>NW_027185307.1:11110095-11710095 GCF_022577435.1 Embiotoca jacksoni
ATGTTTTCTCATTTTAATGTTTTAATGGTACACAGTGTGTTTTCGTTAAAATAAATAGAGTCCAAAATGATGTGAAAATACATGGTTTTTAACTACCCCACCACCACCACCACCACCACCACCCCGCCCACTGTGCCCAGAGCACTTCAGCTAGATGACAACAGTCTTACGCAGATCAAGTGCTTGTTTTGCGTGACAGTTGCATTAGAGATGAAAGATTGGGATATTTGCTTGATAAATGACCGATTAACATGGTTGACGATCGAGTTTGTGTCCATCTGCTGAACAATTAATAGGCTCGTTCTTTATTTGTCATGTGCGGGTCTTAACTTTTTAGAAAAAAAAACAAAAAAACAGTCAAGTCAACAATTTCAAACTTAATAGTGACTTCTGTGCACGCTTGCTTTTATCTCGATCTCACACACACACACACACACACACACAGAGAGAGAGAGAGAGAGAGAGAGAGAGAGAGAGAGAGTTGTCCATATGGCCGATTGTCATGTCCTCGCCATCTCCTCCGCCCTATCTCCTGTCTCCTCCTTCCTGCCTGCTACATTAGTGGCTGCTGGATAAATACCAGCCCACCGACTGCCCATGGGAACAAAGGTTAGATACACAGAGAAAGAATATGCACGACAACCAGGGTAGTTAAACACTTAAAAGACACGACAACTCGCAGTCGTTAAAAAACATCCACGCGAGAAACGGTAATCACACATACATGTACACGCACGATGAAGATGGTGTGGTTGGCTTAAACGACAGCAGCAACTATTACCGGATAATCCTCATGTTAGCAAGGACAGGGAGGGAGGGAGGGAGGGAGGGAAAGGGGAGAAGAGAGGCAGGGAGACAGACTAGTCTATTTATCTGGGGAATAGAAGGGGGGGTGATGATGCATGATCAAGCGAAAGCAATCATGTCATCATTTCTGAAAGGTAGGAGAAAATAATTCCCCCCCCCCCCCCCCCCCCCCATCCTTTCCACCTCAATCACTGTGTGGCGAACAGATAAAAGAATGATTTAAGAGTCACAGAGAGGAAAAAAAAAAAAAAAGAGGGAGACCTTGCTGCAAGTCGGAGCACAGTGGGGAGTGCAGTTCAAATAAATAGCCTCCCCTAAAGAGCGAGTGTGGGGCGGAAGGAGAGGAGAGAGGGGAGACGGCGTTGTTGGGAAGGCCGAGGCGTGAAGGAAGGAAGAAAGAGAGCGGAAGATGACGTGAGGAGAGAAAACACACATGCATCTGTAGAGCTTGAAAACTTTTGTCGAATTGATCGCATTGGACCGAGATTTGTCGAGCCATTCGCCATCTTTCCCTCCGTCACACACACGCACGCACGCACACGCACACGCACGCACACGCACACACACACACACACACACACGCACGCACGCACACACACACACACGCACACACGCACGCACACAAGCACGCACACGTTCGCACAGACTCCAACACAGACACATGCACAGTGAGTGTATCAGGGGTTATCTTTGCTCTAACTAGGTGTTGTCACACACTCGCGCACACGCTGGCGGTGCTGGGCACGGGTAGATCGGGGCTCTGCACGCTCTAACTAGGTGTAAATACAATAACAAGCCTGTAATTAAGTGAGCATGATGAAGTTAATGGAGATCGGCCATTCCGTCGGCCGCCTCCATGAATATTCTATTAGGCTGGTGGCGACGGGCAGCTGGAATAGCAGTTAATTTAATCACCACTCGGAGCACAGGGAAACTTCTTTGTGTGAGTGTAATTGCACAGAATGAATAATTGATTTGACAATCGCACCCGCGGATTTTGCCACCACCGCTTTGTATCGCCGGAGAAAGGGAGGGGGGCGTGGAAGATGGAGGGAGAGAGAGGGAGAGAGAGAGAGAGAGAGGGAGGGAGAGAGAGAGAGGAGGGGGAGAGAGAGAGAGAGAGAGAGAGGAGGGGGAGAGAGAGGGAAGAGAGGGAAAGGAGGAGATGAGAAAGAAGATGGAGTGAGAAGAAGAGTGGGAGGGTAGGAGAGGTCCAAATGCAGAGCGCTGAGGTGGCGGGGAAGCTGTCGGTAAATGGATCATTAGAAAAAGCGCAGCTCAAGGACAATTTATATTTTATCAATGCGGCAAAATTACATTATTGCTCACACACGCAATCATACTGCCCACACTCAAGACTGAGACCTGGAGGGAGGGTGATGGAGGGAAGAGAAAGGCAACAGACAAGAGGAAACAAGGGAGGAGGGAGATGAAAAGGGAGAGCAGGGGAGACGGAGAGAAGAAAAGTGACATGAAATGATTTGAAAGTCATTGATACGGGATGTTCCCAGCTACAGAACGGACTGCATGTTTTTTTTCATAGTGTGTGTGTGCCCCTGTGTGTGTGTGTGTGTGTGTGTGTTCGTGTGTGTAATCTATTAGAGATCTCATGCAGCGGGTGAAATTACCTCCATGTTTTACTCAGTCACAGCAATCAGGCACAAAAATGCAATGTACATGTAGATAAGACAGGCGCACGCTTGCGCGCTAGCAGCGCGCACACACACACACACACACACACGATAAAAATCACATTCTGCGGTGACGCCGAGCTCTTTTCAAAAGCTATTTTCCTTTAATGTGCTTTATTATATATGTTCAGCACAGTCTAAAACATTCAGACTTCACAATGGCTGGACAAAACATAAATACACAGCTATCATCAACACTATGTGACACAACATGTGCTGTAGTTTACTTTTAGTAAACTGGAAGTACATCAAAAGGATAAGGCTAGCGATATTTATGTTGTTTTGTCAATAAATCTCCTCAAAAGACCAAAACCACCAACTTGTTCGTCATCTCTCCAACATATAAATACAGCTATCAAATATGTGGACCGCACAGGGTGCGAAAGATTTAGAGTAGCAGGCGTACAAATACTATCTGTCCTCCTTGGAAACAAATGGTTTCCAGAATTAAAAGGGATATTTCCAGCAATCACACCACAGATTCATATCTACTGTTCGGTGACTCTCCACCTGTGGAGCATTGTTCAAAGACCAGCTAATGTTCAGCTAGCAGTTCAAATAACGTCCGTCTTGGCTGTGGAGACTCGGGCGAGACTGAAGGGACTCTTTCGATTTCGGCCAATAATAAACACATCTGGTTCAATCAGGGGAAGTGTGTGCGGTCAGCAGCCGGTGGAGACGTAAAAACTAACCCATGCGGCTATAACGCTCTGACCCGTTTTGCTCTGAACGGCAGAATGAATTAAGTGTATTTGTTGGGGAATATATTCAGCTGCAGATGAATCACATCTGGTGTGTGAATTGTCAAAATAATTTCTGAGTTTGTTGTGTCCATAGTAATAAAAGAACATGTGATGCAGTGCAAAGACGAGGCTCGTTGACAAGTTGTTAATAGTTATAAATAGAATTCTAAAACTGGATGACAGCAACGCACAAACAAAGCTTGATAGTAGGAACAGAGAAGGACAGTTTTAGTGTATTCATGGGATTTGTTGACAATACGAAAAATAAAATATAGTTTGGACATGGTATTTTTTTTTTTTTTGGTCTTCGTTAATATGGGCTGGATTTCTGGTTCGATAGGGCGGAAATTTGAAATGATAATTTGTCAGAAAACAGGGTCAGCAAGAAGGTTTTTCTTAGCAGCAAATTGTACAATTGTCAGAGGGAGGCTGAGCCTCAAGATACCTGCACAGTAGTAATTTAACATGCAGCATTTACACAATTGGAAGAAGGTTTCTCAATAGATTTGAACAAAAATGGTCCAGGAATGCCTTGTTAAGACCAAAAAGCTATATTCAAATCAAGCATATTTGTGGCCCTGAACCTAATGTTAAAGAAAAACTATCAAGAAATTTGACACCATTAGTTGCATAGTTGGAAACAGGAATCCTTCTTCTGTGCTCTTTAAGGTAATCTAATTAATGGTCATTTACAAACATCCAAAACCCGACCATCTTGTCCTTATTACGATGATTTAAGAACACCTGTGTTACATGAAACATATGTTCAAAATCCATGAAATATTCGAGTGGTTGTTTAGTTTTAAAGCTCATAAGTTGAATACATTTGTTGTTAAAGCTCGGAAAACAATGTCAGGAAGGTATAATTGTCTAAAATCTTGGAAAGGTATGTTGTTACTCTGGTTCCCGTTTCTGCTTTTCTTAATAATTATGTGTAATAAGCCTGTTTGGGGTGGGCATATAGTTTTGTCATGACAATAATGGAAATGAATCAAATCAAATCATTAATTGAATGAACTGTTTATGATCTTCAATATTGGGGAAAAAAAAAAAAAAAAGGCCTATCAAAGTTGGATTTAAAACTTCATCCTGCAAGCAGAGTCAAACCAAAGCTTCCATACGGTATGAAGTTCACATTCTGCACTCATAAACTAGTAGAGGTATAATGTGTATGCACACACTCCCCCAGTGAATGCACAGACACACAGCAGAGTTAGGTGTATAGGATTGTATGTCTCCTCCCTGTAATCTGAGCAGTGCGGCCCCTGGGTGTGTAATGCAGTAATATTGGGTATTACTGCCCCAGGACTGAGGGATAACACCGTAAACCTATATTTTATAGCAGCGTGAGTGTGTGTATGTGTGTCGTCCTCACTTCAAGGAAAGCAGTGGGGTGTGTGTTGGATATTAATCATCTGGCCGAGACGCTGGCTTTGTCAGACAGGACGAACTGATGCAGCAACGTAACGTAAACCGTCATCAGCAACGCAGTGACGCATACATACACGCTGACCAACACACGACGTGTTAAGAGTCCGGACAGATGTGCCACTGATGTGACCTCCTGCCTGGACAACCGACATTCACGTCATCCACCTCGTTCTACAAACACAACAAAGAACACGAGGTCGTATTTCTGGGATCAAATATACGAGTCTCAGTATTAGAAACTGCATAATTATATCAGTACATCCCTGCTTGAGGTGTTATTGAAGGCGCAGCGATAACACAGTCATGTCTGTTTTCATTATGCATCAATATTAGAAACGTACTGATCCAAGAAAGTGGATTTGATGTGGATTAATCACATCTGGCCAAATCCAATCCACTTTGCAAGGTCGATATGGGACCTGATACATGCATGGTGGAGCAGAGCATCCCTAATCAATGAGACATTATACTGCAGCGGGTCATTTTAAGTCCGCATATGCCATGAACACTAGTTAACAATCACTCAAAGCAAGCAAAGCAGCACCAATATGACGATTGGCATTTTTGTGTCCGTCACTGTAGCTCTGTCAATTCAGAGGAGACTTGTTGTCCAGGGTGCCGGGCGGTGCTGAACAACACTGGCTGCAGAACAGTGCCGGGTGTTACAGACAGGATGGAGTCACATATTCCGTCTAAAACAGATTTTGGGGGCGAAGCGTTGGGAAAAGAGGAGTTTAGGAAACCAAATCATGCAAAAGGAAGGGTGATTATTTGACGGACTTGCGGCTCACCCAACAGACGAATGTACTTCTATCTGGAGGCGTGACAGAGTGGAGTAAAGAGTAAACATGAGGGTGTTCAGACATGGACTAGTGGTTAAGACCACAGCTTCTGACCTATGTTTCACCTGATCTGTGACCCTATATGGTCCATTGAGACCCTCTTTGTACCAGGTCAAAAGGAAACTGGATTCAGTACACGTCTCTCTATGGCGACTGTATTCCCTCCACTGCAGCTGCGATACACTAACGTTTAATGTGAACACGGAAAGACAGTAATTATAAACCTGATTTGATTTTGAGTTTTTGATACTCTTTATGACGTCTTGGGAGTATGAAAGACATCTAAAAGGTTTTATTATGTATATATGGCAGCGGTTACCAATGTAGGACCTCCGACTGCTTGTGAGGTTAATCTGATTGGTCCGGATCAGAATTACAAATGTCACAAAATAACTAATTTACTCATGGATTTTTTTTTTTTTGTGTTATAAACTTTTTGCTATTGAAATATTACATAACAGGGCTGGATTTAAAAAAAAAAAATAAAAAAAAACATTTGGTGTCTGCTGAAGGGATGTTTTTTTCTAACAACGAGATATGAAGCTGTAGAAGTCGACTTAACAGTATCCCCTTTTCCACTGTCACTACAGGCTCAACTCTGCTCACTTGTTTTGATTTTTCATTGGGCAAAAGTTATGGATAGTACCTGGTATCTGGTACTAGCTTTGGTATCGCTTTAGTTGAGGTTTTAAGCGAGCTGAGCCGATACTAAAAGGTGACTTTCTGAACAGTGTGCCTCCTATATGTACGGTAAACTGTGAGTTCCTTACTGTCGAGTGAAAAATATACTGTGATGTATTGTACCGCGAGATACAAAATAAGACTGAAACTCAGGGAGAGAAAGCCGGCGCAGATCGTAAACATTGTCCAGCACAGAAACATAAAGAAAGGAGGAGAGTCAAGAATTGATTGGAGATGATTTCTTGCATCTGGGCTAAGACAGAAATAAAAGAAAGCAAAAAATGGCAGCTATAATCATGTTATTTCCCCCCCACACACCCTCCTCTATGGTCCAATCCCTCCATTTCAGCTCCCTCCATCTTCTGAGTGGTCATCTGTTGATTACACGTTATATTTAACTCTGCTGTCTCTTTTGCAGCCTCACTCATGTCCGCACACTGGCAACCTTCTGGCATACATACATAAATAACATACATACATAAATATTTAATCAAATAAATAAATCACTCGGCCCGGCGGCCCTTTCTAATCAAGTGACATCAATCAGAGAGAACTATGGGTAAAGAGGCCTTGTGGCTGACGCCTACTGAGTGCGCCCAGATCGCTGGAGTAGCGTCTATTTGAGTCCAAGGGGGGAAATATACGCTCCATGTCCCATTATAGGAGAAGGGCTATCCTTTCGTCAGCGCGCCCATTACTCCCCCTATCATTTCCCCAAATCTAAAACCTGTTTTCAATCAACACAGCCAAACGAGTGCCTGTCCAAGAGAGGGAGAGCGAGCGAGAGAGCGAAACGAGAGAGAGAGAGAGAGAGAGAGAGAGAGAGAGAGAGAGAGAGAGAGAGAGAGAGAGCGAGAGAGAGAGAGAGCGAGAGAGCGCAAGGGAGAGAACGCAGCAGAGATGGACAGTGAGGGCAGGGGTAGAGGCAGAGCGATGGAGGGCTCTCTCCTTCTTTCTTCCAGTGATTGGAGCGTTTTGCATTCTGTATGTGTGTGTGATTGAATCCGTCTCCTAAATTAGGGCTGTCGACTCGAGGAGCTGAATGTCCTTAACCCCCCTCCCCATATCCAATGCCCATGCTCCGCTATGTGTGTGTGTGTGTGTGTATGTGTGTGTGTGTGTGTGTGTGTGTGTGTGTGTGTGTGTGAGGGGGGGGCATGCGTGTGTCTCACATCACCGAGGAATATTCTAAGTGCAGCCTAGGTAAAAGGTTTATGTTGAGACATTGATTGCTAATGCCATGTTGTATGTGTATTTGTGAGAAAGCATGTTGGAGACATTAAAATTCAAAGTTCAACAGCAGTTCTACAAACTTGATTTCAGTTAGAGAGGCAGGACAGTAACAAAAACAGCCCAAAAATGAATAAAATATGAAAACATTTCACAACAACTACTAAAGAAAACTTCAGAATAAATGTAACATGGTAAAAAAATAAATAAATAAATAAATAAAAAAAATAGATTCAGCATCAAACAGCATGTATGATGTGTGTGTGCATTCTTACTTTTATCATTTGGCAATTTGGCAAAGGCGTGGTCCCAGTCAAGGATGGACCTGTAGAAGCAGAGCTGGTTGTACAGGGCCTTCTCGGAGTACTGCGGGGAGAACACATACACGCACACAAACACACAAACACACACAGAGCGTTACTACAACAGAAACGCGTGACAAACAAAACCCGCTGCATAATGTCATTCATGTCACGGCAAAAATCTCTGCTGTTCATGTCTAATGTTTTGTGTAGAATATCGCTGTCATCCACTTGTTAATGCCACTTCTTTGTTTTATTTCCTGTTTGCATTGATAAGTGATTAATAACCATCATGTCAGTCTGTTGAGAACACGACAGGGCAAAAAAAACCAACAACAACAACAACAACAACATCCAAAACAGAATAATAAACCTGGTTTACCGGTTTGACAAACAGGCACACTGAACAGGATTGTGCGAGGCTGCACTTCGCTCAAATGACGACACCTCCCTGAAAACATCTCCCTTCCTCTGTGTGACACACTGAAGCAAGAAAACAAATTTGCTTGCTTTGTTAATCTGCACTGCAATTAAGTGGAGCCACACGACAGCCTGCCAGAGGGAGAGAGGGGGGAAAAGAGACGGAGAGGATGAGCAAGACGGAGAGGTGGGAGGGAGAAAGAAAAAAAGAAAAAAGAGAAGAGCAAAAGAGAGAAAAGGCTAAAGACACAGAACGAAGTGAGAAATAGCAAAAATTAGAGACAGTGAGGAAGAGAGAGAGGGGGAGAGAAAAGAGGGGATCAGGCCTGAAATACCCTCCCTCATAATAGTTTGTTGTGATAAGCCATTGTGAGAGAGGCATGCGAACAGCCGAGGCTGTCAATTTGATTAGCCATTATACTGCATGTTTAATTGCAGTTATTGGCTCGTCATTTCCCTGCTACGCTGCAGAGGGCACGCTAAGCCCCGACCCCACACTGCCATCAGGTGTGCGCAGAGTGCTTTATTATTACCACCAGGAAGAATCCCCTGACAATTCCAGTGTGTCAGTATCTGTGTGTGTGTGTGTGTATCTGTGTGTGTGTGTGTGTGTGTGTGTGTGTGTGTGTGTGTGTGTGTGTGTGTGTGTGAAGGGAGTTTGTGTGTGCCCATTATACCTGCCAATCGGCAATGTGCGTAATTGTAATTTCAGTTTTTACTGCTGAGGCATAATCAAGTGGCGAGAGTATCTAATGCAGCTAAATGCAAACTATGTGATGTGTGAAAGTGAGTGTGTGTGTGTGTGTGTGTGTGTGTGTGTGTGTGTGTGCATGCGCGTGTTTAATGGCTTTCTATGGCTGCCCACATGGCACGCACAGCTGTTGACCGTTGATGCACTGCCTAGTCAACAACCAAACCATGCACATCCCATAATGGAGCCTCGGTTACGGTTGCCAAGGTTGAACAAGCTCGGTCGGCACAAACACTGCACACCACCTCCTCTTGAAAAATTAAACACACGCACGCGCACGCACACACACGGAGAGGCACACACCACTCACATTCAAACAATATAATGCTGATTGTGGGCGGGCGTAGTCACTGCATATTGATTGACTGACAGGTGTCAGAAAGGCGTGGCTAAAATGTTACAGGGTTGTTATTGAATTTAGAGCCCCTCAACCCCACCCACCTCCCTTTCTCCCTCACACACACACACACACACACACACACACACACACACACACACACACACACACACACACACACACACACACACACACACACTCGTCATTCAGCTCGGTGCTTTGTTCCTGCACTGACACCATTTCAATTTGCTCCACAAATCTGCAGCATTTTCAGCCTGACTGCCTAAGGAGCAAACCAGCTGTGAAATTGCCTCTCTCCTGGGAGTGTTGGACCCCCCTCCACCCCCCACACCATACCCCTTTGCTCCTTTGCCTCCCTCATCCCTGACTGACTACCCCCCTCGGCACACATACACACATATACCCGGCCCATGTACACATGCAAAACACAGTAAGGCCAAAAGACAAGAGGGGAAATGTGTGTGTGCGTGTGTGTGTGTGAGAGAGAGAGCGAGTTCAGGCCGGATGTATAGAATAAAGGAAAAAGTGGGAAATAAGAAAAGGAGGCAAAATCATACGAATTGATCCAAATCACAGAGCAACAGTCTAAAATGGCTCACACAATACAACAAGCACTCAAGACTTCCTCAGTCTCAAAAACACCCCCGTCTGTCTTTTAGCTGACACGCACAAAGACACACACATGCGACCTCAAAAGAACTTTTGCGCGCTACACTGTCGCCGGAGTACACCGGCGGAGCAGTTAATGAAAAGGTAATTGGCCCAACAATATTTCTCGGTGCGAGGAGAGACCAAAACCAAAACACGCAAGAGTTTGCGGAGGACGGGAAGAGTGCGCAAGCTGCTGGAAGAAAAAAACAACCACACGGGTACGGCTGGGAAGAAAAGTAGCAAGTGCCACAGACAGGGCTTCTGCATCGCCCACTTTTCTCCGTACTCTTCTCCAGCTTTGCTGCAAACATGCCTTGTAAACACTAAAGCTACGATAATCCGAGCCCTCGCACAACTGCAGCTGCAGAAAGAAGAGAGGGAGTGAGAAAGGGAGGGAGACGGAGAGAAACAAACATACATTTTCCCTCAGCTGTGAGGCCACAAGGCTTTAAAACTCTTGAGCTTTTTAGATGCGATGAGCGTTATTGCCGGTTGTGGTAGTCACGCCGATCAGCTTCACAAGACACCATAATGAGTCAATATATGTAAATCTTTACTAGGCAAACACGGCGGGAAACAAAGGCATTTAACTGGTGCTCTCGCCCGCAAGCCTCCAACGATTCAGCACCGGTAATTTCTCCCCATTGAAAGGCATAATTGCCTGCTATTTGAAGATATTCATGCTCAATTTTTGAAATTAATTTCAATTGGGGGGAAATGTAGAAATGTCAGCTCCAGTGAAAGGGATTTGATTTCAATTATCCTCGCTCAAAGGACTGTGATTTCCAAATACACTTAAGCAAAATTATGACAAGAATTTTTGTTCGGCAAAATTCAGTGTTTAAAGAGCGATTAGGCGATAATGGGGCAGCTTTGAGCCGGCAGTGAATGCAGCCGTCTCCCTCTGAAAGGCACTCAATTATCTCTGATTGCTCCCGCTATAATGTATCAAATAGAGATACCTGCTATTGCCGTAATTTGTGTGAAAATTAACATGCTGCAATTTCCACTAGAGGGAAAAAGGGAGCTCTAATGGGCGCCTGAGCGTACATCAATAAAAGGAGGGGAGAAAAAGAGAGAGGCAGAAAGGGAGGGTGAGAGGAGGAGAGAAAGAGCAAGCCAAGAGAAGAGAGAAAGAGTGTAAGAGCTACGAAGGGAGGGGAGGGAAGGAAGATGAAAAGAAAGGAGCAGGAGAAGAAAGAACTGAATAAAGGAAAGGAAAGAAAAGGAAAGTCAGGACAGAGCTTTGAGACAAGCTGAGAAGAAATAGCCTTTTTGAGTTAAGCACTGGGGAGGGGAGGGAGAGGAGAGGAGAGAGGGAGAGATGAAGAGCGAGGGAGAGAGGAAGAGAAAGAAATTTAATTTACTGAAAATATTACAAATTGCACCTGTGCATAACTCCCCCAAATTACCAACCAATCAAGGCAGAGTGCCTATTACTCTCCCATTACATGGAGATCAGATCACGCACTGAATCTGTGTCCAGAGAGGGAGGGAGGGAGGGAGAAAGGGAGGAGGCAGAGTGCGGCAGAGAGAGGGATGGAGGAAGGAGAGGAGAGGAGAGGAGAGGAGAGGAGAGGAGAGGAGAGGAGAGGAGAGGAGAGGAGAGGAGAGGAGAGGCGGCCCCCACGGCGACAGTAAATGTACCATGATGCAACACAGGGAAGGGAGAGCGCAGAGTCACAAACAAGACGATCCTTTACAGAAGCTCTGGCACAAACACGTGCTTTTAGCGCAGCGTACACAAAGAAGAATGATTGTCTTTCTGGCTGCTGCTCACATTAAGCTTGATCATCTGCGATGATCCTGCCAGACAAAAAAAAAAAAAAAAAAAAAGCATCAAGGGAATGTGGCCAGAGTTTTCCAGCAGGAGAGCAGAGAATCTGGCTGGTTCAAAGAAATCTGGCGGAGGGTTCAAAATCCCAAACTTTCATTTAAAATAGAAAAAATAATTTTAATACAGAGAGACACGGGGTGCAAACTGGTGGCTTCCTCATCCTCGTCTTTACTGTGTTTAAGCAGTCCATCTACCACCAGCTCAAACAGCCATGAATGGTCTCTTCAATACTTTGCATAATTAGCAGCAATTAAATATGTAAGCTGCTGGGCTATTAAGCTTCATGCACTGGCTTAATTTAGACAACAGTGTTACCTAATACTGACAGGTCAATGTTAGCCCACTATGAATCATAATGTGAAGGATTCTTGGGAAAAAAAAATCTCTTAGAGGAAGGTCAGCAGTTATAATCGGGGTTTAAATGTCTTGCTTAAGGGCACTTGAGCAGGGCTGATGCTCACCGTCTTGTTACGTGGCAACACTTTCCGCTAACAATGTGTTTAAAGAGCTTACAGGGTGCCATCCTAAAAATGAAAGACTAATGAAGACTGAAGAAATTAATTTAGATGTACAATTATGCTCTTTAAACAAAAAAATAACAAGGAAGAATTAATAAAATATTCAAAGTCACTTTCAGTCACTTTAGTTTTGCCGCCCTCACGTCTAACATTTCATTTGTCTACTGCTTTTGTTAAAAATATACTTAATATAAAAAAATTAAAAAAAAATTAAAAATTGGGTTATTGCTTTATAGTCGTAAGTCTCCACCAAGCAGTGAAGTTGGAGTTTACATCCATGTCTGTCCAGACACATAATATGTGTAGGCTTTGTAAGACTTTTAATGGAATTAAATAAAAGTGTATTTTCAGGGATATATAACTAAAATTGATTTGCCCAGACTTAGTTGTCCGTGTTCTGCCGTAGGGCGACTCTTATCATTGTGTAAATTCATTTAAAGTAACAAAAAAAACCTCAATCAAACGGTCCGACCTCCCCGTCACAGTCCAGTGAAAACATCCCACCAAATTCTGACATTTGTTATGTTGCCTGAATTTTTGAAATAACAGACATCCCAAATCAAAGGCGAGTTTGTGTCACACTAGAGGCTCTCAGAAACATCTTGTATTTTCAAGTATAGAGACACTTGAAAGTTTGTGCTGTAAAGAAAAGGGCCAGCCAGACCGAAGCACTTGTTACGGTTGGCTGTCAGAGATTCAGTTTACATTTGACTGGGGTGGAGGACAAAAAAAAACAACAACAACAACAATAGAGCATAGTATCGCAATGCCAATTATCGTTATCCTGTTATATTAACAGCTTCGTTAGGTGCATGCATCATTCATGACAGGTTTGTATGACTGTTGGTCAGTCTTGTCTGCTAGACAGACACTAAAAACGACTGAAGTCAGATAAACAGACTGAAAACTTACAGATGTTGACAAAGTTAAAGTATATCACGTGTATGTTATTGCTTTTCTCAGCATATCGAAAAATTTATAAAATCACCTCTGGTTAAAACCACCACTAACAATGACCCCTCTGATCTGAGGGAAAACATTCTTGTTTTTGATTTCAATTATCTCAGTTTGAGTGTGGCTTATTTCAAGCGCGACACTATTTCCTACCTCTATACAAAGCATCTCGTAAAAGTTGCAGCCTACATCTTTTGTCAACGTCACCAGTCCTCCACAGATGTACACAAAAAGACTCAAAGCCTGGGGAGTCAGACATTGAGGTAAAATGAAGACAGGCTACAGTTTTTGGTACAGAAAAAGGGTGCATGGGTGCGCACAGAGAGTTAAATGTTTTATTCAGCCCGCAGTTTTAAGTGCCACGGCCCTCAGGCACAGCAATGGCCGTCCTAAGTGGCTACAGTGACAGCAGAAATTGGCCTTCTGGTTTACAAACTGTCGCCACAGAGCCAGACACAGCAAAGCAGCTGGGGGGGGGACAGATAGGAGCAGAGCACGGCAGATGAAAAAAAAACTGACAAGAGGGAGTTAAGACAAGAGTTGAGACAGGAATAGTAAGAACGGGACAGAGAAAGAGAGGACAAAAAGAAGATTGAACCGTCATGCTCAAATTGAAAGGGAGAGTGTTTCTTTTAAATCCAGTGGTCAAACTAACAAAGTGTTCATGAGGCGGCTACCAGAGCTCGACAGACAGATGCTCTTAATGGCTAAACTACCGTCCAGCTCTTAGTGCCTTCCAAACACGTGGAGGCGGCAACATGTGTGCACGGACGCGTCGTCACACGCACGGAGGCTCGAAGTCGAGGGGGGGAGGAATAAAAAAAAATCAGCTTTATTAGAGCGCATGTATGGTGAAATGTGACACTAATGAGCAGCGATGTAAAGCACACATGAGAGGGGAGACTGCAGCTCCATAGCACCATCACCTGGAAAACACCGACAGCGTGCAGCAATGTGGGCCTGTGTGGAGATTCAATTCAAACTCAGTGTGGGAGTTGTGTTTCTGTGTGTCTTACCCTCATTCTGGTGTTTATTTCGCGTGTGTGTGTGTGGGGGGGGGGGGGGTCCAGGTACTTTACCTCAGGTCTAAGTGTCGCCCTGGTGCAGGCAGGGCAGATGGGTCCGTGTCGAGAGAAGGCGATGGGCAAACGTCTGGTCCTGTTCTGGCAGGCCTGGTCCTCACACACCAACCAGCCCTGCGACACACACGTCACACAAATGAAATTCCACCGACTAAAATCTGCAAACTTAGTGCAGCTGGAACAATCAGTCCTTCAAGACAAAGTTAAACAGCGATTATCTGAGAAATAAGTATATTTTTAAGGTACATTTTTAAGGGCCAACAGTTGTCGTCATTGTAAAATGTATTAGATCCCGACCGACATTCGATTTTTCCGATGCAGGAACTGTTATTATAGAGTAGAAAAAGGCCAATATTCATACATCAGCTAATATTCTTTATATGTTTATATAAATGAAATATATACATAAACACACTCCCCCCCCCCCCCCCCCCCACTTTTCCCTCAAATGTGAGTATCAAACACTTTTGACACTTGTGACCAAGATATGCAGTGAAGCAGAATATTTGACCGTTTACCATCAGTGAACGCAGACCGGAAACCTCATTTAATAATTAAAAGCAAGTATAAAAGAAAACACATACACGAATACAACAATTACGAATTTACCCCAAACACCTTTTCTGCATTACTTTTTGTCAAAATGTTTTCATTCAGGCACACATCGGCCAACATACACTCAAATACAGATACAAATAGGTCATTATGTCGGCCGAGCTCTAAATTTAATATTTTTACATTTTGAATTGTTGGGCAGGCGAACGAAGACATTTGAAGACGCTGCTTTAAGAAACACAATTACAATATCAAGTAATACATTTAAAAAGTAAGTTTTAAAATACACTGCAAAAGTGACTTAATGTTCATTCAATTCTTTTTTTATTTTTTTTATTTTTTTTTTTTTTTAAAGCATTTATAAAACTCCTGGAATTTCCAAACCACTTTAAAGTTGAGTTTTTTTTGTATTAAAAAGGATGTTAGATGTAAATATGTCCAAACGCATGCACGCACACACGCACACAGACAGACAGACAGACAGACAGACAGACAGACACAGACACACACACACACACACACACACACACACACACACACACACACAGAAGTGTGTTTCCATCAAACACGTGAACGTAGAAGGGCTTGCATCAGAAAACACGTTCACAGCCGCCTTTCCCCTATGTGATTACTCCTTTGTAAAATGTGTTCATGTCGCTATTTATTTTGTCGATAAAGGTTTTCTTCAAAATTGACAAAAACAAAAAAAAACAAAAAAAAAACTTTTGTTGCCTCAAGACACTTTAAAAACGGTTTCTGGTAATGAGGAAATTTTGCTGAAAATTGCTGCTTCCATTTAGCTGCTCTAATTCTGCACAACAATCTGACAAGAAAAGTACTCTGAGGAAGAAAAAAAAAAAGAAAGATAGTTTGTAAAATAAAAACAAGTGCACGAAAGAGAAGGGAGGGGACGCGAACGGAGGTTTACATCTGATTTCACATCCAACCTTTCTGTCTCTCTTTACATTTCAACGTATCTTCAGCTGCTGCGTGTTAGGGTCCTGCTCTGTCAGACAGGCAGTGCAGTGGACAGCCAAAACGGCAGTAGTTAGGACCTCCCGGGGTGAGGTAGTGACCCTTGGCAGGTGCTGTGGTCTAACCCTCTCAATCGAGCCATATTCTTCCAGACCCCTCATCCCCCTCTGCTTCTTATGCCCTGTCATTACAAAGGGGGGTTTAAGGTGGGGGGAGGGATGAGGGGGGTGGGGGGTTGTTGTTTAATGCCCAACTAATGACAGAGCATAAGACCCACCACCATCAACGCCTTTGCTCCTTTCCTGCATCCATCTATCCTTCCTTCCATTCACTCAAAAATACACCCCTTCACAACCACTGCACCTGTCTATCTATGCAGCCCCCCCACACAACCCCCCTGCCACTCTCCCCACATACATACAAGCATGCAGCGTTTCTCTGATTGATTTTTAGCTCTGCCTTTGTCTTGTCTCTTGATCAGTTTTGAGCAGCAGCAGCAGCAAAAAGAAAAAAAAAAAAAAAGAAATGCTGAGGATTATGTTTTATTTTTGCAGCTGACTTAACCATTTTTAAACACCTCTCTTCTTCACAAGTACATTTGATAGCCTTTCATGGCAAGATCCCACCATCACAAAGTGAGGAACACGATCACAGGGACGCGCTTATACTACGAGTCACTCTTTAAAGTGACTCGAAGAAGTTGTATACTCACACAAATGAAAACTATATTAGGATGTTTCTGGAGCAGATATTAACTGTGGACCGAATTTGTAATAGCTTTAAAAACCTGGACACTCAACGATGAGTGAACAGCAGTTAAAGTTCAGCCAGTAATTCTTGATCTGACTGGTGTACAGTCTGACTGAAGACACTCTAAAACATGTGCGAAGTTGTTTGGGAAGAGACTTTAATGTAGGTTTTGCTTTCTGATTAAGGTCAGAGTCTAGCCGAACAACAAAACTCAAGTTCAATTTTTTTAGCATGTTGTAAAACAGAATATGGTATTTAGGTAATTAGTATTTTTAGTCACTGTTCAACATGGGTCTCCAACCTTTTTTTTAGTTTGAGAGCTCCTTTGATCCAACAGGTAGATCACCATCTATTGGTTGGAGCCGTAGAACAACTAAATCTTACTGAGCCACTGTATCATCAACTTAACAAGCCTGAAACGATGCCTCGTCTTCCAAATTTGCATCCACCAACCAACAAGTCCTCCAACTTATACACCCATGTGGGTTGTTTTCAAACCTTGATCCCATTGGTTTAATATCCAAAAGTCCAGTTCGTATGATGTGCATGACTCATTTGTTTTGTACAGATTGCAGATATTAAAGTCAGAGTTTGTTTTCTGTTACAATTCAACTCAAGAGGAGATGTAGGTGTAGACAGAAAGAGGAGTGCTTTATGTAGTCACACACAGACTGACTGGTTCACCACACAGCTACTGCCACGACAAAACCCCGAAATATTCAATGCGTGCGCGCGCGCACACACACACACACACACACACACACACACACACACACACACACACACACACACACACACACACACACACACACACACACACCGAGCCAATCTCTTCTAAATGAAAAACAAACACACACATATGTCCCAAATCAATTAGACAGTCCCAGAGTTCACAGCTTTACTCACAAACACCAACTCCAGGGCTAATTATCTAAACACCTCTGCCGCTCTTGTGCAAAGAGCTGAGCATCATGGGAAATGAGACTGCTTCACTGTCTCTGGTAAAGACTCATGAAGGACAATGGTTCGTGGAGGTGGGAGATAAGGAGTATGAGAGCGGGAGGGTGTTTTGTGGGGTTCTTATGACACAAGCCTTGGCACACACCGCTGTTCCCATGGGACGCACACGAATGAACACACACACACACACACACACACACACACGCACACGAACACACGAACAAACGCACACCGACAGTACAAACATATTAATCGTTCACCCTTCGCATGCATTAAAATGAATTAATAAGGCACACATCAAAGACTGCGGACGTTCAAAGAAGGCACAGTTACCCACAATGCCCTTCTGCTCCACTACGGTAACCCTGAAGACATCCACACAAGCCACAAACATTAAAAAAAAATGTAAATAAAGTGAAGATTAGGTGCAGTGGACCTCTGAGCCACACAGAAAGGTCTAAAAACAAGAAAGGTATCAGGAACGAGGCAGGGTAAAAAAACAACAACAACAACAACATCTAATTGAGGCATTTTGCCAGAGCGAGGGTGGGGGTGTACAGTCGGACGTCAGAGAATAAAGGCTCATAATTGCATAATTATAGCAGTGGATACCTGACACACTGAATGCAGACGTCAAATGAGTTCCACATAATTTAACCAAACAGAGGCAAGACCAGGCCACGACAGGGCCCACCATGAAATCTACCCTCCCTCCGCTTCCTCTCCTTTGTCTGCTCGGGTTTTTTTTTTTTTTTTTTTTTAAACACACTCGTCTTACGTGACGATTACATCGTTATAGTTTGCGTTGCTTTTCTGTTGAAATACTCTGCAGTCAGGATGCTTCTGGTTCAGAAGGGTTTACAAAAAGGGCTTATTAATAAAGAAATAGTTACTACATCAATCGGTCAGTCAAAATTAATTGATGACGAGAACAATCCATTTATTATTTATCAGAAAAAAAAAAAGAAAAACACCAGCAATACTTTCTGTGTTTACTTACTTTTAGTTAAGGGCCCTGTATTTTTTTTTTATTATTGCTGTACTGATGATAATTTTCATAATTGAATAATCTGGTGACAATTTCCCCAATCAATTGAAGGATCACTCTGTAAAGTGTCAGAAAACGTCTGGTTCCAGCTGCCTGACTTTGACAATTTGCCACTTTTCGGGTCTTCTGTTTGCTTTTAGATCACTGCTCACCTGAATATTGGAGTTTTGGATCGTACAACACACGTGACGCGCACGGATGCTTTTCCACCATTTGTTACATTCTATAAATATGTCAATAAAAGAATAAAAAGATTCATAAAGCGCCACAAAGTAGCCGAGGGGCCGTCTTCAAATGACTTGTTTTGTGGGATTAGAAGTTAGAAATCTTCACTCTTACTTTCGAACAGCAAAAAAAACACACAAAAAAATGGCAAATACTCACATTTGAAAAGCAACAACTTGTGGAAATTTTGGCAGTTTCACAGTTTGGTTAGATCTCAACAACCGATTCATTGACCGACCGTTTGATTTCTGTTGTTGATGCTAACGTAGAGGAGAAGCCTCTCTGGTGGCTCCTGCAGCAGAGGAATCCACCTGCCACACAGAAAGACCTCCAACTGGTTTTTGTGCTTTAGCAAGTCAACACTTCCAGCTCTAAAGTGAATAGACCTAAAATTGGTCTACTTCACAAACACGAACTCTCTCACACACACACACACACACGCACGCACGCACATGCACGCACACACACGCACAGTGAAAAGAGCTCAAACGGTTCCACTTTGTACCTCCTCCGCTTAATCAAAGCTTCTCTATTCAACAATTTGACCTTTTGTTCAAAACAGGATTATCACCTTCTCTGGTCTTCATTCACCCTTTCTCTCTCTCCCTCCCTCCCCCCCATTCTTCTCTTGCCCCTCAGCCCGTTTCCAGGGGAGACCCACATGACGAGGGTAATTGCAATAATTTGTTAAATGCCATGGCAACGGTGGTTACAAGGGAGGGGTTAGGAAAAAAAAAAAGAAAAAGAAGAATTGGGAGGTTCAGGAAACGAGCGAATCTCTCATTTTGCCAAAGACAGCAGGATGAGAGACGAGAGAAGAATGACAACAGAGGGTGTGTGTGTGTGTGTGTGTGTGTGTGTGTGTGTGTGTGTGTGTGTGTGTGTGTGTGTGTGTGCGTGTGAACAAGTGTTTGCCCATTCTCAGGGTGCAGGTTTATTGATAATCGCGGGGAGGAGGGTGTGGTGGGGGGCAGGAGGTAATTTCACTAATGATTAATGTCTCTGTGGTCCGAGCTCAAGACGCCAACACACATGTACGTACATTCACGTGCTCGCTCGCGCGCGCACACACACACACACACACACACACACACACTGGCCAGACAAACAGCTCTATTTGAACTCTCCCTCGGCTTGAAAGGAATCCTTAATTACACAATATTACCCCTCTTCATTGCCCCGCTGTGTGTGCTGTGTCCACTTCTGTTCAGCCTACACTGGTGTGTGCGTGTGCGTGTGTGTGTGTGTGTGTGTGTGTGTGTGTGTTGCTGCGTGACGTGTAAGTATTCAGTGGTAGCAGCTGTTTCACACATCGTGACAAAGGGGCTGAGGGGGACTCGCTCCCCACACATTCACCACACTAATTGATTTCTGTTCAGCACTGTGGGAGAGTTACACCACCACCACCCCTCCTCCCCCCTCCAAACACACACACACACACACACACACACACACACACACACACACACACACACACACACACACACACACACACACACACACAGTGCATTCCAATCACTGAAGACCAAGGTGTTGGAAGCTACCAGGAGAGAGAGTCCTGTACAAAGACGACACAGGCATCCAGTTGAACTGACTCAGACTGAGTTCAGTCCTCGACGCCGCTGTGTGTCACACCCTCTGTTTCTACTCTGTCCAACAGGCGTGTGTGGATATCCATGTGCACGTACTGCACCAGCGTAAATCAGACCGACACTGCGCGGGCAACCTTTGAATGCAACAGTGGAGTAAAACAAAGTCTTCAGCATGTACACTGTATAATATTTTTTCCAGTATCTCGATAACAATACAGCAAAAAAAAAAAAAAAAAAAAAAGCCTGAAACTTGTACAATATTGCTCTCGTAGAAGCAGAATTATTTCCTCTCGGACAACCAACATCGGCATCCTCGCCACCGTAGTCAGATTTAGGTAAAAAATATTTGGGCAGATATTTTGACCTAAATTTCTGACATTTAGGGTTGTTATCTATATATTAATAAATTAACGTTGTCGGCTTATATTTCACTTACAGTAACATAGTGACTACTCGAGCAACCTTATCGTCTCGAGCAGAGGAGAGAAACGAGCCCCTGTTAATAGAGACAATGACACGAAGCTGAGCTGAAAAGGGTGCACGTAAATTAGGTACATAAAAGAAATAAAATATGTTGTTTCTTTCAGGGAGGACAGAATGTCCCAATGTGGAGAGTGGTGGCGGTGTGGGGGGAGGTCTACGTCTAACTTCTGATTGGCATTTGTACTTTTTAAAATATTTTACACTTAAACTAAAAATGAATCTACTGGTTAACAGGAAAAACAGCCGCTTCGAATAAATGAATGTACATGTTGATATTGTGAATATGTAACGCGTAGAGGAGCAGATGTTTACACCTTGCATGCTCCTGACAACCTGTGGAAATGATTTATTCTGTAAGGCCTTTAATGCAGCATCCTCAGTAACCTTTCAAGCAAAGAGCAGTTTTGCATTATTGAGACAAATCTGCTTGATCTTTAAAGTGAAATACTTGTGATTTTTTTTTTGCTTTTTGCCAATACTTATACTTATCATCCAAAATGACTGTGTGTTAATGTTAAATTCGGCCTCCAAACTAAATATGGCCATTTAAGTATTTTCACGGATCATTCTCCAACAAATCTGTCTGGAGCTCTTTTCATTTTGCACGCACAGTGTGCTCTTTGGTTGAAAATGTCAGCACAGTGTCCCGCTGAGGTTTTCTCCATCTTTCGTCCGACGTCTTTTGATGCCGTCTTCTAACATTACTGCATCGGTTGCATCCCCCATTGTGTTAAATACAATGTAACCCTTTCATAGACACTTTGTGGAAGGTCAATTTTCACAGTTTATTACTATTTCGTTCTATGCAGCTCTGTTTCTCTGAACACGTGAGTTTGTGTTTTGACAACCGAAGCTTTAATTTCATTTCTTCAGGAATGTATTGAGAGATATGCAACAACCACAATGCTTAACAAGCCTAAATGTAGCGTTTGTGGACAAACGATATGCTCCATTTACATTTGGAGAACGGTCTGGATCAAATGAGGCTTTACGTTTGATGTTTTTAAGAAAGGTGTTTTAGTTAACTAACTGTGAGCTCAAACAAACTGTACACTGGAGAAGAGGGTTGAAAGCCGATCAGCTGGCTCGCTGTACTAGTCTCGCAAGTTGCAGCGTTAAACACTAAAGGGAAAACTACATCAAGTTCATTTGTGGCCCGACAAGTGGGTAAGACACTAATAGATAAATGTTAATGCGTGCTTCAGTGTGTATAATTTAGAGTGTAGTTTTCTTGGCAGAATCGGTAGCATTTATCAAAACCTCACTGTCACCAAACTGGTGTGTAAACACAGAAACACTCACGGAGTAGTATCTTTTGATGTGGCGACGGATGTCAAGCAGAAGTTTGTTGCTGATGTTGACGGCGTGGTCGATCAGGGAACTCCCACAGGGGACGTGACAGCATCGCCTCAAACTGGGCTCCAACTTTTGACCCTGAACAAAACAAGTGGAAAAACAACACGTCAATACATGCACTGATACAACGTCTCCAACTGGAGCTATTTTTTTCCGTCTCATTCAAAACACGTATATAAAACATGCAGCAGTCGTTTTGTAAACAACTTACTAGAGGCATGTGATTGGTTGGAAAGTAAAAAACAAAACAACAACAAAATTCCTTCCTTAAAAACTGGCGAGTGCAACGGGTTGACCGTCGCGAGCAAACTGAAGAGCCCCTGGGCTCTATTACTATACAACACTACTCGGGGTACTGAGGCTCCAGTTTTCAGTCTTTAGACTAGATGTCGGATCTTTATTTAACAGACACACATCTTATCAGAGTGCTTACTGGAAGTCCACAAGCTTGTGTCACTGCCTTTTTAAACAAAGAACCAGACGGTTGATATTTTCACTGGGAAGGTTTCATGCCGATCCAATCCGTAAAAGTGCTTCGACTGTGAGAGCCCTAACATCGTCTGTGAACACAATAGATGTGACTTTCTAAACCAGAAGCAGCCATAAAACTTCTTAAAACTATTGTATCAGCATCGATGGGAAAAAAAAAAAAATTTTTAAAAACCGCTGCATACAGCCCAACGGGAAAGTTACGTTTTGGCTCAGTGCAACTGGAGTTAATCACAAATTTGGAAGTAAATGTAATTTATATATTAAAAGGCTTTCACGTGGAGTCTTGCTTTGTCTTGGCTGTTCGGGGAAAGTATTTACCACAATCTCACTCTCCTGTGGATAACATTATACTTGCAGTAATTTATCACAGCTCCATTTTTTTTTTTTTAACCTTGTAGTCAGGAAAAATAGTTATTTAATATGAAAACTTGTCTGTTACCTTTAAACCTCCACAAAGAACAAATCAAACACAGACGATGTGAGAGCTTAAAGCTCCACTGGGTCCAGTCAATTTTAACGTTTGAAGAAAACAGGTCACCGTGACCCCCAGCACCCCTGAATTGTCCACTTGACAGTGAGGCGTACAGGTAATTCAATGAAAGAAGTAGCCACGGTACAGAACAATTACACTAAATAAAATGGCTTTAAACACTGGCTCCCTTAAACCTGAACTCCATTTACCTGTCGCATTGACAGCAGCAAAGAAAGCTTTCTGCGGGGAAGTGTGTGACACAAAAGTATGCATGTGACACCCCCACACGGGGCTTTTTGTTTGCCTACATCTTTCCTGCTTGAAGAAAAAAACACCAGATTTTTCGTCCGGTTTGTGTCAATCAACTCCTTTGACTTGGCTAATAGGCCGCTCCACACATTAACCCTCCTCATCTCGATCCATCCTCCTCTTTGGTGTTTTTCTTTTTTTCAGCCTGCCAGGGATGAAAGCAACCTCCCGTCTTCTCCCTCCACGATCTCCTCCCCTCCTGCATTTTATCTCACTTGTTTCATTCCAAACTTCGTGTTGATAAGAGAACCCTCCCACCCAAACAAGTTGTATCTATAAAAATTATACACCACTTACATGTCAGTTATTTTATCACCGGGCAATTAAATGAAAATATGCCACATCCAAAGCACTTTCCGTCTTGTGGTTGTGTGAGACTTATGAGAACAGTTCAAATAGCGCAGTCCAAGAATCACATCGTCCAACACTCCTCGCTCTTCTAAGTGTTCGTCTGCACTCCAGCCGACTGACATTTTTACCGCCTCGTGTCTGCACCTTAAATAGACTTCTACAAAACTGTAAAACAATTTTAAAAGGGTTTACGATGTCTAACCAGGCTGTTTTCATCGATGTCTTGGTTTGATAATGTGCAGCTTGCACAGCATGCTGATTTAACTGCCCATGTGGCATAACGAACACTCTCTGGAAACTCAACTCAGGGAAATCCCTGCAGCTCCATCCACATTTTTTCTCTCCACACTTAATCTTTTCATCCTCCTCTCCTGCTACCCCGCCATCAAACAACTTTCCTCCTGTGTCTGTCCTCCATCATCCATCACCGCCTCCTCCTACCATCTCTGGCTCAGTGTCAGCGGTGGAGTCAAGGCCCGTCTGTCCTCCCCTCTCACTGAGCTGTTAGACCGTGTTCGCCACCTTAATTAACTTACTGTCTTATCAGGGACTCTGTGGCTCCGTGCATACCGGCCTCTGACACATGCTGGACAATTAACAGCAGTAATCAGACAGTTCCTGGTTAGTTTAGTATTAGGTTTGAAAGTACTCTGACAGATAACCAACATTTGAAGAATTTAGTTTACGGTTAAAAGTAGGAAACAGGTCGTTTCTTTCTGTACATGCAATCGCAACTTATTCTGCAGTTTCCTATGCGAGTAGGGGATGCTTTTCAGTAAAACACACTAGTATATCTGCTTTAGTGTGTGTGTGTGTGTGTGCGTGTGTGTGTAATACTTCTGTTTCAAGCTAATGGGAGTTCTCTCCGTTGGCCGAGGACAGAGGCTCGTCAGTTTTATTAGCGTCTTCAAGACGAGAAAAAGCTGCGTGCCCTGCTCCTCATTAGAGGCTGATAACACACTCACACACGACCTTGGCCTGACAAATGGTAGGAGACCAGTGTGCGTGTGTGTGTGTGTGTGTATGTGCGTGATTGTGTGTGTGTGTCCACAGAGCGGCAGGGGTTAAGGAAAGGCTTTTCAAGTTGTGGAGTCCGAACTATGCCAATGAAAACAGAGTCCATATTGGAGCCAGGCAGCTGTCTAAAAATACAGACAGAGACACAACATGGAGGATGACTAAAGCATGAATCCTTCACAGGAAGTTTGCCTGAAATGCCTTCGGAAACACCACTCTCCCACTCCTAAACTCTTTATAAATCTACTCATTAATCCGTTCCACAAGTGAAACACACCAGTAGTGATAAAAGCTATCTGCTCTTTTTTTCCCCTCCATGTCTAGGAGCACATCTCTGAGCTTGTTTTTCTGCCGCAGCCAAAACAACACAGGTTTAATATTATCTCAAAGAAGACATGAGTGCAGGACGATTATCTGTCACCCTGTAAAAACCCAGGAGAAGAACAGTCAAGGACTTCTGTGATATCTAATGCTGTGTTCATGAAGACATCTACTCACAGCTCCTTCGAAGACGCTGTCGTAGATGTTGTCAGTGCCACACTGAGGACAGGTGAAAGTAAACCTCTCACAGTCTTTGTAGCGCTCTTCATCAGTCAGCTGGACCGGAGCTCCCAGCATGCCGTCAGCCTCCTCCTCCCTCTGGTACTGCTGCTGAGCTCTGAACTGACTCGGGTCCAGACCTGAGACGGACAATAGAGTGTTTTTATGTTAATCTACAGCAACTAGAACAAAATGTTTATTCACACACAGGATTGAAAGCAAAACACATTTTTTTACGATGAGGAAACAACAGTGAAACATCTATTTTGTATTTTTATTAGGCTACTGTGATATTAGCTGTGACACGTTTTCTATGTTTAGCTGTTTCAGCTGTCAACAGACTGTAAAACAGGCATTACGACTAAAGTTATCACAAAAAGGGCATTGTATTACCTGTCAAAGTAAGCTGTGCGGTCATGGTGAGAGTTTATTTATAAAACTATGAGAACTATATTGTCTTAAAACTATAAACCCAAATTCTGATTATTTAACAACAGAATTTCCAAAGTATTATGAAAGGTGATCTCTGCTCTCCTGTTTCACTTCAATTACCAACAAGGCAACCTGAAATACTTGAAGTCATAATGTAAAGCCTTTTACAGGTCACCATAACCTGGAATGAACTTACCCAGCCACGTGGCTATGAGCACACTGTCAATGCCCTCGATGGGGTCACAGATGCGAGACACCACAGGGTGGATCTGCTGGGCCAGGTAGTAATGTGTGTCCAGACTGAGACCCTCCTGCTTCTGAAGCTGCTCGAGAGCGTAGGCTCTCTGAGATGCTGCCAGCGTGGAGCCGTCCTAGGGCGAGAAAGAAGACGTATATCCAATAGAGTTGCATTCTGTTTGTGCGTTGAAGCATTACTGTGAAACATACCAAGAAAAATAACTCGTGCGCCGGTGAAGAGATGGTATTTATGTCTCGTGTCTTATATTGCACACACCTTGCAGATGAGGTAAGAGATCGTATCTCCAGCTTTGACCCGGCGGCCGCCCAGAGAGTTGATCCACAGAGCCACATGGACGTGAGGGAGACTCTTCTTATCTGGGTAGTCCTGAGGGTCCTTTGTCAGTGCCTGGAGAAGAGAAGAGTAGGAAGCCATTATTAAACAGGCGGGGGACAGAAAATATTAAAACATCCAGCACAGAATTTGGCAAGACCCACACAAACATTGCTCTCATTTGTTCTGGCATGTTTCTTACAGGCAGAGTTTTTGGTGGCAGTGTTTCATTATGTACTATGTATTCCGCTGAACGTCTTTTTGCAGCTGTATTTAAAGAGAACTCGTTCCCTAACCCAGCTTCTAAAGATACTTGAGTGCATCCGAGTCATGAGAGGAAATGTAAACACGGAAATAGAGATGCAGCCACATCCTCACCTTGTGTATCTCATACTGGCTGAGTGGTACGTCTCCTCTGGCGACCTTCTCTCCCATCTCCACCAGGTGTTTCTGGATGTTCTCCACGATGACGTCACGACTCTGGTCTGACAAGAGCTGACCAATCACGTAGCTACAGGAAGAGGAGGCAGGAATACATGTTCAAGACTTACAATGTACTGCTAATTAAAGATCCCTCAAAGCGCCTTACAGAGCTCAGTACACAGATATTCAAGACGGATTCTGGCTATAAAATTGTCTACATGGGAAACATATTTTAAATTGGGTTCATCTGACTTACTTGCCACATTCCTTGGCCAGGTCACACCAATCTCTACGGACGATGTCCAGGCCTTTCAGCTCCTGCTTCACACTATATCGTCCTTCCCCAAGTTGCTCCACCACCAGCGCTGCATATTTCTTCTTCTTCAGCAGTAGAAGTGACTTGAACACTCCATCGATGTCGATCTCCAATAGTTTGTAGAGCTTGTTTACTTCTGCCTTCACCTGGGAATAAAACACACACAAATGTCAAATGGTGAAACGGCAAGAAACTTTTCCACTGATGGCTGTACGACACGGCAAACACACCTTATTGCCCAGTTTGAAGACTTCCTCCAGAGACCTGCTGTTGGTGTTGATCATGATGGAGTCGGTGTCTCCGTAAATGACTTCCAGATTCATCTGAGTCACACAAATAAAAAGACATCAGCCTCAAATTAGGATGGGACAAAAAAAAAAAAAAAAAGATTTAATACATTACTGAAATGAAATTGCACAATTAAAATGCATGAATCTCAAATTAGATTCACAATAGCTACAACAACCAATGACATTTAACTTCAATTTGCCCACAGTTCAATACAGAGGTAAACATCATAAAGCCAAACCCATGTATCAAGCAGGTCATTCTATTGGCCTATACTGGTGTATCAGAGATAAAGCAGTGTCAACGTATGTATTGACCGAATCGAAAACTTTTTTGACAAAACATAATGTGGAAAAATATGCACGGGGTAAATTAAAATAGTTAAATTTGTGGGTTTTTTTTTATAGTTGCTTTTGATAATTAAATGTCCATTGAAGTTTACTGTTCCAGTGCTCCAATAACAATGTGGACAACAAACTGTAAATGTATAACAATAATTATAATTGCAACTACTGTCTGTTTAATATACTGCATATACATTATTTGCATATATGAAGGATATCAGCTCTTATATTGATATCATGTTTTTATCTTTTACTTCCCAATATATTGACCTCTATAATCCAGGATCGATCAGGCTCTGACCATTATTATCTGCAACTATTTAGTAGGATACATATTTTAGGTAATTTTGTCCAGCAGTAAATTAAACTTATTTATAGTTTTTCTTAATTTGTCTGGTCTTATTTTGGCAGAGAATTAAAAAAAAAAAAGAGCAGCAGAAAAGCTTGTTAATAACCCACCTTCTGAACCAGGTCTTTGGTGTGCATCAGAATCTGAAGAAGAGAGGAGACATAAAACTATGAATGCTGCAATACAACACATACACAAGCACAGTAAACAAACACCACTCAGGAACGAACATTGATTAAATATTAAGTTTCTATGTTATTTATTGCGTGTGTGTGTGTGTGTGGTGTGTGTACGCGCATTCGTGTGGACATGGGAGCAGAGCAGGTGACTTGCTTTTAAATGGGGGATAATTGGCTAAGAGGGCAATTACGAGAGCATGCTGCGACAGGCGTCTTTTCAACCCACACATATTCTTAGCTGCACACGCTCAAACACACACATGCACCTTAATGACTCGTAGTGGCATTTATATCCTGCAGGGTGAGTGACGGAGGAATACGAAAATTCTGTTAACGCAGGATGTCCACCGTGTGTGTGTGTGTGTGTGTGTGTGTGTGTGTGTGTGTGTGTGTGTGTGTGCGCGTGCGTGTGCGTAAGAGAGGGAAAGCTCTGAGCAGCAGAGGGATCCAAACAGGTGGGGGGCCCAGAGGAGGGGAGGGCAGTGTGGGGGCCTCGGGTCGCTAATCTGGGGGGTCGGAGGGACGGAACGCGGTGTGACCTGTCACCAGCAATCTGCTCCTCAATCAACCGCAGACGCATATATACACACCCCGACTCACACTGTGCGCCGTGTGGGGACAAGGACGTGGCTATTTCAGAGTGTGAGGAAGGGGCGGGGTCGGGCTTCCACTCCCTGAAACCAGAGTGGGCCGTAAGCATGCTTTATGGGCTGCTACATACCACTGAGCGGTGGGGGGAGTTTGACTCATTCACAGAACAGCCTCCTCTATTAGGGACTGCAGTCAAGGTCAAGGTCTCACCACACACACACACTCGCAATTGCACAACCAAACCTTGGCCTCAGCACACACTCTATGCAGTGAATTGTGCTACTAAGCTTTTAAGCAGGCAAAATGACGAGCCTGTCTCCGGCCTGTTTAGGAGGGAAACGGGAAGGAAAAGAGGGTCCTGGGGCAGACCAAGTACACAGTATGGGTGGGAAGCATCAAAGGCCTCACAGTATGATATTATCACAATAATCAAGTCACAATGTCATTGCAAAATTAAACATGAGATATTATGACAGGGTTGGACATAACCGATGGCCTGAGGTGCTTAAATTTCACTCAGGGCAAATTGATTGGACAGACACTTGTCCATTTCTGCCTGTAACAGTGTAGAGTCAAAATGACTACAGCTGGTGCCAGAAGTCTTCAGGTTCTTTAAAAATATCTATTCTTTAACAATTGTTAAGAGTTTCTTTTGCAAATTAAAACAAAGTGAGACAAACATACACGGAAGTTGGCAGAATTAAATGTAATGTAACATATACTGCATCTCAAGGGACAATACAGAAATCTGGAAGGGGGAAACACCCCTGGCAAAATCCCTGGGGACCCTACTTACTTAATTTAACTACACCTGCAATGTGAGGCTTCAGAATCACTTAATTTTTTCATTTAATTGTCTTCTGAGGATTTTCACCATTGTTTGTGGATTCTTGGGATCTCTGACCCCATGTTAGACACATTACACCAGAATCTTTGGGACTTTCCACAGAGCAGCGATGAAGGGGACATTTGAATTACTTTCGATTCTGATACAGACACCTCACGAATTGAGCCTTTTTACTTTTTACCCTTAATTCAGAGAAGTAAGAGAACTTTCTGTTTTATCAAAAATAATTACGTTTTCAGTTTGTTGATCTGACTTTAATCATTTTTATTGCAGAAATATACGATTGTTAAAGAGACAGACTGACCAACAGGATAAATAATCAAACAAGGATACTAATCCAGGCAGGTCAATACCAGACAAAGTATTACTTGATCATTATGACACAAAATCCTGTTCATGCAAAAACTGTTTCAGAGTATTTCTGCTCATTTATTTGGATCATTCCCCCCAAAAAACTTAATATGCCTTGGTTGCGTTCAGAAAGACTATAGTACTGCATGAAGAAATGATGATCCGTGTTAAAATGTAGCCTTCATTCAAACTTATGGGCTTTTCTTTAATAATTTACAACAGCAGGAGAAAAGCGCTGCAAGAGTTCAAGACTTCGGCGTGGAGTCTGGAATGATCGGAGGATAGACGGAAAGAAAGGGCAGAGGAGTGATGAAGTGGAGAAGAGAGGCAGAGTGAAAGCAAAGTGAGGAGAAGGGGAGAGCCAAGCGAGGTGAGAATGCGTTGATGTAATTGATGTGGGGACTCATTTAGACGGGTTTTCCATATGCTGTCAGTCCCAGCAGGACCGACTGCTTTAAGGAATGAACCGTGTGAAAGACAAGTCGTTTGACCATGACGCTGGAATGTCGTGTGTGTGTGTGTGTGTGTGTGTGTGTGTGTGTGTGTGTGTGTGTGTGTGTGTGTGTGTGTGTGTGTGTGTGTGTCTCATCTTTAAACGCATACTATACAGACCAATGCAAACACATATCCCCAGGGGGTAAAAAGAGTGAGGGTATGTCTTCACCCTGATGACTACACTAGTCACCGCCATGCATGCCGCTCATTCTGGGGCAAACAACTGAAAAAACGTGAGAGAGGACTCGTATCACTTAATACTAAGTAATTTGCGTCAGACAGGAAACCAGGCCTCATTAATCTGAACTCTTTGTTCTTCATATTAAACACATACAAACATGACTTGACAAGCATAAAATCCATCAGTGACAGAAAAACAGCTTGGTGCTCAACATCAGATTTTTGCCCGACCTTTAAAAAAAACAAAACCTATTCTTTCAATTTGTAGAATCAATAATTTGAACTATGCATTAGGTTATAATTACTTAACTAATTAATTAACAAATTTACACCCCGTTAAGCTAAATCTGCCCTGGTTCTCTTACTTTCCCCTATTTTCTACTCTGTAAATTCTTAAAATCTGTTAAAATCTTTCAATCACTATGTACTTTTTCTTCACACTGTAAAACATCACACAGTTTCCTAATGTTCCAGCCTCCTTCCCTTCTTGGCTCCTTGGTGTTAATACAGTGTAATTACACTGGACAGTAATTGAGCAGCTCACTGACAAGTGCTCCCGCAGAGACGGATTGGGACGGAAGCTTTGTGAGCAAAATGGACTGATGGACTCTTTTTTTTTTTCCTTATAATTTGTAATCCCTGTCCTACGTCACCTTTCTTTTCATGCCAATCCAGGTGAGGGCTCAGATGTCAGCTGGCATTCTTTGGGTTAAGATCCATTAATGGGGCTCTGAGGTCAAATGAGAAGGTGTGTTGAATTTAGTAGAATACAGTCTACTGTATTCAAACACACTGCCATGAATTACTGTTCCTCACGTTTCTCTAAACAACGAACAGAGAGAACAAAATGTCCAGCAGGAACTGATGGGCAAGTTTTAAGGAAAATAATAAGATGGTTGCATTGACTGCTTCTTTCCCCAACCACACAATTAAAAACATTATAAACAAGCCATCCATTAACTTTATTGTATTGGCACATAGCTATCTACTTAGGCAGCTTGCACAGATTGATAAAATCCCCCGGTTTCAATTTAAATAAATCTTACATTAGAACGCCTTATTTCACTTTTTTTAAACAGACTTTTGGCCTCACACCTGCCTGAGTTATGTGCACTGCAGTAACCGAGTCGGTGCGCAGCTGCTTAACTTGCATTTACAGATAAAAGGCTGCATGCGAGGCGTTTGGGGAACATCTGTACCCGTTTTAGTGTCAACTGACAATTCTAGTTTCAACAGATAGCCAACAAGTAAGTCATTTAGGGAACATCTGTAAAGTACAGCGTTTACGGATATGCCAGTGTGTGAGGCGTTTAGGAAACATCTGTGAATTGTAGCATCTGCCGATAGCCTGCATACGAGTTCTTTGACTTCAGAGAAATAACCTGGGTTACAGTCTCCCCCGTTTAATCTGCATGACTCTCGACATGCACATCTCTCACACGCCGCAACACCCATCACCACAAGTAAATTCTCAACCTGTGGGTAACGCTGGCCAAACATCCTGTATCATGATCTCGTGCCCTCTTCGTCTGCCTAACTCAACAGTGTGAAAGCATACCGAGATGCAAGCTTTAAATTGTGTCGTATAAACTATATGAAAATAACATTTGAATTCCACAAAAAAAAAAACTCATCAGACATGAAGCTGGCAGCAGATGTCTGCAGCAGACACACTAGGTTTGGATCTGTCAGTTCGAGTGCGAGCGCCGTGGAGAGTTCTTGTATTTGTGCACTATTTCTACTTACAGGTGGTGTTTTGTCTTTGCACTACCGATTTCTAAAACCTAATATACCCACCAAATCTGCCTTCAGACTTGAGGACACAGACTTCAGGGCACCAGAACATGTCGTTTGGTTAAGTGGAGCAAACAAAGTCTGTAACAATCAAAGCTGCCACAAAGTGACCGAACGAGACGACTACATGAGCGCAAGTCCCATGACAACTGAAAAATCCTGTTCAGTTGACAAGTGCAGTCGAATAAATCTCGATTCCAAACCAAGATTTTAAGAACAGAATAAGTTGGAAAAAGCAGAAAGGTTTTGAGGTTTGATTTTCCCATCGACACTTTTTGATACCCGTCCTAATACTTCAGTAAAAGCTTCACTTTCTGACTTCACTTTGCACAGCTTTTATTTCGGGCTTGTTAACAATGTCTCTTGTCTTTGCATGTGCACCTGTGTGCCTGCACATGAGCTGTAGCCATTAGCTGTGTGTTATTGCACCCTGTCATGCTAATTGATGAGTAGTTCGAGCCTCGTTAATATATCCGCCTTCCCCCAGCTGTTGCTAAGCTTTTTGTTGGCCTCATCTATTAGGGAATTACGTGTCTTGTCGTCATGTCACCCTCATTTATTCCCCCTCCTTCTCATCAAAATATCTTTTGTCTTTTGCCAGGCTGTCATTTTAATAAGAATATTGGTCTTAACTGACCTGCTCGGTTGAGGGAGGAATTGTTTGCGAATTTAAAGAAAGGACTTGAGACAACAGACACAATGATAAGCAGACAAATGAGCGAGACGCAGGCTCGTCAAAAGGCCATGCCTCCATTTTTGTCTCCTATAAACACACACACACACACACACACACACACACACACACACAGATATAGACCACAGACCCCTCCGCTGATCAGCAGATCAGAAGCGGCATGTTAAACCTCAGTGTGGTAGAGGGCCCTTGTAAAAAGAGCCTGGGGCACCAGTGACGATTGTTTTGAAAAGCACTCAGCTGAAAAGCATTTTGGGATGACAGTCGGCCGACTGAAATAGCACCTGTGGAGGAACACACCACTGTCAGAGCTGGGTGGGGGGTGGTGGGGGGGCACATACACACAACGCATACACAAGGTGCTTGAGTATGCGTGCATGTACACACATTTTCAAACACTCTTTCACGAACACAATCTCACACACAAAGATGCATAAAAGATTTCTATTCTCTCATCTGCGCACACGTACACACGCGCACACACACGCACACACACACACACACACACACACACACACACACACACACCTGTCAGATGCCATAGCTGTGCTCTCATGTCTTCTGCTGCGAAGGTCAATCTGTTGTAAAGCTGTGGCTGATTTAATACAACCGGCCGAGATCACAAACACCAGCGTTGATTGAAAATAACTCCACAATGGCAACAATCCTCCGGTTGTCTGGTCAATTAAAATATGGTACTTTAATAGCTGGAAAGGAGACGTGCTGCTATGTCTTTGCGTTTGCTCTGGCACGGGCAGGGTAGTCACTGACAAATTATCAACATGCTGTCAAGCAGATAAGTATTGTATGAGTGGCTCGTCAACAAGGCTCTTTAAAATGTGATATTTAGGATGTTAAAATGAAATTCTGTTGGTCATTCATCAGCTTTAATGTCATACACCGATATATGTCTCTGACCTATTCTGAACTGTGCCTTAAATATGACACCTATATTATTCAGCTCTCTTAAGTTACAACTCCAGCCACCCTAAAGTCAAAGAAAAGTCTTTAATTGTCAGAAAATGGTGAAAAATGTTGGTAGTGCAGCCTGAAAGATCTCGTTCCGACCCAACTCACAGTCCACGACCAAAAGATATTCCATTTATTATCATGCAGGACTAAAGGAACTAGAAAATATTCATATTTAAGAAGCTGGAATCTGAGAATTTTTGTATTCTCGCAAAAAAAAAAAAAAAAAAAAAGCCTCATAACTTCCTGATTGTCAAAAATGGTGGTGATTAATTTTCTGCCGATCATCTAATCAACTGAAATTGTTGCAGTTCAACTGTGGGATTAAATCAAATGCCTCAATATTTATGACTCACAAAGCCATATAAATATATGGATAATGTAACAATATTTTGGGAATGACAATGGCCATTTTGTTTTACAACAGTACTATATGATATTGGCTCATAGTTACAAGCATCATTTCATATCGTAGACTGTAAACAGCAAATGTTGGGTATCTTTTACTTGACAAACCATGAGTCAAAAAAGTTATTATCAAAATAGTTATTCTCTTGTTAACTGCTTAATCATTACAGAACTGAACCTGCTGTAAACCTGCAAATGGATTCAGAAAACGGTATCAAAGCTGAAGCTTTGATATCATTTTCATGATGGATCATGTGTCATGTCTTGGGTCATAATCCGGAAACTTCAAGTTTATAATAGCACTGAGCATATCTATAACCTCTTTGCCAAGTCAGTTAAAACCATTTCCTAATTATCCACTTATTTACAACTGAGTGGGGACAGTGACCCTGATAAGACACCACATGTCAGATCAATCCATTATCAATTATAATCCCTGCTACTAGCTCGGTCTCACATTGCCTCATTAGTAGGTGTTACTAAAGTCGCAGTTTGGATTCTGAGATCTTGTCCCGTCCACCGTCGGCCGCCACAGACAAGCTGATGCAGCCAAAATAGCAGCACTGCTCCCATGTGACTATTTGTTAAGTCCACTCCTATCAGGAGCAAAGCCAGCTCTTTAAGAGGACTACAGGACCATGGAAACATCGCAGCCCTCATTTCCCCCGACACAAGCATGCATGTGAAAACACGCGCACGCCAGCGTAGCCAGGCTTATGTATTCTTACATCTAATTCAGGGAAATGTGAAAAGGACTCCTGTGATTCTGAGACGGCGTCGGCAGCGACTGAGACCCTGAATGAAAGAAATGGGGGGCGACAACATTTACTCACACGGCATCACGGCACACAGCCTGACAGGCGCGGCCACAAATGAGACATGATAGAGTGGTTCAGGTATTCCTGTGTCTAATTCTGGGAAATGATTTGTGATTCTTGAGACAAGAGGGATGATACAGAACCTGAACGAGCGACACCGGGGCGGGGGCGGGGGGGCAACAATATTTACTTAGACTTCATTACAACCACACGCACCCTTGCACCCATGTACATACAGGGGCTTAACCTAAACCAAACTTTGACCTCTCTGCACCCTCGGCTCTGTCACACAAGCCCGCTTCTATCCTTCACTCTGCATGCCATCCAATAATGTCAACTACGAGCTCCTGTCAGGCTGTTTTTAAACACAAGGACAGAGACTCAATTACAGCAGAATGGCTTTCCGGAGTCATCCGCCGTCCTGAGACACACACACACACCTGCTAATGGTTGTCAGATTTTCTGGCAAAGAGGTCAAAAGGTCAAACCAATTTGCGATCCGCAACAATCAGCGGCTTCTAGCGGCCTGTGCTGTTAACATCACTCGATTATGAGGGCATAAACACACTAATGGGCACATAGTTTGGGCTCGGAGTAAAAAAATAAAAAATAAAAAATAAAAAAGATAACGAAGAAACCGAAGGATCAAAGAAGACAACTTCTGAGTTACTCTAACGGCGAGAAGATAAAGCAGTTTTCACAGAAACATTTATTTTTGTAAAGATTAGCAATATTAACAAGAGCAACCAGCCGAATCCTGCAACTGATCCTTCGTCTCCCAGCAGGTTTCCAGAAGTTCCTTCTTTCTCAAAGTTTAATTCTCTCCATTTGTCATGTCAAACTCTCGGATTCAGAATTCGGAGATCCAACCAGCCGGGCGATCGGCGGACAATAAAAGTCTTTCTGGTGTTTCAAATACATTTCTCAGTCTATTATAACTGCATGCATGTAAGTTGTCTGTGTTTGATATATCGGTTTCTCTGTGCCCAACTGTTCTCTGGCGAACATACAAAAGAACCTAAAATAACGCTGAGGGGTTGAGGGGGACATCAATCTGTGGTGGACCCTCGACTGTGTAATCCTAAACCTTCACCTTCCTCTTAATACCCATCATCCCCCCCCTTAATACCCACACATACCAGGACAGAGTAGGGCCACAACAAATGGTCCCCCGACAAAGGGCAGAGTTCGGCCAGTAGCACTTGTGCGCGCACACACAGACGGGTATTAGCGCGCACACACATCATCACGTCGACAGACGCAGATAGTTAAACATGCCCAAGACACACATACAAGAGTCAGGAGGGGAGATGGGGGGGGGGGGGGCTTTTCCCCTCTTAAGTTGGCAAATTTGATCAGAAGAGCCACAGCCAAGGGTCTGTCAACCCCCTCTAAGCCCCCCCCCCCCCATCGCTGGGCGACCACTGCAGCCCCCGGCATGACCCATCCTGCCACAGGAGGTGTGTGTGTGTGCGTGTGTGTGTGTGTGTGAGGGGGGGGGGGGCTTAGGCCTCAATTTAAAATGAGAGTGAGAGAAAGATGAGAACCGAGCCAATCAATAAATACGGAGAACACATGCACATTCACCCCGGACACCAGTCCAAACAGATGAAGGGAACTCACAGAGGGGCCGGGGGGGCCGGGGGGATTAACACTGCGGACAGGGCAGTGAACAGTGTACGTGTTACAATTATAAAAATAAAAAGCCTCCTAAATCATGAGATGAAAGTAGAGTGCAAATGTGACGATTAAAATGGGGGCGGGAGAACAAACGGCAATACCCACAAATACACCAGAAACCCGGCTCTAAATGCCAGCTGGCTTTTCTGGCTCGCTGCAGTCGGAAACTACCAAGAACTACTTGGCTTACGTTCTTTTAATTTTAGGGCTCCATTCGAAATCAGTAAAACTCCCCCGTTTGGTTCAAACTACTGTTGCCTTTTGCTGCTTTGCCTGAACCAAGCAGTGTACATGAGGTCAGAGAGTGAAAGCTCACAAACAAGAACCACATATGAAAATGAAAATATGAAAAACATATGAAAATACATCTTAGCCCTGCTAAGATGTATTTTCATTTTGCCAGTCCAGAAAAGCAAATAAATGACCTACACGCTACAGGGAACTACAAAATGGGATTTAATAGTTGGTAGAATCACCATGTTACAATAACACAAAGTGTAAAGAAGAACACATTTCTCATTTAAACAGAAGTGAGTAATTGAATTTACTGGGGAAAAAAACATCACTTTTGACTAACTGAATATTTGAGATTTTAAGTATTAACTTCAGATTTTTTTTATGATTTTCAACGCAGTTTTTAACAAGTACAAATGTTACAATGTAGATTTTAAAGAGCAGTAAATTATTCCCAACGACGTATCCTCATATTTATAGCGGGACTCCCGGTGTTGCTTCTCTGTGCCGATGCCATGCTCTCCTCCAAGCACACAACCGGCAGTATAAATAGAGTTGTGTCTGGGATCATAGATACAAAGTAAACAAAACACTAAGATCGAGTGAGGTGGGATCTCCTGCTGCATCAGCAAACCGGGGTACCCGCTGTGTACTCAGTGAACTGAGGGTTCAGATCTGACCGATGACCTTTTGATGCGAGTCTCTCCGGTCTATCATATCACTCTTCGCTGTATGAAAAATACTAATGCAGTTAAGTCCTAATGAAACATAATCCAAATCGTTTACCATCCATTCAGGACCCTGGGTAACTACAGGAGGTTGAGAATATCTAAAACCCCTAATATGTCTACATGAATATACGCTAAGTTGGCAATTCATTATGTAAAAAAAAACAACGCAGTCTAACGCAACAATCCTGTAACAAATGTTTTCGTAATAAAGGTCATGATGGTTCGTATTTGTTTGAACCGTCTCAGAAGTGTTGATGAAACTGTTTGGACATTTTGGAGGCTGCAGTTTGTGGTGCTGCTGAAATGCACGACATTATAGTGACAGGTGTTGCTATTAATTTGTCCATCGCATCTGTCAATGAAGGGCAGGCTAAATAAAAGCAAACACTACTTTGCATGATGCGGCATAGTGTAACAGTGCCACAATCTGCAGCCTCCAACATAATATATGTATTTTGCACGTCGTCCTTTATCTTTAACGACAGTATTGATCTTCCTGTGCACTTGCGATTGTGGATGTTCTGCTATTCTTTACAGGTGATTCTTTTCAGCTTCTTCTTTTCAGATGTTCTGTTGGATTCAACTTTACTTGGCCGGGTTATAGTTATAACGGTTTTCTTTTTTTTTTTTTAGAAACTCTTGTGTGATTGTTGCAGTGTGTTTGACATCATTGTCGTAATGAAAAATTCTTCTTTTGCCAAGTTTCTTGAGACTGGGAGTCATAAATTCATTAAGTATATGGGGAAACAATCTTACTTTCAAAATGCCACCTGCAGCCCGATATGAGTACACTCCCGCCTCCAATGTTTCACAGCCGGTACCATGCAGTCAGTGCCGTGGTCCTGGCCAGGTCCACAGGAAACAGCCTGGACCCCATTAGATCCAAACAAATTCCCTCTACACTCAAAAATATAAACGCAATGTAATGCTACAGACCTACGATGTCTTTTATGTACACCAAAAGGTGTTAAAATCGATCGCCTTTGCCAAGGAAACTCATCCACCTGACAGGTGTGGCACATCCAGATGCTGATTAAACAGCAGGATTACAGCACAGATGTCCAGTGGACTGGTCACAATATAAGGCCACTCCAAAATAGGCAGTTTTATCTTGGGAAAACTTTTTTTTTTTTTTTTTTACATTGTGAGGCACAATTTCACATGCATCTACCATTTGTCTCATATTGGACACATACATGGCACATCTCTGCATATAGTTGATCAGGTTGCTGATTGGCTGGTTCACTCCTGTTCAATGGCGGTGCAAGGATATTGGCAGGAATTGTAACAAGCAGTCATATACCCCAATATGGAGAATCCCAACCATGCTCAATGGGTGACATGTCTGGAGAGCATGCAGGCCACGCAACAACTAGGACGTTTTCAACTTCCAAGAAATCTGTACAGATCCTTGCGAACATTGGACCATGTATCATCACGCTGCAACATGAGGAATGGTGGCGCACGAATGGCACAACAATCGGCCTTGGGACATCTTCGGCATTTTCATTTGCCCTCTGAAGTCGGTTATGACGACAAACTGAGATCAAGACCTCAAGAGAGGACAACAAGGCCTTAGATGAGACGGTTTCAGACAGTTTGTGTAAAAGTTCCTCAGCCAGTTGGATGTGCTACTAAGTTCCTGAAAATTATGTCAGAGATGTCTTATGATGGTGAAATGAACATTCACATGCAACAGCTTTAAGAGAAATAAACGTTTTGGGTGAATATAAAGTCTTTGATCTTTTACCTCAACTCATAAAAAAAAAAAAAAAAAATGGGGGTGAAAGCATCAGGCTTCATGACATGTTCTTTAGCTCATTTTATCCTGATGTTTTGTGCCATTTTGTGAGCAGTAGTTTCGTAATTGGACACCGTCCGGAGAGGTCCACTTCATGCAACGTCTTTCAGAGTCTGAGCCGTCACCGAAATACCAGTTTACAGATATAATCCTTGCGCCAAGTCAGAAGCACCCTCCCATTGTTTTTCAATGCAAGGCTGTATAAATAGGAAATCGGACACTCGTCGTTCTATTATTGGTAGAGTGGCTGTTCCTGTGGCTCTTGAGCACGGCCTCAGACATGGTTATAAGGTACAGGGAGAGGTAGGATAATGCTCTGAAGCCCACTGATGATTTCTTTATTAAATCTCACAATCTGGTTTCTTAATTGTTCGGGCGTTTCCGTACCATGTGGGAACCATGTTACATCAGATATAACCCAAGCCGAAAGTGAAAAAGCTGCAATGTTCACAGGTTCATTAATAACTTTGTTCGTGCAGTTCACTTCAATTTGATATGCGAGATCACATTTTAAAGTGTCATCACTGTATTTTGAATGTAGCACATGTACCCTTTTAATGATACAGGAGATGAAATGCCTAACACCACGACCTAAAAGTAAAGCACATGCAAAGTATTGCGAAAGTATCGATATAACAATATATTACACTTTTTATTTGATTTTTTTTTTTACACTAGACGGAGGGAAAACGTTCAATCATATACTTTTAGAGATAGTTATATTTCCAAAACAATACACACCACATATCAGTCTATCTGAGTAAATTCAGCATCATCGCTTTAAAGCCATCGGTTCTGTCTTGAAGCCGTGCTCAGGAAAAACTCCGTCATGAGGAATACCACTCAAGAGGTCAGGAAGCCAACCGAGAAGTCTTCTACCTTTTAGTTAAATGAAGTACCGTTGTAATTAAGTTAAATAAAATACAGCTATTGCGAAATAAATCTAAATTAGTTTTGGGCCGTTAGCGTTGATGTAGAGTTGTTGTAAACTTGGAAGCTTTTGGTCAACACACAGTCGGACAACAACAGTCAGCGGAAAGCTGAACTGTTACCGGTCAGCAGCATCGTTTAACGTGAGGATTTATTCTGTGTGAGGGTAAATCTGGCTGCGGAAAGACACGTTTAAATGAACCACAGCTCTCCGAATTACTTTGTTAATGCGTTGATACGAACAGATTAACCAGCTAGCTCGTGGGAAAAGTTGCTAGCTTTAATGAAACAATAAAATAAATATTAAATAAAATATTGACCAGTGTATCAATTAAGAAAATCATGAAAATTGCTAAAGTGAGTGAATTTTTTTTTCTCCCACCCCTCGTGAGTATCAAAACAATTGTTAGTTGCAGCTCTACTATATTGCATTAGCAGTTGATTAAATAAAGACTCCTTAAACTATGAACACACACTTGAATAATCTACAAATACAATTATTTACAACCACAAACATGTCCTGCAAAATGTTAGCATTTCCAATAATGAAACTATAGTGCAGTTCTTGTATTAGTCCGGGGATGCTTCCCTGGATTAAATACAAAGCAAGCAGGAGGTAAAATGTAATTAACCCATCCACCTCTGGCTGGTGACAGATTGAAGCTACAACATATGAGCAGCAAGTGTGGAAGGACAGAAACTCCCACCTGCACCAGTGAATCAAATACACAACTTTAACAATGTAGCTCCGTCGGCCGAACAACGAGCGTGACTGGAGGCACAAACGGACTGACAAAATAACAAACAAGCACAGTGAGTTACTGCCCTGCCCTCCATTAGGGAACACAATGAGTGTGTAAGGGGATCTTAATGAAGGACTCCCCTGAGGCAACGCCTGATGCCTCTGTTGAGGACTTGTACTGTTAGAGCTCATTAAATGAACATGAGTACTATCACTGACATTGTGTGTGTGTGTGTGTGTGTGTGTGTGTGTGTGTGTGTGCGTGTGCGTGTGTGTGTGTGTGCGTGTGTGTGCGTGCGTGTGTGTGTGGTGTTCAGTTACAATACCGGCTTTAGCTGTTTATGTCATGCAGCACACATGCTGCTTTGCATCAACTCTTTGAGCATGTCATGTCATGTCATGTCATTACACAATCCCACTTTACCTGGAGAGAGTGGGAGTTTCATGTGTGTGCTTGTGGCATATTGTTATTGGAAAATACTTCAATAGTGATATTGATACTATGGTGAGAAGAAGAAGAAAAAAAAAAAAAAAAAAAGCTCTCTTATCCTGACAAATTAACTTGAGGGATTCATTATATTTAGAACAAAGAAGTGGGAAATTTGAAGAGAATGAATAAAAAAATATATATATGAGACCGGATAAAGCTAAAATAAAGACAAAAGATATCAAAGAGTAAAAGTCAGGAGGAAAATAGGAAAGAGGAAGGAGCTTAATGTGGAAAATAATGCAGCAGTGCCCTCTTGTGGAGGAAAATGGGAGGACTTCATTCTCTATCGTAGTCTGGTTTTGTCACTCAGGTGACACGGAAAGGGACAGAGGGACAAACTTGTAGTTTTGTTTTTTATGTTTAGGGACGGTGTGAATGCTTGACTCACCTCTCTCCCCTTGAGCGTGACCAGGGCAGCGAGTGGTTTGGCGTAGAAGCGGCTGAAGCTGAATCCCAGGCAGCCGTACATGCTGTTGGCAGTCAGCTTCAGAGCCTTCTGACGGATGTCGTACTGAGGGACAAAAACATCCGCGTCACGCCAAGCGGATGAAAAGCATTGGCACAAGTTCTAAAAGTATTTGAAAATAATTCACAAAAGCCTTTGCACAGATTTGATGCGCTAAATGAAAATAGTGTTATTAGCACTTATTAAAACGAGCAAAGGTTTCTGTTTTCCGTCTTAAATGTCAGCTTACAAAATAAAAACAGAGACATTTAGTCAATCCTGACATTTAAGAGGTTCAAGCTTTAGCTTTTAAAATATTTGAATTTTTTAATTAACAGTCAAAATTCAATTGCAATGCTGTTCCAATTTATTTTTGGTTAATTCTAGTAATTTTAGCACCAAATCATCAAAATCCACCTTTGGCTTGAAGAGAGCAGTGTCTGATGCTGAAATTATAGTTGGTGAAGTAGCACTTTAAGGGGTCTCAACATTAATAGACCCGCTATTATTTCAGTTGTTGGCAGTTAATGGCAAAGAAGAGAAAGAAGGGAGGGAATAATATCCTCACAGTACAAACCCCGAGCAAGGCGTCCATATTTTAAACAACTTTGGTTGATGTGCATTTGTGTGGCTGTGAACTATCTTGAGACATGGTCAGTTTATTCAGCAAGAAAATATCTACAGCCAACAGCGTGTGAATGTGTTTGTACCTGCAGGTAGAGATCCGGGTTGATGTCTTGCTGTTTCATGAGCTGTTTGACCTGCTTACGCCGTTCCACCAGCTTCCTGATTTCTTTGGGCAGGATTCCCATTTCCAGGTTGGAATCTGGAATTTCGGGAATCTCCTCAGGCTCATCCTCCTGTTACCATGGAAACAAGACTTAAAAAGTGCTGGAACTTTTCTGTGGTGATCTGGGCATTGAGTCACTTTATATCTTTGTACCTGGGCATTGGGCTGAACTTATAAAATGATGAGTCGTTCATGAATGGCACACACACCTCGTTCTTCTTCTTTGAGTTGTAAGCCTCCCTCTGCACTGTGGTGAAGCAGATGTTGAACTCTTGAATGATTGAGGGATACAGACTGTTGAAGTCAAGCAGCAGCACAAACTTATCGTAGAAACCTAAACAAAGAGAGGGAGGAAGGTTACAAAATGTAGAAAAATATATATATATATATATAAACAGGTGTGGCACAAGGCAAATAAAGATACAATAAATATACAGTACTTACCAACTTTAGGATCCAGCACCAGACCTCCAGCATAGGCTGCCTTCTTCTTCCTCTTGCCTTTCCCTACATCCACATCCTGTTCTCCCTCAACCTGGAGCAAAGACAAACAAAGCAGGAACTTTTTGTCGAATCCATGATCATAAAAAAGGAGGAGGCCACGTGTGCATCTGTGTGCATCTTTACCATCTCCTGTTGGGCCTTTTTGAACGAGGGTTTGTCGGGGACAATGTAGTTTTTGTCGTGGAAAGCATGAAGCAGCAGGAACTCGTTCCTCTCCGAGCGGCCGCCCATCAGAGTCCGAGACTGCAGGGAAGAGGCAGAAAGAAATCAGGTGACGGAACGAGAAGAGAAATCACTTTATCAAAGAAATACAAGTCATGAGTCCGAGCCTGCGCTTGTCCTGACCTGAAACAAGACTCGAGGGTGACAAATCTTTTCTTTTCTTTTTTTTTTTTTACTCCAACCAGTCTAAAATTTATTCCTAGATTTTTTTTTTACTACAACTACTACTCAGGGAGATCCACTGCATTGACTTGGGTCCCTGAAACACACTGGTTGCACACAATACACCAGCTCCGAGCCTTGTAAAAGGTTTTTAAGATTCGAAACTTCAAATTTTACTTTTGCTTGCAAAACATTTTGTTTCTGACATCACTTTTTAGAACTGGTGTTCAAACTGAACAATAAGTGAGAGCGCCGCTGATAGTTTTTGTTGCCTGGGTTTGAAATGGGATTTTTTTTTTTATTTATTTAAATAATGTTGAAGCAGACGGTTTTGACTTTGAGAGATTTTCCCGAAGAGGCAGTTGCATTTTAAGCATGTCAGTAATTTGAATGTTAGTTCCATGACATTCAACAATTTGTGCAATTTGTGCCGGGACTGCCTTTCCAAGTTGAGTTTTCTGGTTGAACAAGAAGAAGAATAGTATGGCTGTTAAATGAAGTTAAAGGATACAGCAACGTTGCTGTGGGTTACCATGACATTGCCAGCGATGTTGGTGATCTGCATGGCGAGTGGCAGCACGTTGAGCTCACACATGATCTGGAGGATCAGCTTGGCGTCTGTCCACGTCAACTCCAACAAGTAGAGGAGGTGAGGAGAGTCACTGAAACACAAACACTCAGATGTTAGGACACGCACATTCACCTTTAACAACAAGGCCTACTGGTAGTACATGTGTGTTATGTAATCTATTCTACAGTGTTTGAGGATTTTGGTGAACTGTCCCTTTAAATGTATTCACTTGTAGAGATTCTTTGTCTCTTCCTGGGGGATTGTGATCCTCTCCATCTTGAGGACCTGTGCAGTGAGTTCGGTCAGATGATAACTTTTACAGCGAATCAACTCCTTGGCTGAGATCTCCACGTCGCACACCAGACGGCCACAGGTGGCGCTCTTCTCTGCAAAAGAACCGCGACCCTGCAAACACAAGCCAAGAGGATAAGCAAACAAACAAAACAAAAAAAAACAATCATATAAAATATTCAGTGATGTGCAGTTTGTTACAAACCATTTCTATTCCCATGTCTCTTTGTTTTTCTTACCCCTAATTTGGGCATATTAGCCCTCTTGAGACGTCCAATTTTAGACCAGTATGGAACCTTGCAGGTATTTATCCGCTGCAGAAGAACTTCCAAGTCAAAACCAAAGATGTCATGACCCTACAGAAAACAAACAAGGATAAAAGTGGTTTTTTTATCCTTGAAGAACATTGCACCTTCAGCTTTGACAAACAGCCGATATTATTTGTGACACGAAAGTTTGAGTAGCCAAGAGATAGGCAACTAATACATGTAAATAATAAAGCACCACTAATGGAGGAAATATATCGATACCAGCTTCATCGAAATTTGTCACAGGTTGTTCTTCAATGTCGTCTACTCACCACCAGCACATCCGGGTCGATCTTGTGCATTTTAGCCAGGAAGAAGCCGAGCAGAGTCCGTTCCGTGGAAGCAATCTCCACCTTCCCGTTCTAACAGAGGGAGCGAGTCACACCGTCAGTGTCTTCATATACAAGGAAATAAAGCATCCTGCTCCTGCCGTATACTCCGCGTCAATCCAAAATGCATGGATGTAGTTATCATAATGAACTGTTCTGTAATGTACTGGGAAAAAAACCAGCTTCTGTTCAAGTTCGTCATTTCTAAAGTTGTTTTCCATTTACCTTTTTATCATTGGAAATATTAAAAAGTCAAACACTAATCTTTGCGACACTATCAAGACGAAGGTTTTCTTGTTTTGGCACAAAAAACAAAGCAGGTCTGAAACCACACGGACACTCACCTTCTTCCTCACAGCCTCTTTGAAGTCGTAAGGAAAGATGCAGTCGGCTGGTTTGCTGATCACTGACCACACAAAAAACATCAGTTTTGTAGAGTTTGTACATTTTCTTTTTTTTCTGAACTAAATTGTCATTTTTAAATAATAATTCCTTGAAATACAATAGGGCTTTTGCACCATTCGGTGCTCGGGGCCTAGCTATTGTTCAAAATGTCCATCGAGGCCAAACAACATGATATCCAGCTGCGTTATTACTAAAACAACATATTTATGTGTGTGAAAGGATTATATTCCCACAAATTTTATTTATGTTTCATTTATGCAAAAAACCTGGAAATAAAAGCAGAAATATAAATAACTCACCACAGAAATGAGTTTGGTAAGGAGGCTGAGGTGGAGCTTTATCCATATGGAACTCATAGTGGACAAGTGCAGCTAGGGACACAATCTGCAGAGAGAAATAACTGCATTAAGTCCACGCTCCCTCTGTATTTCAGTCCGTCTGGGCCCTCCATAACATAAAAGATATCAATGTATCATTGTCCAAAAAGATTCCTGCTGAACAGAATATTTGACCGCGTGTGCAGCTGATGGTGTCTGACCTCGTTCTGGTGCGTCTTAGGGTTCTGGATGGTCTTCAGGCTGATGGACATGACGGTGACGGGAGGAGGTGGCAGGTCTTTGATGACAGAGACCAAGTTGCTCCTCAGAGCAAGAGCCTCCACTTTACACCAGCTGACCGGCTGGCTGATCAGCTCTAATGTCAACACAAAGGAAATGATTTATCAGTTTTCCAAATGGTGTGCAGGGTTCAGAAATAATCTATGCATATCCCTTTCTCCAACATCTCAGAGGTTAGGTTTTAAAGGCATAATGCTCAGTATGGCATCCTGAAATATATACATGCAGAATTATTCTGAGGAAAGTTAAGCTGAATACGTGGTGTTATTAGTAACACGAATTTCAGATGCCCTCCTTACGTGGTGTCTTTATATCCAACCAGCAAGGGCCTTTAATCTTCCTGCTGAGGAGGAAGTGCTCCAGACTGGACGTGTTTGTTCCAAAAATGTGGGAAAAAGTTGCTCCCTTGAGGTCAGATGGCAGCGAAGGGAACTCAGCCTGCAGAAACGGTGTTTACCAAAGAGATCAACGTGCCGTCAACAAAAACAGCTACAGGCCTGGACAAGGTGCGAAAGGTGTATATGCGTGTCTGCTCACAGAGTATCTGACTTCCAGGTACTCGCACTGACTGGGCACGTCAGGAATTTCAAAAGCGTAGTTCTTCTCTACTTTCTGTGGCGAGGAAGAAACACAGGAATCAAACAGCAGTTAAAACATGACGTGCCACTACATACACACTATACAGTCTCTAACTGCGGTCAGCACTGACCCTCGACTTGAACTTCATGATCTTGAACTTCTCAGAGAGCTCGCTGAACTCCTGGTAGACATCCATCATCCCCACAGGAGTGTCGGACACCTCACCCGTCTTGGGGTTTGCTTTCTGTTGATTTGATTAGATCACAAACCCTTCATAATTTTGCATTGTATCAATAGATTTTTGGACATGATGTTTTGGGAACGTGCTGCTTACTCTATCTTCTGCTGTAAAAGCATGGGCTTTAATTAACATGAATCTTCCTGCTAACAGAAATTCATACAGTGAAGATATTTGTAATGAAATATGAATGGAAACGTTAACATCTTCAGCTTCTGGACCTCTTCAGTGAGATTTAGTGATAGAAAACACAATCTAACATTTTGTACTTTAACAGATTCATTTATCTCAAATGTGGGAGAACGATTTTACTAATAGATCCTTCTCCACCATTTAAATCAAACGTAGGTGTGCATCTTTGTTTTGTTTTGTTTTGCAATAAAATGCCACGTCTTTGGACAGAACACGAAACTTACGTATTCGCGAGGCAGGAGGTACATGGTCCGCTCAATGTTCCTGACGGTAACACAGCAGCTGACATGGAACTGTGCTGACTCGATCCACACTTTTCCAAACAGGTACACCACACCTGAGCAACAGATGAATTCAGATATCAGGATGCGCTCAACAAACCTGAACAGGACTTTTAGAATATGGAATAACACGTGCTGTATCTTCATTAACTTTTTAAGATGTCTCACCTGGTTGGCTGTATGGCTCCTCAAAGGCATCCAACCAATAGAAGCGGAAGAGCTGCTCCCCATCTGTCCCCTCCACCAGCGGGAGTCGGCTGGAGTCGACCTGCACCTCTGCTGGAGCTCCACTGCCTTCGCCCTCCTCCTCTTGTCCCCAAGAGCTTCCAATTCTGCTGGACCTGGAGAGGGACGGAGGAACAACGAGGTTAAAACATTTATAAAGCCGTGCAATGTTTGTGCAATGTACACAATTCACTTGATATATTTCATTGCATGTGTGGGAACAAATTGACTCTTTAAAGGTGTGGTTTTTTTGTGTGATGCAGGAAAAGATTTTCAAACAACTCCGGTAAAAATCATGTTTTCTTGGACTGCCATGGCTTTGCCTTTTCCTTGTTTCCCTGAATCTCTAGAACAGAGGGTTAGAGTTACCATGGTTCATATTTATGGGAAGTACGCCAGGCTGAAATAATCCAGAATTATTCTTTCCATCCTACTCCCATGACCAGCATTTTAAGACTGAACCAGAAAAACATACATATCATGATGAAGAGAATTATGCAGATGAACAACTCACAAGAGGACTGGGTCCAGAGGCTCAGCTTTGGGCTCAGCTTCAACTGCAGCTGCTGCTTTAGCTTCAGGCTCAGCATCTTCTTTAGCTACAGGCTTCTCTTCCTCGAGGCCAACCTCCATCGGTTCATCAAAGTCCACCTCGTCGAATGCTGCAGAATTATTTACTGAGAAACATATCATCATAAAAGGTAAGTGCGTGTTCTAGTTTGGTAGGAGAAAACAGAAAAAAGCAAGAGAGCTAAGAACCTTCTTCACCTTCCTCTTCATTCAGCTCCTCCACTTTCGCCCTCGTCTTTTCCTGGGGAGGAGCAGATGTGGAGGGCGGATGTCGGCCTGATGGCCTGGGTGCAGGGTCTGACGGCGGCGGTCGGATCACTTTGGCCTTTAACCTCGTAGCCGAGGGCGACTCCTGTTATCATAGTGGTTACAGACAGTGTTTCATGATTATTCAATTTTTACTTTTAAACTGGGCAGTTTAAAAGTAGATCCAAATATTTCGAAAAATCTATGTTTAACTAATCAGCTAATCAATGTGGTGGAAAGTCATGATGAGTAGGGGGAAACCTTTGTCATCTGAGGTTTGATGGAGAAGGGATTAATGGGTGATCCCAGAGACCTCTTTTTCTTTAGAGTGACCACTGGTGGAGGAGTCAGAAGAGTCCGTTTCTGGAAAGATAAAGCGAGGCACATTTCAGGGGTAATTAGTATAAAATATTAGACACGATAAAAGACACCAAGCGGCAGAGAAGTTGACCATTAAGATAAAAGAAGACAATGTGTCACCATGACTCAGCAAGAAAAGAGCCAAAACCGTTATAAACAAGACTGTAACACAATTAAATGTTGCAGGTTTTAACCTAAAGGCTTCAAATTTCTATGAATTTCTATGATTTCTATGAATCCTGTTGACGCTCAGCATTTCCGAAATGGAGTACCACAAACCTCAGAGTGCAGGTCCTGTAAGATGTCTCCTAATAGGTCGTCTTTGGACAGGTCAACGTCTTTCTGCAGAGACACGAGATAACAAAACTACTGACAAATGCAAAAAGGAGCAAAAGCAAGAACAACAGCTGCGTGTTGGTGCTTTTCCCCCCACTGATATGTCAGAAACAACTGGCAGGTGATGAGGCACGGGGAAGGTAGAAATGATGATGATGATGATGTTGTTTGTAATAAAAGCAAACACACAAGCAAATCAGTAATGCTGACAAAAGCACACCTCAGCAGGCCTCTTGACATTACTGTTCATGAAGAGGCTCTTGATGGTGTTGGGTTTGGATACAGCAGATTTCTTCACATTTTTCTTTGAGTCTGCTCCTTTGGCTCCTTTTCCTGCTAAAACAAACACAACATATTCACACACCTGAACTATTTGTGTCTTCTCACTCTCAAAAAGTGTGATCTGCTCCTGCCGTTTACCTTTTTTGTTTTCTACTACGTCATCATTCAAATCGTCATCAAAGATTTCTCGTCCATCCTCCACATATCCTGTTCCATCTGACAGAAGAGACGAACAATCCGGATTTAGGATTTCCATAAACCACTACACAGCTTCCTGCTGAGGATTCAGCAGCCAGCAACTTACCATCATCAATAATCCAGTCATCCTCCTGCCTCTCTCGTACCATCTTTGAGTACTGCTCCTCATCCACCTCCTCATACACACTGGCAAACTCCTCGACCTACAAAACATGAACACTAGTCAGCCGTCACCCTTAGCACAAGCACGGCTGCACAAATACCAACAAGCACATATACATGTGGTTGAAGAGCAGCACAAATAATTTGGGAGTGTCAGAAAAAGTGAAGATGGTGATCAAAACCAGACCAACAGATATAAACACACATAAAGAGACATGATCAGCTAAGATTGGGGTTCATAAATGACAACTGAACAATCCCGAATATGTTAATTAATGATTCATCGACTTGAATTTGAACCAAAGTATAGAACAGACTTTTCTTAATGGAAAACAAACAAACAAAACAAACCTGTATGTGGAAAGGTTTCAAACCTACTGGAAATGATTCGTTGTTTAATTCAGTAAACATGATCACAAAGACATAGAGTAAAAAGAGAGGCTGCTTGCTGAATGCAAAAGCCAAAAAAAAAAAAAATACTCCAAATCTGGTAGAGATTGTAAAGATGAGGCAACACTAAACTGAGTTGAATTAAACCTACACTATATAACACAATAGCACAGAGAGACGAATATAAACACGCACCACGGGGACGTGTGGCCTGCCATACCTCATATTTGATTTTCTCTCCCATCTTGGCTTTCTTGAGCTGCTCCAGCGCGGATCTCCTCCCCACTTTCTCCCTCTTCTCCCGTCTGGAGCGAGACTTGGCCAGGCCGCAGGCATCACCTCCATCGTCTGAGGACGGGGGACACACCGACACGGCCGCGACAGTTTAGCTTTGCGAAAGACACATCTGCAGCGCGCCAGCTGCGTTGTTTCTGTTGCTGGACGTGTGAACGCTGTTAAAGCCTGGGGGAGACATTTCTTGACAGCGCGAAGCGAGCTAACTTGCTAGTCGGCTAGCTCCGCTTTTGCTGCGCAAAACAAGCAAACAAAAGCAACACGAGGCGAAAACTCACCGTCGTCCTGAGCGTCCGCGTCCTTGTCTGGGTTAGAAACTGGAGCCATGGCGTCAAGGTTGTGTCTTTATCGTTCGCTCACTGACAGCTAATGCGTGTGGCGACGACGAAGAGTCAACACAATAACAGAGCAGTCGGCGCCAAATCGCCTTCCCGGGGAAAGTCATATGCCGGAAGTGACGTCACGGCACTGCGAGCCAATGAGATTGCGCGTCGTGTCCGATCTGTCCGCCAGGTGGCAGTGTTGTACAATGTAAAATTCGCGTCAACCACACAGTGTACTCTGAAGTATTTTTGTACTTCAGTACATGTATCTGACAGGAACGAAGTTACTCTGCGTCCTCAGATGTGATTTGCAAAACACATGGTACAATAATCTGATAAAAAAAAAAAATACTAAAAATATAAGAACAAATCCATTTGAAATGAAAAAAAAAACTATAGCAATAAAAAAAACTTGTAGACTTGACGTGTAGGCTATACGCTATAACCAAACATGTTTATGTCTTTTAAATACTTATACTACATAGCTGTAGTTTAAGATGTGGCAAATAAAATAAAAGTTGCTATTTTATAGGGTTCAAAGAATGAGTTCATGGTGCATATATTTTATTATTTTCCAGGGGATTGAAATTATCACTATAACACTATCCTCATGTAATTTTTTTATAAATGACCAGATTTCAGCATTATAGGCCATTATTCTCCTTCTTTAAAAAATAAATAAATAAATAAAAAGTCAGGGTCTATGCCTGTGTACCCTGATGAAGTTCGTTTCCTTGGCAACCAGGCGGGTCTATAGAGGGCACAATAGATTCCTGTCCCAGATTGGGGCCACGGAGAGACTACAATGAGTCCAATAATGAAAACACAAAGCATGTTTTGTCCTTCATTCCTACTGCATTTTATGGCTTTCTATAGGCCTACCCTAAATCACTGTGTTAATTCAGCCTGTGGGCATAACACCACATTTATATATTGAACATACTGGTGACTATAGCCAAAGTACACTGAATAGACTATGTCCTCAACAGGCTAAACAGTTGTTTATAAAGGCTGCAGTATAAACTTGCTGTTAGTTAATTGCCCTTCTTAAGTACAGTGTTCTTGTCATTTTTTTAAGAGACGCATTTGGCCTATTCACTTTTCTAAACTGGGTTACAAGTTGCAGATTTCATGAGTTAGGTCCTCGGAAGGAGGCTACAATAGGAAGAGGGTTCATGAATGTTTACCCTAATAACCGTATGGCCTACTGTAAGGTCTGCTATATGGCCTGTGGCCCACAGTTGTCGCAGCTCATCAGCGGTGAGCAGTTGATGTGTCCTTTGGACAGATTGCACAGACGGGGCTGCAGTTGATCCAGTGCACTTTCCCGCTGCGCTGGAGGAAAAACAGACAGCATCCTGACTTAGACCAAATTAGACAGAAAAGCAAGAGGTGGACAAAAAAATCAATACCCATAGGCTATTTGGTTTGGGGCACCATGGTGAAACAGCGACGCGTCAGAGCGCATTCCTGTTGCGCAGCAGTTGCGCCTCTTTGTTGCAGAAGAGGTTCTCTGAAGGTAAGCAAACATTACAAGTATGATTTCTTTATTCCCAATTTACAGTCCAGTTGCTATCGGTTTTGTTTCAACGACTCTAAAGAAGTTTGACAGAAGCACGAGGAGGGGGAATTAGAAAAAATGGTTCATTTAACGCATGGAGATGCAATTTACTCTGGACTTTCCATCGGTGCATCTGTTTAGTAGTCTGACTAGAATGTGAATGTGACAATTAGGCCGAGCCTAAAAAGACAGTTAATCTTCTTCAAAGACAGAAATAGCCGAACATGTGCATTCACCTACTCTGAAAGTGTAACAAAGATTACTAGTAAAGTTTTAAATCATTTCTGCGGGACGCTGCAATTTGTCTCAATATTTTTTTTTTTTTTTTTTTTTTTAACAATTTGGTCTGTTTAATGACTGCAAATCTAATAAACTAATGCAAGGAAATATGATTTTATTTACTAGAAAACTCTCTTTGCTCGTGATAGACTTAAATCAAGTATTTGGCCGGTCAGTTGACAGAATAGTGCCACCGATGGTGCTATGGACCACTCCACCAATCCTCGCCGTTTATACTGCTGAACTGCCCGAGCTGTTCTTTGATTGGTTCTTTCTTAGGGCTCTCTCCTCTTTTCCGTCGCCATGGAGAGAGCTTCTCAGCTCTGCCGAGAGAGTCTGTGAACACGCAAAGATCGTTTACCGACACAGGCTCACTCACAGCTCACAGGATTATCTTATGCATGCAAATACTATAATAATTGTTACGTCATCTCTGCACTGTTTTCATGGAGAAGTGACGACAGATGAACACGTAACTCTAAATTAACTGTATTTTCTTGGTCATTTGCACTCATAATATACACAAAATTCACATAATGAAGGTCTGTTCCCTTGTTTTAGCACCATGAGTTGTCCGGTGAACATCTGGAACATTCATGCCCGGTGTGACTGGAGAATGGTGATAGTATAAAGCCCCTATAGGTTGAGCCAGTGTTAAAATGTCAATAGACACAAGCGTATTAGATCATAGCACATCAGAATCAGGTGTATTGCCTAATAGGTTTTCTTATACAATAATTCAAAAGCTATCACAAAAAACTATTAGAAAGTTTATGTATATCTTGTTTAGGTGGCACATTAAGTCTTTTAAGCAATGACAACATGACATTGTAAGAAGAGTTCATCCCTTTTGTGATGTGAAGAAATAGTCAAAGAGTGAGACCTCTTCCGTGTCTCCTCCTCTCTGCAGCAGGGGATCAGAGAGGAGGAGGAGGAGGAGGAGGAGGAGGAGGAGAGGACAGACAGAGAGGCAGAGCAGAGAGTGGGCGGGGGGAACAGAGGAAGGCGAAAGAAACAGAGTGGTGAGGAGAGAGGCATCGTCTCACTGATGCTGAGTCACATAACAGAGGGACCACAACTGCATCCCATGAGTCTTTGGGAATAATGGAGGAGCTTGAACATACCTGCCCTTATCCCCGGACGGTAGGGCATCCGTGCTCGTGTGTTTTCTTGTCTTGCGGTGTGTGTAGGGAGTGTGTGACATGGGCGAGGAGGAAGACAAAGGGACCTGCTTTCTCCCCTGTTATGAAACAGATCCCCTGTAGCATTTGACTGTGGGAGATGCTCAGAGATCTGAATGGACAGTTTGTGTGTTTGAGTGTGCTGCTAAAGGGGAAAGGGGTTTACACAGCAGACAACATAGCACAAATGTCCTGCTGAGGGGGAATGTTGCCGCAGTACAGCCTCCTGTGTTTACCCTCTTATCTCTCTTATCTTCTTTGGTCTTCATCCTGGCATTTACGTCTTTCCAAACTCTCCATTTTGCCTTTTCCTCGCCTCTGGCTTCACTCTGGCTTCCCTCTATTTTTGTGAGGCACGCTCATCTTTACTGTTGTGGTTATCTCATGCCCCGTGTCCTGTATTTCTCTTTTTTTTTCCCAGCTTTAATCCTTCTTATGCCAGATGTTCTTAGCTTGTGCCAGAGTAAGCTTTACCGAGCGCGCTCATGCCACCCGTCCTGATAGGCCCTCGTGCTCCTGGACACTAGTTTAAGCTTTACCATCTGCTCTGTGCTAAATGTTTGTAAGCTCCTCTTCTACCACCTTGTCCAAGGAGCCATGGGTGATGAGGTCGCTCCTTCGGCACATTGTCGGCTAATTCTGATGCCTCCAAGCTTTAAATGCAGGACAATTTGTGAGAGGTGGAAATGTCAAGGTACATTTACAAAACAGGGGAGGCATGTGCACGTAAATATGAGACAGACACCATTAAAGGAGTCTCACATAAAGCAATGTTAATTATTAATGCCCTCTTTCTCTTGGATCTGTAACCTGCTTCTGTTTTTTCTGCTGCAATATACATTGCTACTTTTGACTTGTCCACTACTAAAACAGCCTGTTTCCAGACATCTAAGCTGCTGCTCCCTTCTGTGATTTTTTTTTTTTTCAGTCTTATAATGAAATGGCAATTCATCTATGACAGATAACTTAGGAGTACGTTGTGACGTAACTACTTCTGTATCTCAAGCACATATAAGTGTCCAGGGCACCCTTGCAGTATCTCTTACAGTATTTTGTCTTTCACACTGAAGATCTTACAAACTCTAAACGGCACTTCCTGACTGCAGTATTGTCTCAAAGGGTAATGTAAGGCATTGTCAACAAAAGTAATGAAATGTTTCTGGGTTGTTGGATTTCTATTGTGCCAAAATGTTCAATGACATCTGTGGATTCTTTTAACCCCTGTGTTTTGTTGACATTGGCTGTCTTTCCCAATTCTTCAGGGTCCCACTGACCCATTTCTGCATGTGTAAGAATGATTATAATTATTATAAAATCAACCAGTATTTTACCTTTGATTATGTTTTTTTCTTTTTGTTTTGACTTTATCAAAATATGATGTGTAGTGCAATTGGCAACTGTCTCCTTCACTTTGCCTTAACTATGCTTGATCATGTTATGAAGGTGACATAAAACAAGCGTGACCATAAAGCAGGGTTATTGGGCAAATAAGGATGTAATATGGGTTATGCATTATTAATATATACTCCTTTTGTTTGGCAAAAACCAATGTGCAGTATATGTTATGCTACATAGTAACAATACTTTATATTTGGGGTCAGTGTGACTAAAGAGAGGTCAAACACGCTGTTAAATTGCCGCAACATGAACAAAGTACCTACATGTTTGTTTATTAGAGCAAAATGAACACTGGCCTGTTGTCGAATACATAAAGTCCCCTGTTTATTGCGTTGTGTTGTATTGAAGTGGAGAAACATGTGCAAATAACATCAAAACCATTTGCATGATGAGATACTCCTTGACTTATTTAAATCTGTCTTTTATTTCTGTTTTAGAGATTCATTATTTACTGTCTCTGCCAAAACCACTGATTTGATATTTGACTGTGAAGATCACTGGTCTCCTTTCTTGTCTACTGGTTTGTCCCTATCTGTGTTCATTGAACATGTTCTCACGTCAGACTCTGCTAACGCTGCCTTTCCTTGAGGATATGTTGACGTCAGGTGCTTGTTTTGTCCGCAGAGACTGATTCTGTTTCCATGTTTTCGTCCTCCTCTCACACTCCCACAGCTTTCTGCTCTCACCTGACTCTGGGCATCTTTTAGAGTGAATGAGACTCAGTGAATATTCCCTGCAGTCAACAGATGGCACAAACACAAAATTTCAGGCGGGATCACACTGCAACACTTTAACCTTGATGCAGCTTTGACACATACTAACAAGGATCATCTCTTATCGCCATTGTTCTCTCTCGCTCTGTCTGTCTTTGTTTCCATGTACCACTGATGATTGTGTCTACCCCATCCAATACTCCACACAGGCTACCTTTATAACTGACGCCTGAGAGGCCTTCGACAACAGATCGATAGCGCTGTCCTTAATTTCTGTCCCATGTTAGTACACACATAACCTACAGAGAAGTAAATGTCTGTTCACACACACTGATCAATAATACTGAGTGAAGCTCACTCTATTGTTCCAATATGGAGTCGTCATTGGCTGTTGGTTATTCAATAACCTAATGGCGGTTCCTGTAACTGGGATGGGTGTGGAAAAGGAGGCATACTGTGTACCACTAAAGGGATAAATGGTGCCTTTTGTTTAGAGGTGTGTTTTGGATGCTGTAAAGACTGTGATCAGCCTACCTCCTTCATTCCTACTATAACCCGGTCATTTTGTGTCTCAGACTCTCACAGAGCCTGCCATCTTTGCCACTGAGACCAGCTGTGACTGTCGCGCACCTCATGAGAAACTCACCATCGCGCAGGCCCGCAGAGGCACCCCAGGTACACCTCCCCCTGCTTGCTTTCCTTCTCTCCTCCATTTCCTCCCACATGGCCTCCTCAGCATTAATGCTTATCTTTTATCATCAGCGTTTTCTAACTCCATTTGCTACTGTGCTATACTATTACCATTACTGCTTCTGGTATGATTTATGCAATTGATATACTACAAGATCTACTGAAGCTGCTACTGCTCCTATTACTACCTCTGGAGCTACTTCTGCTGCCACTATTACTACTTTTAGTGTTGCTACCTCTTCAGTATCACCATGAACTATATCGTATACTCCTGATGCTAAGGCTACCACTGCTACTACTACAATCTATAATCAGCTGTTACCACTACCTCTTATTTTAATACTTCTGCCAATATGTTTTCGGTCTGCATTCCAATGTGCTCCTGTATTGGCACTGCTACACTTAATTATTTAGCTTGGTCTCACACCAAAGCATGTAATACACCCATCAGTCCACTAGAGGATACTGTTTCAGTGTCACGTTTTGCCTTGCCTCTGCGTGAAAAGTACCAGGGTCAAAGAAAATGGTCATGTGTCAGAGGTCATGGATGGATGGATGTATGGATCAAACCAAGGACTATCATCAAGGAGACCAGTGTTTCAAGTTTTTAGAAAGCGACATGGATTTCTTTAAAGACATATTTTTCTAACCTACTAGTTTTTGTGTCTTACCCTAACCAAGTTTTTTTTTTTTCCCTGAACCTAACCACGTGGCACCTCACTTTTCAGGCCTAGGCAAGGCAAAACACAACACTGACACGGAATCGTGTAATGAACTGAGAGATGTATTACGCACTTTGGCATGATATCAGGTTGAGTTATTAGTAGTATTACCAGTCCAACTTACACTAGTGCAGCAATCCTAAATGGTAGTAATTTGTCAATGTGTGGTTTAAGTTACAACATATTTGGATCAGTATATTTTGGTCCCAACCAGTTCTATTAATGTCACAACTAATAATAATTACTTGCCATTGGACCCGTGGTTAATTCACTTGACACAATGACACAATTGACAGTTGACACAACCTTTTGACTTGCTCTAACATGAAAAGCACAGGTGTATTAATCGTCTGCATCGCAATTAGAGGAGGTCCTTGTTTTCCTTGTCATGCTGACTCGTTATCTTAGCTGACTGGGACACTTTATGGAACTGAACCACCATTAACAAAATTTGCTTCCCTTGTGCTTTTGCTGCTCTGACAAGTCAAACAGTCTTCTAGGAAAAAAGGTCAATCAGGAAGTCAAAGTCCAGTCTTGGTGAGCTCAAATTTAGTTTGAAGAAGTCCACTGTTTCTGCTTTGTGCTTTCATATTTTCTAAATAAATGTTAAATAAATTGACCACACAGCAAATGTGGGGCCTTGTGCTCCTCATCGACTTTTATAACAGGTCTCTGCCGGCTGTACATGTTTGTGACTGTATACTGCTTCTATTTTCAGTGGACCGGCCAGTCAGAGTCTACGCAGATGGCATCTTTGACTTATTTCACTCTGGACACGCTCGTGCTCTTATGCAGGCTAAGAACCTCTTTCCCAACACCTACCTCATAGTAGGAGGTAAGATCGACCACACACACTCATACAGATTCGTCTAACTGATGTGCTCTATTTACATGGTGTCTCCTTCTCATTTTCCTGAAACAGTGTGCAGTGATGAGTTGACCCACAAGTACAAGGGTTTCACAGTCATGACAGAGCAGGAACGCTACGAGGCTCTGAGACATTGCCGCTACGTCGATGAGGTTCTGAGAGACGCACCCTGGACTCTCACACCTGAGTTCCTTGAGAAACACAAGGTGTGTGTGTGAGGTTGTTTACAACATCAGTGTTAAACTGTGCTGCATGAAACATGCAGGAGCCTTGTTCACAAAATCATCCAAGGGCCAAATGGGGCTACCAACTGCCTGAGATACGAGAAACTCACAAAACTAAGGACCATGTCAGTCCCTCAGTCTTTTTCCAGTGTAGAGTAAGAGAATTGAATTGAATTGATTTATGTTTAATTATATATAATTGTATTCTATTTGACTAGCTTAATTGTTTTGTTTGATTATTTTGTAATTTAGAAAAAATAGGATTATAATTTCATCCTTAATATAATTTTATGTAATTCAATTTCATTTTAGCATTTCATATTTTTTTTTAAATATATTTTTTTTAATGTAATCTAATTTAAACTGATCTAATCCAATTTAGTTCCTTTTCACCCTCCTGTGTATCGTATTTTATATTTCACATTTGTTGACGATCACCAGTCACGTATGAACAGAGATAACGAGTAAATTCATTCCAAAACATGACGTCATCCATAGTAACAGGGTCAAAAGGTTTTGATTAAGTCTTAGGAGGAGACTTTTATTACCACTGAGGAGGACTTTGAATGATGAGATAAGATACTTTGTGGATATGGCCCCAAAGCTTTTTGATACTTGTGTATGGAATAATTTGTCATTATGACCAAGCCCTTGTCATGTCCTATTTTAAGCATGTATAGTTTGCAGAAGTCTAACTTGAAAGACTTACTGTGTATGCTCACCTGACTTTTTGTTGCCTCATGTTTGTCCACCAGTGCCGTGTTTTCTGCCATACAGTATGTGTCCTTTGACTGTTTCTCAGATCGATTTTGTGGCTCATGATGATATCCCATACTCCTCAGCAGGAAGTGAGGACGTTTATAAACACATCAAGGAGGCAGGTTGGTGCTTGATTCCATTTCGTCTCAAAATATACCTTACCCGAGGTGATGTTTAAATTCTGTGTCATCCCGTGTGTATATTAGGGATGTTTGTGCCCACGCAACGGACAGAGGGAATCTCAACCTCTGACTTAATCACCAGAATCGTCAGAGACTATGATGTCTACGCCCGACGCAACCTTCAACGTGGTTACACAGCCAAGGAACTTAACGTGAGCTACATCAACGTAAGGGCATGATCAATTAACCCTGATGAGAAAAAAGACTGGTTATGGCTCAAAAGGCAAATTATGCAACTGCTTACTGCAGATATATATAAATTCACCGGATTAACATTATATTATCATAGTTAATATATGAAAATACACAGTGCTTGCATGCTAGTAAACAGTTTCCCTTTTACACTAATGAAAGGAAAGGTCCCCATCACAGCTCAGGACAATGCCCCTACGTCTTTTATTGAATTCTGATTGAGGTTCTGGTTCCCTGAAGAGTTTTTCATGTGAAGCACTTTTTTTTTTTCCCTCAGGAGAAGAAGTACCGGCTCCAGAACCAAGTGGATCGCATGAAGGAGAAAGTTCGCACGGTTGAAGAAAAGAGCAAACACTTTGTTTACCGCGTGGAGGAGAAGAGTCACGACCTCATTCAGAAGTGGGAAGAGAAATCCAGAGAATTTATTGGCAACTTCCTAGAACTTTTTGGACCTGATGGGACATGGGTAAGTAACTCTTGAATCAGGCAAACACTGACACCATCATTGTAATTGCTGTATTGCTTTACTACCGTGCTATACTGTGTCAGATCAAATTTGATATCAAAAAAGGGTAAAAAATGACCATTATATTTCATTTTGACACCCTTTAGATCACTTTTACTGGCAATACACTCACAAAACTGGATGTTTAATGTCATATTTCACATGATATGTGATGTTAAGTGCTTCAATTTCTTAAACTGTTATCTAACTTCCAGACATATGGACCTTTGTGCTGTTTTATACAAATGTCCACCCTCTCTTTCTCCGTCTCTATCCAGAAACAAGTATTTCAGGAGCGCAGTGGTCGAATGCTGTCCTACGCTCTGTCTCCCAGAGAGTCGCCCTGCAATAGTCCCCCCCGTGAACTGTCCCCACTACGCTCTCCCTCTCCTCCGTCTCCCCCCGCCCGCTGGCACAGCGCACGGCCCTCGCCCCCTAGTTCCCCCAAAGGAGCCTCCGCCTCTATAAGCAGCATGAGTGAAGGTGATGAAGATGAGAAGTAGACAGACCATTGAACACACACTTAACGCACACACTCCACACTCACAATACACTGCCTGGGAACTGCTCACACACAAACAAATAAACTCCTATAAACACTGGCTGGATACTGAAACTGTCATCTTCAAGGATGTTGCAAATATGCAATCCAGACGGGGATTCATGGGAAATGAAGTTCTGAGCTGCAGAGCTAAGAAGCCATCAATGTCTCTGTCATCTGGGCAAGAACAGAAAGGAGGAGAGGATGGTGACTCATGCAGAACAAGGACAAGAATCCTGTGCAATATCTTCCCAGAGGATATGCTTTCGATTGTCCAGCACTGATAGAGACTGTCGAACAGCCTGCTTCTAATATCACTTTGTTTTTTTGTTTCTGTCTTATGATGTTAATCATTTTCTTTTTAAGATGCAACATTTTCTAGTAACTACTGTGACCACTAGACAGAGTTACAGAAAGTCTGCATCTGAAATTCAGTCCTACAGGTCATGTAAACTGGTTTCATTAATCACTGTGTGTAATGTTGTGCTTGTTGAAATGGCAGTTAGGAATTAAAGAAGAGACACTGCACCCCAGAGAATAGCAGAGGTGACACTGTGGACAACCTCTTTGCACTCAAACACAGTTTGTGCTAGTTGACACCATTTTAGCATGAACGAACGGCAAGAGACGTGAAATTCACTCATCACTTGTTCCCATGCAGTAGTAATAAAATACTTCTTAAAGGTCCAGTGTGTAGGATTTAGGGGGATCGATTGGCAGAAATGAAAACACGAATGTGTTGCACAGCCATGTTTCAACAGTAGCCGAAAAGGGACAAACCAAACACTGGCTTTAGACAGGTTCTTTCACATTTTTCACAGATCCTCTTAGGCCAGGTTCAGACTAGACGATATATATTTGTCTTTCACGATGGTAACTATGTCAGATAAGAAAATCAAAGTGCTGTAAATTCTTGCCGTCTTGCACGGCAACACTACAAGAATGACCCGGACCAATTATGGTTAATATTTGTGCGTGAGTTTCTGTGTCGTCGGGGAGGAGGGTCAAGCAGTTGTCAACCATGGCAACAGAAGCAATATGTGTGGTCCTAACAGTCATTTTGCCATGTCCACAAATGCATGCCAGAGAGCACTCCTTCATCTCGACATCAACGGACACATTGCAGGACTTATCAAACTAGGCAGGTAAAAACAAAAGAAATGTTGTCGGGGGGTCGTGAGGTGTCCCAGACGCCACATTGCTGTTCTTCAGTTACGTCACACTACAAAGCCCACTGGAAATATGTCGGAAATCATGTTAAAAACAAGCTGAATTTGTGAAGCCTGAGTTCGGCATTACACGCTTTTCGAGAGGGTGAGGCGAGGTGAATTCAGTTGATTGGAATCTGCAGCCTCACTAAATGGAAACTGAAATGAGCCCCTGAAGCTTACACTGCACCTAATATGTTAAATGCCTGTTAGATAGTCCCCAAATACTCAACCGTGATGAGACAGAAAAAAACAGCTTTTATATATTAACTTCTTGAATGTAAACCTTTCTGAGTCTTTTTGAGAGTAAATGTAATCACTCACTTGTAGTCACACGCCATACAAACACACAAATCCTTCAGCTCCATAGCTGCTCAGTAGGCTTCAAATGTTACATCTCTCACCTACTAATGTGGATTTACACCATAGAAAGCCATGCATTTTTTTTTTTTGACATTTTATCAATAAGTGTTTAGCAGACATTTTTTGGCTCTCTGGATTATGATGTCAGCTGTCAATAAAAACCCGACAAACTCTGATGATACTTGAAATATATATATAAATATAAAAAAGCTCAAATGCTTATTAGAAATGTATGGAACAACTCTTTCACTCAGGTCTGCTCTTTCATACCAAGCCAGAGTAGACCTCTCTTCCACTCCAACAACACAATAAACACCCTAATGCAATGTAGAGACCTTAATGTCCTGTACGCACTACATGTTAATCTGCACTATATGTACAAACTTTGGGAATGTGTCTTTTTTTTTTTTTCTATTTTTTTGTTATTTTAATGTTCAAATGGCTTGATATGTAAATAAAACAAAAATGTATAACAGAATATGATTTAAAGGGCATTTCACCTTTAAAAAAAACCACCATAACATGCAGAAAAACTTTGATGGGGATGACACACGACAGCAGTTGTTTTTATTGTCAGGTTTGACAGTGCGTATTATAAGTTGATCTCATGCTGAATCACATTAGAAGATTGCTCTATTATTTTTTTGGTTTATGTTGATGTTGCTTGCATATCTCTGCACGACTCCCTCCACAATGAGGAGTTCATGCATAGAAATACATCATTTGAGCTGGATGTGCAGGAGGATGGAAATCACAGCAATCACTCCACACTGGCTGCATATACAGCATACAGATTATATAGAGTTATGTATGTATTTTTCTCTACAATAAGCAAAGTACAGTGACAGTCTTTTAACAGCAAAGGTTAAAAACAACGGAAGGTGGAAGATCCTCAGGCCTCTAAATCGTGGAAACTGGGATTGAAACTTTGATCCAGAGATGTGAATTTTGAAGGGATTCTCACTGGTCTACAAGGAGACCGCACTTTAATCTACCACATCGACCGCTAACCTACAACACAGCAATTCCTTTACAGCAGGTTCGTCATCGAGTTTCACACAGTGAGACTAGCAGTTTACAAAAGGCATTGGCAGTGATGAAATCTTACAGTGAGGCTAAAAAAGGAGGAGAACCTACGGGGTGAGGAAGCTCTGAACTCTTCTTTGTGTTCGTATCAGGTGGAGCTAAAGGAGACGAGAAAAGGAAGTCAGTTCAGATTAATCAAATTCTCCTTCCTCTGCAGGTCCGGGCCACGTTTGAGTAAAGTTAGGCATTTTTTTTTAGTAGTTTTAAAATGATGTCGCTACTATTAAACGATGACCTGATCAGAAATAGATTTTGATGTGAAAGGACTTTATGAAAGCTATTTTCAGTAAAAAATATAGGGTTCGTAAAGTGCGCTAAAAAGGCCCTAACTATGATCCGAATGACTAAATATTAATGGTTTGATGCAATATTTCAGTGCCCAAAGATGTTTTAGTAGTTGGAGGCTCTTTTCTAAACACTCAACATGACTTGCGATTGTACAAATAAAGATAAATTAAGAAAACAGTCGACAAAACTACAAATAATAATTACAAAATTATCAGAAGTAACCCTGGGCCCATGTCAGAGATGAAGAATGAAGGAAAATAGTGCACAATCCCAAAAAAGCTGTTATTAACTGTGTTTTTGCTCTTGTATAAAATTATCTAACACCTGTCAAGTATCATCTCTTTTTACATTTTTAGCTGCATCCTCTGTAATTATCACTCAAGATAATAAAACACGAGCACATCGTTTTAAATACACAAGCTTTGTTCAAACTCATCCAGAAGACTGTAGAGGTTAGTAACACTACAAATGAGACACGAGGCTGCCTGGAAGAAGCATTGTTAGAACAAACAGGTCCGAGCTGTGAGCGCGTTGTTTATCCACCATGGCAGGTCGAACATGTTTGCAAGAAGAAATGTAGTAAAAGTAAGGATGCGGCCCTTTGTTTGTTTTTTTTAGGCCTCTTTAGATGCAACAGGTCCACTCATTTCTGTGGGGAATTGTACAATGCGTCATGCTGGTGTGGTTGAAGCTACTAGCCGACAACGCTGCCATGGTGGCATTACATAAGCATCTGAAAAAGACGCCCCTTTGGTCATTCAGTAGCTGTTACATCAGGACACGGAGCTGGATTGCACACAGAAACATCTGATGAGGGTCAGCACCGCTCGTTGGTGGTCTGCTTGTTGACTTCTAAGAGTAAAGCGAAATAAAAGTAAATGATGAAAAAAAAATACTTGGCTTTCATTTTCTAACAGACTACCTTTATAAATGTTCTTCAAGTTCCAGTGGAGCCTTCACGGCAGATTTCTTTTTAAGCATCAAATATGCCGTACGTTTCCAGAAGTAAGGCTTTCTCCCTTTGATATAAAATAAAAATCCAACGAAATAAAGTGTACTCTGAATGGACTACTTCCCCTATGTTGTTTTGTTTTTTTCAAAAATAGCTATTATTTTCTCAACTATAAATAAACTTCTCTTTCATTTTCCCAGGCTAAAACAGAGTTCAACCAAAACAAGTCCTTACTATGCCAATGACACATTGGCGTAATTGTGCGTTCCAGTGGAAAGAAACGAAACCTCCTCCTCTTTCCCATTTGCACTGAAACCCTCTCTCACTGCTTGTGTTTTGAGAAGCAGAAGCAGAATATAAGCCTTTTCTGATGGAGAGAAAGACACTCAATCAGCAGTGCATGGCTTATTCAGCCACAGGGAGCAGCGGCCTCGTCAGCAAAGATGAGGCAGGCCAAAACTGCATGAGACAGGGAGACAGCACAAATGCAGTGAATTTAGCTCGAAGAAACGAAGCCTGCATTTGTAAAGATTCACCAAAATAACCTGTAATTTATAAACAGGGCTAGATGCTGAGGGCTCTAAAATTTGGAGGAGGTTCGTTTTAAACTGCAGTGGTTATGCCACAACAATGAAAGCTACAGTGATGAAGGTCATTGCCACTGGGTGGAGAATAAAGTCAAGGTCATCTGTCTGTTTCAAACCTCCGACCACTGGAATGTAAAAGCAAGTCCGGTCCAAAACCAAGCGTTAACCCGAGGGCAGCATTTCATCGAGCATGCTCTGCGCAGACTGCGGGCATTTCAGCTCCCAGCAGAGGGCTTGCTACAGAGTTATCTGTTTGCTTTGTAGTTGGACTTGCTGGCATCACGTGGCTCCCTGCTGGGGTTGCTCCAGTCGTCGGCCTCGGGGCTGGTCTTGTAATGCCGCCACGCTGACTTGTTGAAGACGGGCAGGCGTTCAAAGGACTCACTGGACAGAGCCTTTAAATGAAGAAACAGGACTAATCATCACTTTGCTTCATCATCATACTTTCAGACATTTTCAGAAACACACTCACTTCGCTCGTGAGCTGGCAGAATAGCGGATCGATACCGCCCTCGGTCTGTTGAAAGACGGCGCTGCCACGAGACAGTTAGCTCAGCTTAGCATATAGCCAGAATCAGCTAGCCTGAGACGCTCCGGAGTTCACAAGATCTGCTTACCATCACCTGCTTATTAACGTTTTATTTGTTATATCAGGACAAAAACAAAATCTGTAAAAACAGCAGGTTTTAATTTGACGGGGCGGTACGGATTAGAACTATTTCCGAGGTGGTGGACCACTGCTGGTAAACTAATCTGCTAGCAGCTGTGCTGCAGCTACTTGCCGTTATTACAATGTTATTGAACCCGGGCAGCTGGTTTAATAGTATCTTAAGTTCACATCTCAAAAATCTGAGAGTGGGTATGTTTAAATAGCAATTGCGTTGCATTTCACCACAGCAGCACGTAGTTGTGCCCCGTGTACCTAAATGTAACTGTACGCAGAAAGATCGTTAACCTTTAGAGAGAGGTCATTACAACCCGTTCGACATTTGGCTTGCTCACTTTACCTTCAGATAGATGACAGCGTCTGTCCCCACTCCCTCCATGGAGTAGAGTTTCAGGTCCCCCTGGAAGTACCGTGCATAGAGTCTGGAAATGGGTAAACCGTAACCAAAACCAGCCTGCATAAGAAAGGAAAAGAAATAAAGTTACATTTCCCAGATGTGTCGCCTATAAGAATGTATGAGCTAAAAAAAAAGAAGAAAAAAAAAAAGGTTTTTTTTTTTTTTTTTGGTCACCAGAGTCAGTACTGATTGAACTTTGTGTGTGTGTTGTTTACCAGTGGGACAGCTCCTGGCTCCAGGCTTGGTGTCGGGGCAGTGGAGTACATGTAGTTAAAGAGACGATCTATCTTCCTCAGAGGAACTCCTCCTCCACTGTCGCTGATCTAAAGACGGAGAGTCGGAGAGTTGAGACGAATGAAGCAGACAGACAAAAAGCTCAAACGCCACAAGATATTTCTAGAATGAAGCATATGCATGTGCCTTCTTGTGTCAACATTACCTTTATTGAGAGATCCTCTTTACCCAGAGTGACTTTGGCCTTGACTGGTGGTAATCCCTCTTTGCTGTTTTCATGAAGCTCAACTGTTGCTCTCATTGAGTTCTGCAGACACCCACAGAGTTCATTAGCTGAGCTCAGTAGGAGTCCTTATAGAATTATAGTCACATTACGGATCCATTACATTTAAAGAGCGCTGCGGTAGTTAAGTTGACAGCGCTGATGCTGCCTGGCTTACCTTGAAGAGCTCAAACAACATGTGGAAGAGATGAGAGGGCACGTACACGGCCTGGATGGGCTTTTTAGGAGCCTTCACTGGAAGACAAGAATGCGAGGACAGTGAGAAGATTAAACACGCATATACACACACACACACACACACACACACACACACACACACACACACACACACACAGACAAAGCTGGTTTTCTTTAAGTTAATGAGATGTTGAACACTGTAATTGTTCCAGAACTAAATTTGGACATCCAAACTGAATCCACAAGCTCCACACTAAACACAGTTTTACATCTGTGACAGATTACAGGGGGAAATGGAAATGGAGGCATAGATGAAAGCACTATTGCACAAAACTCTCTTACTGTTGAACTCTTCGATCTTGAGCGCGGGAGCATCCAAGTAGTACTTCTCGCACAGCATCTTGGCAGTGTCGTAGGCATCTGATGGAAGAGGAAAAAATAAAACAAGGTGAATGAGAGCCGAGCAAGCTGAGCGTGTCCATTGTTTATTTGTGGATTCCTGTTACAGGTCGCTAATGTAACTTCTGTCCCGTGTCGGGTCAGCGAGAGTGCAGCTCCGAATCCACGCTGCTGGAATTCCGTTAAAACTATCACTGTGTAAATATGCCACTGAGCAAAGATGTAGCTACCCGGTTTTGTTTGAGTTGTGTCACTGCTGAAAGTGACGGCTGTGATATAAGACTAACTCCATTTCCCAAAAGAAATACGCAAATATTTACAGAGTAGAAAAAAAGTTAAACAATAGACAACAAAAATATTCTCACATAGAGAATACGTGTACCACTCGCTGCTGATGCTCAAACTCTGACTTCATGGTTCTGACATTATATAGAATTTAAGCACAAGAAAGAGCTCCATTTCTACATAAATACACTGCATGTATGTATGTACAGTATGTATGTTTGCACACGTCTAATAAAAAATAATAACTCAGTGTTGGGAAGGTCAGTTTTCAAATGACAGATTCCTAGTTCTCCTGCTAACCCTGGAACTAATTTAGTTATTTTACCAAAGTAACGTAACCTACATTTAAATACTTTTCTGACAAATGTTTTAAACTGAGAAAGGAAGCTGAAAAGTCTGAAAAATACACGGAAACTAGTCAGTGTAAAGCTCACAACAGAACTCAACACCAATTACAGTCGAACTTTAATGAAACGTTCTTCGATGTAACTTCAATTAAGATTCAAATGTTTTGATTTTAAATTTGATTTTAAAGCACAGCCACCAAAACAAATCACAAGTATGTTGATCACAGCTGACTTGCAGGGAATGAAATATGTTCCCAGAAGAGAATCGATCACAAATGAGGTCAAAAATTTGAGTGCATAATGTCAAACGAATGGAGCCTATCGAGACGTAGACTGACGGCAAAGATATGCAAAACAGCAGAATGAATATTATATTCAAACATATAAGCTATTTACCTAAAAGAACATAATTAAATGTAATGAACAACATTTTAAATAGTAACCATAATTCAATTACACGTAAACCAGTTACTCCGCCACACTGATAACTCTCGAACTCACCGCTGACGACTTCGGCCACGCTGCAGGTGGGATCGATGCTGCCTATGTGTTTGGGGTGGGCCGGGTTGGTATCGTTCCCAAATAGGAGAGCTGAACACAAACACGTGGAAATGAAACTTAGCCGCGGCTACATGTTTAAAAAAAAAAAAAAAAAGCTGAAACAGACGTTGTGCGTTTCTGAGACTCACTGTGCTGGTTGATGAGCATGCGGAAAGAGATGCGGTTGGTGTAAAAGCGATCGAGGAAATACTGGATGTTGCTGCTGATGAAGGGGTCAAAGCCGAACTTCTCCTTGTACTCGATGACGCCCTGAGCCATGGTGGGAACCACGTCGTTGTGGCGGTTACGGATCTCAATCAAGAGCTCCAGGAAACTACAGATAAAATAATTTGTGGATGTTTCGATGAAGTTGTTCCTCAGTAAACCTCATGCATACACATAAAGAAATCCGTCCATTATTTCTTTACTATTTTGGAGTCACAAAAAAATGCAAAGTCTTGATGTCCCCGTTCTTTCATTACCAGCGAACTGTGTGTTCCCTAAACAAATTCCTGCCCGTGTGTCCGAGTCACGCATGGCTGTTTATCAGACGGGCATTGTTAGTGTAAATACTGTACTTTCATGAGCTTTTATTCTGAAGTCACTTTTCACTCACTCGTTCAGAGCTCGAGAGTCTTCTGGCTTTCTGTTCTCGTAGTCCAGCAGCTCCACAAAGCTCTGCATGTACCTAATAAAACAAACAGAGGTCAAAAGGCCCCCCTCCCGTTTACACAAGCCTTTTGACAATACTTCAACTATAAAACTTATCAACTGGCAGACAGACAAAGAAAACCTCTGGAGGGAGCGTCTCACCATTTCTGGACCAGTCTGACGGAGGGCTGGCTCAGCAGGTTGTCTGGCAGCAGGTTGACCTCTCGCATGGTGTTGGCCAGCCGCACAGGCAGCTCCTTACGCAGGAACATGTAGGATGTTTTCTCGCACGCATTGTCCCTGCCTGAGAGAAAAATGATTGTTCTTTGTCGAAGCTTCATCCCTGAGACTGACTAAAGTATCTGGAGCTTCTTGTCCAGTTTTCACCTGTGGGAATGAACGTTTCCTTCAAACACCATGTTGGTAACTGACTTCATTTTCGGCATTTTTCTTCCATTCCTTGATATTTGTTAGTGTTGCTACAACTATTCATGTCGCTTCATCTCGCTCTGCCGCCGCCACCGTTGTTGGAATTTGGAAACAAACATCATCGCACTCCTGCTGGTCCCCGATTGGTCCGCCCTTCAGAGTGGCTGAGCGAACCTTCGTGAGAACGGGGTTTCCAGACTATAATCACAACAAAGACTGAAGCTGTGAGTGATAGTCTGGTGGGGCTAGAAATATAAAATACAGACTTTCTGAGGCTGTTACAACCCTGTTGAGCTGTACTTTTAATTAAGTAATATATTCAGGATTTTGTTTGGGGTTTTTTCTTGTCTTGAGCCACTATGACAAAGATTACAAAATTCACCTTTTAAAAAAATGTGTGTTTATTTGCATCGCACCAAGAAAGCGCAAGTCCTCTTAGGCCTGTGAAGTCCTTTTCCCAATTTAAATATAACAACCTGTTTAATTCTTTACCCACACAGAGTCGCAACTATTTGTCGATTAACCGACTGGTCGGCAGAAAATCAATTGCCAACTATTTTGATAATCGATTAATCGTTGGGCGTCATTTTCGAATGAAACTCCTGAACGTCTTTTGGTTGTGGACTGTTTGTTGGGATGAAACAAGACATTTCAGGCTGCACCTTCAGCTTTGAGAAACATTGGTCAGCATTTTCAACATTTTCTGACATTTTAAACCAGCCTCAACAAACATTTACCACAGCTGCAAGATGCAGTTGGTTTCAAAATCCAACTTTTTTTTTCTTATGGTACCTTAAACTTTGTTTTCTTGCAGCAGCTGTATCTTCTGTCTGCCAACATTAGCCTGAACCATTCATGCAAAACTACACGAGGAAATAATCAATCTTATTAGCCAGTCGAGAGGGGAAGTCACAGAGGGGATTAAAAGAGAAAAATGTCTACTGCAGTGAAATGTCTTTAATGTGCAACCCGACGTTACACAGTTAGCTCAGTTCCTCGTGTCTCCACGTGACGACTCACACGTGAAAACCATCAACTTTCAGAGGAAGAGTGAAAACCAGTGAATTGTGAAACCGTTCAATCAAACAACACAAAGTGTCTGCCGCAGTCACAGGAACACAACTGTGCAGCTATTGTGTTGCCCTGTGAATGACCTCAAGACTCCAACAGAGAGGGGACAGTGTGATCTAATGTTATTCCAGGTGAAAACTTACATGACTTGGCAAGAAACAGAGAGTCACACCATCTCAGCTCAAAGGAAAGGCTTACCCTGATTCATCAATTTTAAGGACAAAGTGGTAAATTGCAAAATGGAGGGAATGAAACCACCAAACGGGAATCCTGGGATGACCCCGTGCTGTGAGTCAGCACAAACGACGTGTGCAGACAATCCTTGGATGACCTCTTTTGTTATCTTGTGAAACGCGCTGATGTCTTTTGACCTGCCGCTCCCTCGACACGAACAATTACTGATGGCAGTTTCTCAGATCAAACAAGTGGCACCTTCTTCCTGTGCTTCACATCCAATCCACAGCTATGAGAATAAATTACGTAATGTCTGTTTAATCAGAGATGGATTAAGAAAAGCCCTGAGCGCAGCTTTGACACACAATTAATAAACTGTACTTCAAGTCTCATGTCAGAGTCTGGCTCAGTCATTGGCTCAAGTTTATGCTTGTTGTGCTTTATTATTTTGAAATGGGACTTCTTTTTTTTCCCTTTCTTTTGTTTTACCTTAAAAATACTCAATTTAACTATCATTTTGAAAATACAACGACTCACTCTTGACATACACCTGAAAAGATGAGTGAACCTTGTGGAGCAGCCGGGCAAGATGAGCGAGTGTGTTCACCCTCCACTGCGTACGTGCTGCTGCCCCTGTCTGAGTGAAAGTACCTTCATGCATGACCACATGTACAACAATACCACATGTACAACAATACCACATGTACAACAATACCACATGTTCCCACGATAAACAAATCCGCAACATGCAGGGGCACCAGTTTGCATGCTGCTGCTCGGGCAGTTATTGGTGCAGGGTTACGAAAAGCAAATCCAAATGCCTGACAGCGTCATGTTTCATGGCAGCTTGTAGTGGATTTATTTCTATTAATAACAAGTCAGGACTGGCACGGGACACCTGAAATCCCCGGTTCCAGTTGATAAAAGTGACAAAAACACACGGCAATCAAAGGCCCGTGGTTCATTGAAGATGACGGCGCCGCACTACTCACCAAAATCCAAAAACTGCTTGATGGAGAGCGGAGACGGTGAAAATCTGGAGTAATACTCGATTTTGGGGTTCGTGTTTTTCAGCAGGGACGTGAGGATCCTCATTTTGAAAGTTGAATAATGACACCTGGAGCTGACGTGATAGCGAGAGTCAGAAATAATACGACCATTTCATCCCCAGCAGCGTAGACAGACACACGTACAGTCCTTCTCTGTCGTCGGCATCCGCATTTCCACACCGCCCGGCCACAGTGGACGCCACACGACGCCACAAACAAATGTCCATAAGGTTATAAAACAATATGCGCTCAATACCGCTTCCTGGATCTACATTTCTGGACGTTCAGATCGGTTCAGCACTGCAAAGCTGCGAAATAAAATGTCAACTTCCTGTTGTGGTTTTTCAAAATAATGCAGTATAAACTGTATTTGCAAAGTAACGGGCAATCAAAAAAAATAAATAAATCAAAACACTGAATTGAAAATAAATACATTAGAATTATGATTCACATGCATTCGTGATTAAGTCATTTTTGGCAATAATAAGTCTTTTGTAAAAGCAACGAAATGGCAGCAGCAGATCTAAGAAGTGTCATATTATACATACAAGTTACCTTACTTTTTTCTTTTAGGATATCCTACAATCTGAAACATTGCTTCAGTCATTTAATCTGTTCTTACGCGAGAAAAAATTTTTGGCGAGATGTTTTTAGACTTTAGATTAAACATGTGAGTATTTCTCTGCCTATCATGACATTTGGCTGTTTGAATTCTGTAATTTCCCCAAATAAGCAGCTACGTTTTATCTTGTAAATATAGGCTAATTGTATTGGCCAAATACCAAACAAATAAATGTAAATCGTTTGGATCCTAGTCCCCTATTTGGTGCTTCTCTGTACTAAGTTTGAATAATTAACACCCTAACAACCTTTCTGCATGTGAGATTTACATTTATTATTCCTTTAATGACATCTATTCCTGTTGCCTGATGTTACCAGACTCAAATTCACAGCGTGAATATATATAATATTATTATGACAGTGAAGAAAATGGAATCTGTAAGCATTAGTCTGGTGGAACCAGGATACTAAAGTTGCACCGCTTCATAATCTTTTATCTTGAAGGTTCAATCTCCTAACATCCGGCCCATTTTGACGTTTGGGAACCGCGCGTACAATTGACAATTTCGACTCAACCGCACTTGGCGGAGCCTTGTTGATGATCTGCTGTGATTGGCTTAAAACCGGGAAGCGACGAAGTGCAACAACTTAATTGGTTTGCAGGATTGTCAGTCGACATTATGTGCGTTACCAATTTATCTGTTGATGCAGTCAGACGTGTAAAGGACAAAGTACAAACATTAACGTTTGGAGTGCATCTCTTGAAGGTTAAATGTGTGAAATGTTGTATGTGGACTAGTCCAAACGACCTTTTAGCCTGCGCTATTATCAACAGGCAAGTCGTGATACGGTTCTACCAGGTTCTGGTTTCTACTGCCATCTAGCGCGGCAATGTTTTAAAAACACTGACTGAAAATAATACACAATAACACCATGGAGTCATTCAATATCTTAAGTCATCTGTTTAAAATGCCTGTTGTACATATGGACCAAAAGGAGTGCAAATACAAAACAGTTCTGCATGTAATAATGCATCAGCTATACCTATAAATAAGTGATAAAGCTTTATTTTTTGGGGGGGGTTCCCATAGCTTCCTTAATAGAGGTAATAGATTCATTCATTAAAAAAAAAAGTTCCTGGAAAAAGCTGTATAACTCCATGATAATTAAACTTCAACTGAGACCACTGAACTGGTCCAATGAGTTCATTCAAATAATCAGTGTTACCATCAAACATAAAAATCAACATATATGGAAAATTAATAAATGAAGTCATGTTTACTCTAAGAGGGAGGATGTATGATTATGTGTCAGGAGCAAGACAGACAACAGGAGCTGTGAATTCTTTGTTTCCTTGTTTTATTTCATTTGTCATGACACAGGACTCCTTTGTAAACCAGTTTTTTTCATCTCAATAGGACTTCCTTTTGAAGTCAAATAAAATAAAAAAATAAAATAAAAATAGTCTTAGTGTGGAATTACATACTTTCTTGCTGGAGCATTTCTGGAAAAAATCTCGTCTCTATTTTTTTTTTTTTTTTGGTCAAACTAAAAATAATGAATCCCTGATTCCACTAGATTAAAGTATCCAGTTATGTTAAAAATAAGTATATCCAATGGAAATTGTTGACTTTTTCAACAGATTTGAACAAGCAAGCACCGGTTCCGCTTTGAAACATTGCCGATTATTAAAGTTGGCATTCTAAAATAAATGACACACAAAATTGAATTTGTTTCACATTTTATCATTTAAATAAATGAGCAAAACAAATTAGTCACATTGAAAAATAAGTAAGTAAGCACACTTCTTCATTCATCACAATTTCCAATCCATCAAATTATAATTAGAGGATCCAGATTAGGCCCCAATTATTAGAATTTCCTTCAGGAGGTTTGGGGATGCTTCGCTGCATTAGGGACGGGGCAGTTTGCAGTCATTGATTTAACAAAGACTTCTTCATAATCTCAACAGGTGCTTGATGATGAAATGAACCCGAATTGGACTTTTCAACAGCACACAAGAAACTGAGGTTTGGGGGGGAAAACCTTGTTGAAATGTTGCGTGCACAGGGATTTGAAAAGGGCAGTAAATGCCAGAAAACACATTTTGCGAATGAAGGAATTTTGCATGGAAGAGTGGGCAAAAATTGGTGGACAGTTCTGCTAAAATTATCCAAAGGGGGCAAAACTGGCTTCTGATGCCGGGGTTGTATTTACTCTTTGCACAGAAGAAGATTACATCCTTTTCTTTTTGTTAAGTAAACAACTACTTTATTGTCTATCTGTAGTCGCTGTACCAAAGAGCATCAAATATTTGGTTTTGTTCAAACATGTTGAAAAAGTGAACGATTTCCATGTGATGTCAGTTTGATTTCCATGCGACTGAGTGTGACCTGAATGCCCTGTCAATCAAACAGCTCGGATCGGTGCGAAATCTGTTCACTCTGATGAGAAATAACAAGGGTCATTTACATAAATTCATCTTCAAATTCATTCATATTAACATCCTCTCTTAATCAAATACTTACAGGAAAATACAAATCTCTCTCTCGCACACGCACACATACACACACATTCATTCATTCAGTTCTCATGCAGACCCTGGTATTTGAATCATCTTGGTGTTTTCATCGTCGTTTCCTTGTTCTTCTTTGGGTAAAGGGTCGTACTGTCGCCGATAAAGCAGCCGTGTTACCAGCGTGATGATGAACATCTCCAGGATCAGCAGCTGCTGGCTCATCACTGTGGACACAGGAAGAGGGGCAGAAAGTGAAGCAAGTGGGAGGGAAGGTCAGCTGTCGAAGGAGGAAGACAGGAAATCAAAGTCGACTGTAAGGAGTCACTCCTGGGGAACCAACGAAGGCATAATGGGCTTTTTACAGATGGATGTTGACTCACTGTATCCTCTGGCTGCAGCGGAGAAAGGTGGAGTGCAGGCGATGGTGCCATTCAAGGCCAGGATGTTGATGATGGCTGTCTGCAGCTGGCTCAGGATCAACACCAGCTACCAACACACAGACACACATACACACACTCTGCTAAAACTGACAAACCCAATGCTGGAAAATCATGGCACAATCTCATGGCAGCCCGGTAATCTGACTTGTCATTAGAAATGCGTGTTCACTTGTAACCAACCATATGTAGCCGAGTGGTGCTGGTTCGTGTCTACGAGGAGGTTTGTGAACAGCCCTTTGTGTGCTTCTTTAGTGTCGTACCTGGTACAAGGCGTACTTGGGGATGATCTTGAGCGTTCGCAGCGTGTTCCTCAGGTGCATGAACGTGATCGATACTGGCCACAGAGCTATGATTGTCAAGATGCCCACAAATGGGTTGATCCATATTGCAGTTCCTGTAATGCTCAACTGAAACAGAGTCACGCAGTAGAGTCGGGAAGTCAGGCAACACAACAACAGGGAACTTAAGAGACACTGCTGACAAAACATTATATGAATGAAATATCACAATACATAAGGTGTTTTTTTTTCCCCCATCGGCAAAGCATATTAGAAGAGAACTGACAGATTTTAGCAAACAGTTTCCACAGCAGTAAAACAAGAATAAAAGAAAAACGGGTATTAAAGTCGTGTCATGCAGCAGCATGTGAATGTTTGCATCTTACTACCAGTTTAACAACAAGACTATATCTATAACCGTATTTAGCCATATACTGTGTGTGTATATAGTAAAGTACAGCTGAGGTGTCTGCACTGCCAATCAATAACAACCTTCATTTCTTGATAGTGAACAACGTCAATTCATGATGTAAAATTAATTCATTAAACACAAGTCGCACATTAAGGAAGATTACAACTGTTGTTTTCTTGAACTAATATAAAAAAAAGTACCTATTAACTTTAAGATAACCAAAATTAGAAGTACAAATTAAAACTGCAACCAGTGACATAAAGGCTCTCGCACGGTGCACATCAGCCTACGTGGGACCACATATCCCCGCTTAAAGTTTAAATTTTGTTCTCCTTTTGTGTCTTCAGCAGGGGGCGCTACGACTATGAGCGAATATTACCATTCAGGTGTCTTCAGCGCGGGACTGTTATCAAAGATGTAATGTTTGAGGAAGATCCGAATATGTCCATAAAAGTTACAGTCACTTGTAGTTTCATGAGGAGACGCTCAAAATGGCCACCACGGCACGGACACACCGATCGACGAAAACAAATCCATGATGCCAAGAGACTTTCTTTGTACATCTCGGTGCGATACACGTGTCCAACGAATTTGGTGCATGTAGGTGAAACTAGGTGCCGGGGGGGGGGGGCTGCAGTTTAGGGGGGCGCCAGCGAGCCGTTTGGCCACGCCCACTCGCAAAGCACATATCAGATGTATCGTCTCTCCATGCCGGATGTATGCCCCACGTTTCATAAGGTTTCAAGCATCCTTCAGTTAGTTTAGTTAGTATGTTCTCTGTGTGCCCGGGTGGGTTCTCTCCAGGTGCTCGGGCTTCCTCCCACCGTCCAAACACATGCATGTCAGGTTAAATGGTGATTCTACAAATTCCCCGTAGTGGTGAATGAGTGCGTGAATGGTCTTTGTTTCTTTCCGTCTATAAGTGTTGGCCCTGTGATGGACTGGCGATCTGTCCAGGGTGAACCCTGCCTTCGCCCAAAGTAAGCTGGGATAGGTACCAGCCAGCCCCCCCCCCCCCGCCCGCCCCGTGACCTGTTCAGGATAAATCGGTTATAGATAATGGATGAATGAGAGCTATGAAAATGAAACAAAAACAAATTCGGAGTGCAAATACACGGAGGGTACATATTTACAACTCACGTCGCTCAGGTTAAAATTCCCATTGGTCCACAGGATGATGGAGAGGATGGTGAAGACGAGCTTCAGGAGAGCGAACTGGAAGGAGCCAAGTTTGAGCAGGAAGAGAGAGCGTCTGGAGTTGGAACAGAGGAAACGTATTGCATGGTTGCTCCTGGTAATACAAAATGGTTTAGCCCCCAAATGCATTTAAAAACAATCACAAGTCCGTTGTAGAATGCCCTGAGCCTATTCTGCACCACTTCTGCAGGAAGTTTTGAACAATTCGGAGTGGCCCTGGGCTCCTCTTTATCAGCTTTAGGCATGTTGAGATTTGAACGTTGTTGTGCAACCGTAACAACATTAAGAGTGCCCCTGCGGTGCTTTGTGATTTTTTTTTATTTTTTTTTTTATAAACAGAACATACTGGCAGTAGCTGGGCATGTATTGGCTTGATGATCATCATCAGTATTGTGTGCAGACATGAGGGTTTTATGAGGATTAAAGCACCTAATGTTCATTGTAACCTGACATTAACATGCAGATTGCGGGGCTTAAACAGCAACAACACCGCAGCTGTGGATGGATAAGAGGATTGATGTACACAACAAAAAGTGTATGACAGCCGACTATAGTTAGATCAATCAACTGTGACACGTATTGAAATCGCAGCCGGTCTTTACTCAGCCAGCAAAGGGGCATGTTGGGATTGCTGAGCACATGTTGCCCTGACAGGGTTGAACGACCAGGGGTGTGCTCAACCCGTGTTCGGAGAATAGTCCAATACTGTGTGTGCAGAGGCTCCACGAGTTTACTTAATGTTCGAAAAGGTCTAAAAACTACATAAAAGCCACCCGACGTGGTCGTAACAATCATAGGAGCTGCACAGGATCTGTTCTTCATTAACATTGTGGGATGTTTTAGTCACAATCCGGGGATTGCCCAATGTTACAGCTTCAGTGTACCAAACATGTTTATATGTGTGTCTTTTTAAATCCTTGGAAAATTACCTCCCTTCACTGCAGCTTTTTAAATCCAGACGGTTAACAAATAACAACTACTGTACAAACACGACCCAAAGTCACTTCATATGCAGCTTCATATTCAGGAAAATGTCATCAAAACATCTTTTCCCTGGAATTTTACTGCCTGGAGGGACCCTTTGAGAGATTAGAGATTTTCATCCAATCTGATGCAGGAGAGAAACAAAAACAAATCACTCTTCTCCCGAGAATAATGGCAGCAAAGATCCAAATCTCCACGTGCTGCATTGGAAGCTGGCCAACAAAAGTCATCAAAACTAAAGATATATTTGTTTACAACCAGCGTGTTGTTAGAAAAATACATGTTCATTTCAGCTACCCCGGCGGTCGAAATGAAGGAAGTTGTTGCACACGCTGCATGTCTGTGGGGAGTTTACCGTGTGATGGCCACGTGCGGCAGGCAGAGGCAGCAGCAGCAACAAGGCCCCGTGCTGATCTTCAGTTTGTGCTTCCCTGCCCGCTGCAGGAAGGCCTCGTCACCACCCACCTCCTCCAGCATCAGGATCAGGAACTTGAACACCACAATGGCAAAGTAGCTGTGGATACACAAGAGGACGAGGGATGGGTAACTGGAAAAAGGTCTCCGCGTCTTTGAGGTGGAGATTTGAGAGGCTGCGTTAACACGAAAAGTAAAGAAAGAAAGAAAGAAAATGAAACCACACGTTGCATAATAGCGTTGCAGTTTTCTATTCAACTCTCTGTTGGTTATTAAGTTCAAGTTTTACTATGATTGGGGCTCTGTGTGTAAAAACGACAACATTACAGCACAGTGAGAGATGGAAGGTGAGTAAGAGAGAAGGGAAGAAAGAGCACACCCACCAGGCAGAGACCATATCAGTAAACATGGTTGCTCTGGGAATCCACATCCCCATACACGACATGGTGCCAATCACCTAAAAAAAAAAAATTAAAAAAAAAAAAGAGGAGAAAGAAGGAAACACCAATGTGAAGACTTTTGACCACAACCTGTGAATTTTGTCCTGGACTTGGTGAAGAATATCAATGTCATCTGTCCCCTGCCCTTACTCACCGGTGCTGCCCCGTTCACCCAGATGATTACGCTCTTCTTATTGGAGGCCACTTTTCTGTAGATGTAGATACATTCCTCTATGTAGACCAGCATGGACATCGCTGCCATGAAGGTGAGGAGGGAGTATAAGATGATGCCAAAGATGTCTAACTCTGGAAGCACAGACGGGAAATGACACCAAATTAGTTGCCTTCTAATTTGAACTGGGACTCTGGTCACAGTGGACATTGTCCCGGAAACGGAAACTTCATATTCTCTTTAAAGCCGTGCCATATTTTAAGAAATTCCCTCAAATATGTCCTGATATATCGTAGAGGGGGATGAAGGATCTTAAGCAAACATTTGTGCTGAATTTAAAGAAATTGCGAAGGATTCCGAAAGAGGAATTAAGTCATCGTTGCATCTCGGTAGGATTATTCAGGGTGCAAGAAAGTTGCCGGCAGAGTGCAATTCCCGCAAATCACATCAGACCTTTTAACGGTAAACAGTCATGGTTTCAAGTTAATTGCACAAATAGATAGTGTATCATGATAACCAAGATCTTATCATCAGTAAAATAAAGAATGGGAGGAAAGGCTGACTAAATGATTTCCGCATGTTGTCTGAGTATTGTTGAACTGTGCATCATTTATTCCCTGGTATCCAGTCATTAGCAGTAATTGGTCCACAACAACAAACACAAACTGACTCCCTTTCAATTACAATGATTTTTCTCTGCAAGTGGCCCCTGCGTCGTGTTGTGCTTGTCCAGATTGAAAATTGGAATTTATATTGATATTTGAGAGAGTAGACGCTTTGAATTTTTCCTTCATAAACGGAAATGTCCTTCTTTGCTCTGTTTGTTCAACTCTCAGTCACCTGGTGCAGTCACGCATGTGGAGAGCATATTCAGCTGCATGCAGCAACGAAACTGATCCAGATGGTAAAACTTTGACCTTTTCATGCTTAGCTCAACCAATTCAGAAGTTTTGAGGCTGATACTGACATTTTAGAGGATGAAAAATATAATAAAACACATTGTCTGGTTCTTTTTTTTAATTTTTTTTACACAATATTAAGGAACATTTTTAGCAAATTGGTCGACAATCTCTATACCGAGAAGGACATTTGAAGGTGCAACTTGTTAAATCCCTGTCAGTGATATTATTTCTAAAATGACGTTAGACCTATCTTTCTGTGCAGCAATGTCTTATTATTTATTGGCGCACACACACTGCTAATACACAAATATTTTCTTTTATATTGTATATTTTCTATATCAGATGATGTATCTTAGTTGCAGAACATCATCTGTAAATTAGAAACTGGTAAAACTAGATTTTTTTTTCTTTAATAAAATTAATTATCCTTAAAAACGTGCACTTTTTACACATGATCAGAGTTTTAAAATAAGCAGATTATCTTTAATTTTCACTTTGTGGGTTTCAGAAGGTACAAAATTATATTTTGTCCTGAACGACAGAAAAATAAAGCGGGGAAATGCACAAAAGCAAAATCATAAAATGGCGAAACAAAATTTTATCTTGCAATAACGAAGACATAGAAGGATTTTTATTTTATTTTGTTTCTGCAAGATTAAAATAAAAGAAGGATACTTTGTCCAAATCCATTGGAATCCCACATGCAATAAGGCTCAATGTGTTTTGCACTGTACTTTCATATACATTTATTGTGCTATAAACAGTGATTTAGATTCAGTAGCCTAAACATAATATCTGTTTAAGTGGATTTTGTTTATAGGTGTCAAGATGCAACATTTTTTGAGTATTACCAGAAATTCCCAAAAAGATCAATTCAACAGGAGTCAGAGCCCCAAACGGGAACTTACAACACTAAAGTCGCCACCCTAAAATGAATTAATGGATTAGCTGGCAATAAGAACGGAGTTCAGTCTGAACACGTACCTTTGATTGTCTATTTGCCTTGATATTAAAGACCAGTATTTACTCATATCAGTGCCTTAAAGGACGGGAGTCGGTGGAGCCCGCAGAGCGACTGAGATGTCCTGGAGGTCCTCGGCAAACAAACACATATCTGATATTCACTTTTACTTTATCTACAGGAAGGTAAACGTCTTTTTGTATCTGCCATGGCAATAACCTCCTTCTTTTAGCACTTTAAAGCTCAGAAAGAAAGAATCAAGTTGACCGCTGCATGCAGTCTAAGGGAGACAAAGCCTCTCACAGGGACCTCCGGGAATCTATGAAGTCTGAATTAAGTTCGTCTTCTCCACCGTTTCCACGACTTTTCATCTCGGTGTACATAAAAATCCCAACTAATTAAAATTCCTGCGGATGAGATCCGCTGGTGCACATAGTCCACTCCCTCCACACTGAAAGCGCATCAGGTGCAGCTCCCTCGGAAACTTGGGGACAGTTAGGGACAGCCCGATGAGACCTTCTCTACTCACTGAGGATGACGTCGATGGCGACGGGAGGTCCATCCGTGCAGCTCGGGTCAGTAGTTCGGTTGGATCCATTATTCATGTTTTCTGCTGATTATTCCCAAACGTGACTTCCACTTCAGTGTTTCAGCCCGGCTTTACGTCCACAGACGCTCGGTGCGTAAAAGTCGGCAGCCGCGTGGTGTCTCCCTTCCAGAGATCCAAAGAGCGTCTTCAAACTTTTCTCTCAGAGATATATGTCTCCCTGGCACCCCAAAACATTTGTTGCAATCAGCGGGTCCGCCCCCTTCCCGCTGTGATGGGACGGTGAGTCACCCGCGACCAATGCGTTCAGAGTAACTGACGGGGTCGTGTCGTCACGAGGTAGTCATGCCATTTGTTTAATAGAGACAACTATTATTAGAGTTTTGCACTCATTTTGCCGTCTTTGACTTTGCTTTTTATTGGTTTTCCTACATTTTGATGCAGCCATAAGCCGATGGAAAATTACCAGATGCAACAATATTTCATTACGGCAGAAACTTGAGAAAAATTGTTGTTTTTGCGCCACCTTTGATTTGTGGCAATCTGTTTCGGCAGCTTGTGTTATAGCAATCTGTGGCCTGTGTTGTGACTTTCTGATGCTTTAGTGTGGTTATGGTATTTCAAGCCCACTTTTTATGATTCATTCAGTCAAACCAAGACACAATTAACTTCAGTTAAAATTGTTCTCTCAAGCCTGTATTTCATTCTGAAGAACTGTCTTTCCTCCCTTGTAATTTCACATGAAATTATGCATTTCGTCCCTCGTTGAACGCAAACACAGTATTTTTACGGCTGGTAATGATACCCAACGAGCTGGTTGCATTATGGTGCAGACTAATCCAAATACCTTGTTTTTTCTGATCACCGCAAGTTACTGGAAAACTCCAGCATGATTTGAAATAGAGTTAAGAATGGAGGAGGGGCAGTTTAACAGCTTTGAGTAGGTGTGTGTGGTGTGGTATGGGAGGAGGCATTTCTTAGCACTGGAGCCTGTGGTCAACACACCGGGCTCACATCACATGCCCCCCGCCCCCACCAGTTCCCATAGCAACATGTACAGGGGTGTCGTCATGTGAGGCATTTGCTGCAAATCTTTTTGCACCCTTGGCTTCATTTGAATAATGTTCCACAACACTGAGAGGCCCGAGTAGTGATTCAAAACATCACCGAATGAAAGGCAGCATTACAGTGATGCATGAGATATGTTCTGGGTACTAGATGTTTTCTCAAAGTCTGAGCATGTTCTGATGAGAGAGAACAGGCTGTTTTTTCTTATCGTGTGTCTCAACACCTTATCATCATACATCAATGTCCAAGTTTCAAATCTGCCTGTTTGTTCAGGTGAACTTTGGCTCCGAGAGGTTCAAATAACTTTATTTTGGTTTGCTCCGAGATAAAATATTTTTTATCCTTGAGGTTCATGTACAGACTCGAAGGAGTGATTAATAGAGATGACTGACAGTCATAAAAACAGTGATACACACTCAAATAAAGGAAGCCACTACACATCATCTACAGAGCGTTGCATACAGGTGGGATGAGAAGAACTCACTCATTAGTAACGTGTCTGTAAAGCTGAATTCCCCTATACATGTTCCCCTCTGTTACAAAATACACCATACAGGAACACTGAATCATTTTTAATCAAGTCTGAGCAGCTTTCCTGTCGATTCTGCGTCAAGGCGCACCTACGTTTGTATTTCACTATATGCAGACTCATCAGAAATGATTTGTCCAGACTGGCCTGAGTTTAGGGAATTGATAGAACAGTTGTAATAATCTGCAGTGCAACCTGAAACCAGATTTAATTTGTAAACCTGAGCAAGTCTCTTGTTCTATACTGTAGTGACTGTTGAGATAGATTGTTAACAGACAGTAATTAGGGGGAACACGTGCAATGAAAACAGCTGTGCTGATATTGCTGGGACGTGAACATTTACTGATTTACATCTGGAAGCCAGATTAAAGTTCATTTGGTTTCAACTTCACAGTCAGTTGCACAACTTCAAAAACTGCAGAGGAAAAAGCTTTGGATTTCCTACCCAAAGTTGTGTATGTTTGCTGAGCCTGATGTCAATCAGGCTGTCCTTCTAATGGATAAACCAATGATCCTCAGTGAAACTGTGGCTGCTCAGCTTTACTTTACTTTGAGGAAACTATTTTTTTTTTTTACAAATCAGTATTTACTCTCCCTGAAAAGTAACCCAGCGGTCATTACCTTGGGAGATTAAGTGGATAAACACACACGTGTGCAAAACCAACAATAATAAAAAAAAAAAATGTTCCCATTTGTGGGGGGGTTCTTATTCTTCTACTCAATGAAAACCTTTACATGCTTTCTTTCTCTGAGGTGACGTTTTTGATTCCATTGTATCCAACACTGCAGTTTTGCTGCAGTTGGTGTCGACACCGAGGTGTTTATGCCAAGTCCTGCTGTTATCAACTTGACCAGTGGGCTAAAGATCTGCAGGACAGATGTGATACAGACTGTTTTGTCGCCATCTGCCTGCACCACGCGGATCTGTGAATCAGGCAGTTTTGTAGCAAAAATTCAAGTGACTCTCAAGGGACCGGAGGGGATGAGCTTCTGCTATCTCTGCAGCAGAAGTCAAGGACCTGGGTGTCGGACAGATAGCAAAGGTCAATGTTCAACGGGGTTCCACAATCTGAGTCCACAACGAGTTCACCCTCTTAAAATACAGCGGGCATGATGCAAAATGCCTCATAGCTTTTGTGTCAAAAAGCACTTAAGTGAGTGCGAGTCAAAGCAGTGTTTGCTGTTCCTAACCACTGACAGCACAAGGCTGAACAGTTATTACATCTGATACCGACAGTGGGCCCGATTCACAAACACGATTTGAAGCATGACGTACACGCATATCTTAAATGGTGCCAGCGTCAATTTTCACAAATGACCGTCCCTTTAAGTGTCCAAAACTACAAAGACGAGATGATTTTGCATATTTAGAATATACTAAATATATTTTAGTGTATTTATCTGCCTGAATTGCAGTATCTATTATTCATTCATTGTTAATTTTCATGTATTTGTACATTTTGGTTGTAACATTGCATTATTTTGCCGTTATGTATTTTCTGTTAAATATCTAACTTTCAGTACTTGTACTGTGCAATGACAGTCAAGTTTAATGTGATCAAATAATCTGATCTCATGTTACAAGCAGCAGCTTTAATGTCGTAAACTTCATGAAACGAGCCCTTGAACAGCTTTCACATACAAACGAACACTGTGCCTCGATTCTCCTCTCAGACACAGCTTATACCTGTAATATATATATATATATATATATATATATATATATATATATATAGTCTGTTTGATAAAAAAAAAAAAAAAAAAAAAAAAGACACGTTTACCAAAAGATAAATAAATAAAAACTCACAAAAGACCCTCTCCAGTGCCGGTCTTTGGTTTGTCCATCCTGGGCTGCTGTAGAAACACGTGTGTGGAAAAAGACCTGCTCCCTGTGTCGATATGAAGGCCTCATTCTAAGGTAGCAAACACACAATGATTCTTAGTTTCAGATGTTTATACACTAGTGAAAATATCATATTGCATTTATGACAAAAAAAACAAAAAAAATCCCCCTAAATCCTCCAACCTTTAAATGATTAAAAGGTGTACGCAACATATTTTCCACATCAAAGCTGAAAAACAGTTCTTGTGTTTTCAGAGGGAGCTTCAACAAATCCAATCAGTTCCTGCAAATTATGTCACTAGAGGCCCCTTTGGTTGGGGGTGAAGACTTCAAAGTTTGACAATGAAACAAATCATGGAGGTGGGCGAGTTTACCAGATTACCCACATTTACTAACATGATTGGGCATTTTCTGTGACGATTCAATCACACAGGTAATGTTCAATCAAAGCGTAAGCTGAAGGCACAGGAGTTTAAGAGGCCGTGATCGGAAACGCACTCGGGAAGCATCGATTTCTGATCTGTTCAAGCCACATTCGGAGGTAGCCTGAACAGGTCGGAGCTCAATGCTTCCCGATTTGAGTTTCCACCTGTACTTTTGCCGGCCGCTTACGGTCCGATGACGGCCAGGTCATACACAGGTCCGGATTGAAGTAGCCAAATTGAAACGGCCTCAAAGACAGCTCCCCTATTTTGTTCTAGTTGACTGGGTGTGGGGGGGGGGGGGCAGGCTTTAATCTTTAGTGAGTTCATAAGTACCTTGGGAGTCGATGGCGTCAACAAGCTCGCAATGTATGACAGTAGTTGTGGTGTGAATAGGTTTTGGGTTGTTGACCCACCTGGCCATTATATGCGAGTCGTTAGGGTCACAATAGTTACGGTTTGACTGGTTTATAATCTTGCTGGGTGGGGATTTCAGGACTGCATTTTAAGTGGCTGATAAGTGGTGTCGTAGACCGTTTCCTCTGTTCCACTTTGAGGTAGAATAGCCCTTTTTTTTTTTCTTTTTAAACCATCGGTCTTTCCACGCCTTAATGTGTAAATCACTGTTCTCGAATGAGTGTCCCTCGTCTTTCAGTTGAATATGGAGTCCTGTTCTGAAGAACTGGCTCTCCTGTTTTGTGCCACGCTCTTGTGAAACAGTTGCTTTGTTTTCCCAAATGTACAAGTCTCTTTCCTCACTGCATTACACTGCAAACCTTTCAGGGATCTGCCTGCGCCTGGGTGTTCTGTCCTTGGGTTGGACAGCGATGCTTGTACCCTGTGTGAGCACTGCATTGTGGGTAAAGTAGGTGGGCAGGTTGATATCCCCGGTCCCTGGTGAAACAGTTATAAAAAATAAAAATAAAAAAGTGCAATGCTAAATCGACGGAGCACTCAAAATTTGACTGGAGGTTTAAAAAAAACATTTATTGTTATTTTCACGTTAACTGTGTAGAGGCATGTACTTCATTCACAAAATAGGAACAGTAAAATTAATTAGACAAGAAAAATATATATGTTGTCTTTTTCTTACATTATCAATATATATATATATACACACACACACACACACACATTGTAAAATAGGACATTGTAACAAAAAGAATGTAGCAATAAGCAAGTTATGGTGGGCTACATCTGCACTGTGAATGCAGATGGAGCCCGTTGTCAGTCTAAAAAAAAAATAAAAAAAAAAATTAGACTGAAATTTTCAGATCCTTCTTCCGCAAGAATTTTATGGCTTCATTTATAAAGTTGAGACAGACCAGAGTAAAGCTAATTTCAAACATGACGCACCTAGCTATAGTTGGAAAAAAAAAAAAAGACAAAAAGAAAAGTCCGTTATAACACCACAATCCCCGTTTTTATGGTAAAACACGTTACAGAAGTTAGGCGCCATGCTTTTGAGCATTAGTCGGACAGTTATGGATGTTCACAGACATATAAAAATCTCATGGCTGCACAGAAGCATTTCTCCCAAGACGACAATATTACAAAAGAACACTCACTTAAGCGTTACAAAATACACGCGCGCACTTTAGTCTCGAGGCCAAACAGCCGAGAGAGAGAGAGAATATACAGTGCATCTGGAAAGTATTCACAGCGCTTCACTTTTTCCACATTTTGTTATATTACAGCCTTATTCCAAAATGGATTAAATTATTTTTTTCCCCCTCAAAATTCTACACACAATACCCCATCATGACGTGAAATAAATTTTTTGGGGAAATTTTTGCAAATCTATTAAAAATCAAAAATGAAAAAAATCACATGTACATAATTATTCACAGCCTTTGCCATAACACTCAAAATTGAGCTCAGGTGCATCCTGTTTCCACTGATCATCCTTGAGATGTTTCTACAACTTGATTGGAGTCCACCGGTGGTAAATTCAGTTGATTGGACATGATTTGGAAAGACACACACCGACTATATAAGGTCCCACAGTTGACGGTGCATGTCAGAGCACAAACCAAGCCATGAAGTCCAAAGAATTGTCTGTAGACCTCCGAGACAGGATTGTATCGAGGCACAGATCTGGGGAAGGGTACAGAAACATTTCTGTAGCATTGAAGGTCTCAATGAGCACAGTGGCCTCCATCATCCGTAAATGGAAGAAGTTTGGAACCACCAGGACTCTTCCTAGAGTCGGCCGCCCGGCCAAACTGAGCGATCGGGGAGAAGGGCCTTAGTCAGGGAGGTGACCAAGAACCCGATGGTCACTCTGACAGAGCTCCAACGTTGCTCTGTGAAGAGAGAAGAACCTTCCAGAAGGACAACCATCTCTGCAGCACTCCACCAAGCAGGCCTGTACGGTAGAGTAGCCAGACGGAAGCCACTCCTCAGTAAAAGGCACATGACAGCCCGCCTGGAGTTTACCAAAAGGCACCTGAAGGACTGTCGGACCATGAGAAACTAAATTCTCTGGTCTGATGAAACAAAGATTGAACTCTTTGGCCTGAATGCCAAGCGTCATGTCTGGATGAAACCAGGCACCGCTCATCACCTGGCCAATACCATCTCTACGGTGAAGCATGGTGGTGGCAGCATCATGCTGTGGGGATGTTTTTCAGCGGCAGGAACTGGGAGACTCGTCAGGATGGAGGGAAAGATGAATGCAGCAATGCACAGAGACATCCTTGATGAAAACCTTCTCCAGATCGCTCTGGACCTCAGACTGGGGCGAAGGTTCATCTTCCAACAGGACCACGACCCGAAGCACACAGCCAAGATAACAAAGGAGCGGCTTCGGGACAACTCTGTGAATGTCCTTGAGAGGCCCAGCCAGGGCCCAGACTTGAACCCGATTGAACATCTCTGGAGAGATCTGAAAATGGCTGTGCACCGACGCTCCCCATCCAACCTGATGGAGCTTGAGAGGTCCTGCAAAGAAGAATGGGAGAAACTGCCCAAGAATAGGTGCCAAGCTTGTAGCATCATACTCAAAAAGACTTGAGGCTGTAATTTCTGCAAAAGGTGCTTCAACAAAGTATTGAGCAAAGACTGTGAATACTTATGTACGCGTTATATTTTCATTCTTTTTTTTTAATAGATTTACAAAACTTTTAAACAAACTATTTTCACTTTGTCATTATGGGATATTGCGGATTGTGGATTTTGAGGGAAAAAATGAATTTAATCCATTTTGGAATAAGGCTGTAACATAACAAAATGTGAAGCGCTGTGAATACTTTCCAGATGCACTGTAGGCAATGTGACAAACAACAAGAGGGCAGGTCTGACGTTTCAGAATCAGTGGCTGGAAGTGACGAGTGGCACGAACCCACCTCCTTAGACGTGATACAAAATGTCCTTTTTTTTTTTTTTTTTTTTAATGAACTAAACGTTTGAGTGTGAGGTTTAGAAAAGATCAGAGCACAACCTTGGCTTGGATCGTGACCTCCAACAGTCCGCTACTTTGAGATCCAACCACAGTGTAATTATACAGTAACAAATATCCCCCAATCACGGCTTTGTAAAGACTAATTATAAATACACTCGGGCTCAAAAGGTCTAACGTGATCGGAAGGATAGAAACGTAAACATAAAGTCCAAAGAGCAGGCTGTTTGATATTCTTTTTTCTTCTTTTTTTTTTAAACGCGCCCTGATTCCATCTAGTACCCTCACCTGATCTGTCTGTGGTATCCTCAGCACATTACCAAGAACCCCCCCCCCCCGCACCTTACGACATGACTAACTAACTCCACACGACAGACACGGCTGTAATCTTGTACATCACCAGAGTCTGGTGGGATGCGTATGTAGGAGGCTCGTCCAGTAAGTCAAGGGTGTGATCATGCGTGCGTGTAATGTCAGGAGTGTCGTCAATCACAACGAGGTGAAACTCCTTCCTGAACAGTTATTATTTGGTTATACTGACATGACGTGTGACATGCGTGAAGTCTGATTATTTCTTTTGTTCTTTAAAAAGTCTTTCTTTAGAGATTTTGGCAGGCCCCTGTGAATCACAGACCAGATGTTCAGCACCGATACAATTCACCGTTACGTTTTTAACAGTTCAAGGTCACAACACTAAACTACACACGACTACAGTGACGAGCAGAACGGAAGCTGCGGCCGACGTGTCTGTTTTACAGTCGATCAGAGGGCTCCGGCTCACTTTCGAACTAAAGCCGGATGACTTCTTGCTGCATATTAATTGGATATTCAGAAAACATCTTATTCTGAAGAAAGCTCCACCTTGAAATTAGCCTGAAAGTGTGCTGAGCCCCGAGTCGGGACGATGCACAGAAGATTCTCCAGCTGAACAGGGCAGAGTACCGGAGTCCTGTCGTCACCTGCTGGCCAGCACTGGTATTGCAAGGACATCATAACCCCACAGCAGGTGGGAGAGGACAGATAAACGTTGTATAAAAAATTTCGCAACGACTACTGGTAAATGAAATTTGGTTAAGATGACATTGGCCAGTGAGGTTAAGATAAAGCTAGAATGCTGTAAACACTTCAGGTTCTGAGGTCAGAGCTCCTGACAAGCCAGCCCTTATTTTGGCAATGAGTGTTGGTGTCTTTAGTAAAAGGTTGAAGCGTTGAGCTGTAGAAAAACAGGCTGTAGAGATCACAGGCTAACAATCACTGATTAGACTCTGAAAGAACAGGAAGTGAAGTACGCTGCACATTGCACTGAGAGAGACATCTCCCAGGTTAAACTGTCCGGTTACAAATAGCATGTTTGAACACAAGTTGGCCACAAAAACACATAAAGCTGATTCTTTTAGTCTCATTAGTTGTTAAAAAAAAAAAAAAAAAAAAAAGAGGAAATATGACTGGACTTCGAGTGTTACATACATTCTCCTCTCGCACACGCACGTGCACACGCACGCACGCACACATACACACACACACACACACACACATACACGCTACTACCAACAGCCATCATACCAGGATGCTTTTTGGAGATGATTAAAAAAATAAAATTAAAAAAAAAAATTAAAAAAGCAGCACGTTTTTTTGATGGAAATTGATAATCTACAAAGTGCAAATGTTCCATCTTGTGCTCTGATATCCAAAGTGCCACCCATTCTTCCCTGTTGTGCACTCGGTGCATTCCACTGAGCCATGCAGTACAGTCCTCTGTAAGATAGTCCAGGTTTTGGTGGAAAACATCCATCTCAAAAAAGGTGCGGCCCTCATTCACCGCAAGTTCCAACATTATTAGTTAAAAACAAGACAAAAAAACAAAAAACAAACATGTGTCACAGATAACCTGATCCTTCTCCACTGCTTGAACTGCCTTTCTGACAACAAGGGAGAAAAATGTTCAAAACAAACATACTGCTCAGCTCCAGCTTGTCTTCACTGCCACTTTGTGTCAGTAAAATAAAGTCTCGGTGCACCCAGAAAGCTTTTGGCACAAAAAGTTGTCTCATTAAAACACCAAACGATTCCCGCCAAGATTTTTCAGCTATTCTTCTTGAATAAATGCTCCAAGTGTGTGAAAAAAACAACAACAAAAAAACGGCACAAGGAAATATGTAGCTGAATATGTAACTGTTAATGCGCGCACGCACGTGTGTGTGTGTGTGTGTGTGTGTGTGTGTGTGTGTGTGTGTGTGTGCGTGCGTTGGTGTGACTGGGAACAAGCTTGCATCACATGTCTGATGGGGGTTGGTGTGAAATGAGCTCATGACACTGCTTACGAAAACGCCATAAATGCAGTACTGTGCTGTGATGGGCAAATAGACTGCATTTCCATAGTTACTCTGAATGGGTCCGTGGGGATGCGGTTGCACCAGGGGGTGGGGACTGTTGCCATAGTGATGAACTACACTGCTGTGTTGCTTAAGGCATCATATTAGATGACTGAGGCGCTTCTCCTGTGGCAGAGAACAAACAAAACAAAGATAATTGCATAAATCACCATTGTTTACATTCAAAATGTGCATTAATTGTACAATTACGTACTTCTGTGTGACATATCTGCACACAATAAATGTGACCGTTGCAGGCCCGACACGGACTATTAAGTCAGAGCTGCACTCGAACCTACAGACCGACTGATTACCTGGTTAGGACTCGCTCTCCATGGAGATGGTAATGGTTTCACTTTCAGCTGTGAAACCAAACAGAATATGTGATGAGGGGAGCTGTTAATGTTAATTCTGGCTGTGAAATATTATCTCTCCTGCCAGAGCTCACCTGATTTCAGGGCGTTATTAGGCAGATGGTCTCCGATGTTGTTGGCATGCTGCTCGGTGCTCAGGAGGCGATTCTGGGACTCGCCGAGCGGGCTGGCGGGGACGTCGGCAGCACTGGAAAATAAACTGCCATTAGGTCCGTTTGCCGAGCAAAAAAAAAAAAAAACGTCTTCGGGGTCTCGTGCGAAACACCAAGTCTCTTTTATTACACTGAGATTTATCACCTTTTATTGGGCTCTGGTTGCAGGGTCACCGTGGCCTGCTCTGCGTCAGCGTTGACCAGCCGAGTGGGGAACGTCAGACCGTCTCCCTGACTGGAGTAAACAAAGAGGAAGCTAAAGATTAAGTGCCGTCAACCCGCAAGGAAACGTACCATAACCGGGCTCGACTTCCACGGGGCCCGCAACAAAAGCGACCTGATCTATACACAGAGGACATCCACAGTTTTCAGCATCAGTTGCAAGTCAAACCTTTTACCTGGTGAAGACGGGCAGCAGCCAGTACTTCTTCTGGTCCCCGAAGACCTGAGCGATATTCTTCCGGAAACCCAGAGAGAAGCCGTTCTTGTCAGAGCCTGTCCTAAAGACCGGTGATCTGAACGCCTCTGCAGGAAGGGAGGGACGTGGACAGAAAAAAAAAAAAAAAAAGGCATTTTAACCACCTCTACAACATTTGAACAACATGCAACCTCCACCTGATGAAAATCTAGGACTGTGACAATGAGAAAAGGTCATCACTAAATATCTTCTGAACCATTTTAGATAAAAGAACTTCTGACAAATTGTGTTGGCAGATGTATAATCACCTCCACACACACATTTAAATGTATATAGAGAAACATGTTGACATTTTTGAGCTGCTTAAATAAAAGATAAACTCCTGCTGAATCAATGTGTGTTTGTTACCTATGGTGGACCTGTTCTTCCCTACAAGCCACAGGTGGTAGCTGAAGAGGGACAAAATACTGATGCAGAACATGGCCGCCACAAAAAAAAGAAACAAGACATGGAATTTGGCGTGAGTGTCTGGCAGCTCATTCTGGGGAAGAGACGGGAGAAGAGGAGAGCGAGACAGGAATCAATAACAAATACACAGTGTGGATATTTATGGAAAGGAAGAGCGATAAGACGGAGAAAGTGGGGGGAAAAAAAAAATAACTGAAAAATAAGAAGAGTCTCGTGGAGCACATTACTGCATGCACATCACGATGTGAACCATGGCAATGACGGTGAGGCACCGTAACGCTGAAAGGTTTCGGAGGATGGCTGAGTTACCTTTGGGCAGTTCTCTGCCGATTTCCTCCGGCAAAGCTTTAGTACAAACAGAAACGAGACTGGTTAGCAACACCAGGAGAGAACAGGCGGGAGGGAAGGGGAGGGTAGAGCACTTAGAAATCAGGAGGCAAACACAAGTCAAGGCCAAGCCGGGTGAAAAGAGGGGTTGGGGGGGTGGGGTGGGGATGAAAGAAAGAGAGTGGGTGAATGAGCAAACTGTGCCCAGAATGGAGAGAACAAAGGGATGAAAGAGGAAATCGAAGTGGAGCAGCCGGCGAGGGAGAGAGAAAAACACTGGAAAGAAAGGAGGTGTCTGCGACCCGCAACGAGTGGTGTGACTGATGGTTCCGATAGTGGCGAGGGAGAATTTGAAGAAGAAGGAGAGAGGAGGGGAGAGGGGAAAAAAAAAAAGAAAAAAAAAAGAGGGATGAGAGAACAATGAGCCAGTGTGAGAGAAGTGGGGATAACGGACGGGAAACAGAGAGGGGTCAGAGGGCGGAGGGTGAGAGAGGACAGGGGAAAACAAGGAGGAGAGGCACAGCGCAGCACAGGGGAGGTCAGCACCATGCACAACCCGCTCACAGGACGGATGCGCATCCCGGCTTTGACGTGCAACCCAGATCTGCATCTGCATCACGCGGACACACATTCGCACCAGCAGCGCGCCGAGGGTGTGCGTCACTACTTACTGTCCAGAACTTTATGAAATATTGCAGAACCGTGGCCGCAATGAACAAGCAGTACACCAGCGAGTAGGCCAGGAAGAGGATGAAAAACTTGTAGTTGGAGAATCCTACACAGTTGTTCACCCTGCAGACACACAAAAGGTCACATCTGACATCATTTCCTCCGAGTAGAGAGCCGATCGAAAGCTGGAGGCTCCCTGGCACTGGCAAGGCAACAACTGGTTTTCTCTCACGAGGTGACATTTTCATCAAAAGCTCTAATGGTTTTTAACATCCATGCAAAAATATCAAACAATTTGGTACTTTAGATCAAGATCCATGTGCTCGATTAATGTTTTTTTTGGTTTTGGCATCGTGTTGTGCTCTTGATATGTCGCCAACAAAGTGCAGTTCAAACAAAGTCCATTTCAGCATTTTTAAACTTCAATTTTTAAGTTTTCAACCCAGTTAAGAACAAACGAATACAGTCAAACGAGCACCGGTCCAGATTTCCGTTTGCTGTCGGCTTTCAAGTATGAAGAAGCAGCTGATCGTATCCATATCTTTGTAATTTGGTGTAAACATTCGACAGCTTGATGGATCTAATGCTAAATATGCTTCGCATGAAATGTGAATCATCCTAACTGAGATGTAAAAAAGAAGAAGAAAAAAGAAAAAAAGGGAAGTGAACCTTACATACCAGGGACAGTGGTGGTCCATCTTCAGCACACACCTGTCACATGCAGCCAAAGAGGATGAAAAGATTCAGAAAAAAACATCAGAACAATTAAAAAAATAAAAATTAAAAAAATCGAGAAACAAGTGGAAGAGAAAATAACATGGCTGAAAACAGTGATTATTTAGTAATACGGTTCTCTGACATGTCACAAGCGGAGCAGTGGTGACATCGGTCTGGCTTGATGACTTGACAGCGGTCACAGTAGCGGATTGCTGCATGGTGGTAACACAACAGTGTGTAATTATTGCACAGATCCAAAGCAAACCAGACTTCACAAATTTCCTCTCAGTCGCACGCGGTGCCACAGACATACCTCCAGCGCCTGTGCGGGTGTACAGAGGCAGGCTGGTGGCAGCTCTCCACAGGATCTCCTGCTGGGACTCTGGCCTCTCTTCCTTCTCATAGCGCTCCTTCTCAGCCTTGGGCAGGCAAAACTGGGGGGGTGACGAGAGCAGCATACATTATCTTTAAAAGCACTTACGAAATTGATATTATTGCAGCGGGGGATTACAGACGTGTGTCGTTTTTTTTGGGGGAGAAAATGGCTTTGAATACCTCTTTGGAGGGGTTGGCAGGCTTGGTGAAGATGGTCTTCCAGTAGGACCATACAAACATGATGAAAGAGAGGTTGAAGCAGATCAGGTAGACAACTGGAGGAGGAAAACCGAGCATCAGAATCACCAGGTTTGACAGTCTCGTGTGTGCATTGACAGCGGACGCGTGCACATTAACCAGCTGATATAAGGAAATGCCGATGTAACTGGGTATATGGGCTAAAAAAAAAAAAATCCATACATCTACATAGTTAGGGAATGAAAGAAGAGAGCTGAATGCTGAATGAGGAGGAGCTGCCAGGCTTCAAGCAGGCCAGCCTCAGCGCTTTGAGAGAAAGCATGTTTTTCTGTGCCAGCCTGTTTTTAGCCGAGTCTACAGAACACATTTCAACAGACCTCAGAAAGATTATCCCAGTAAGTGGAAGAATGGCCCAGTTCAATACAGCATCCATTCACAATGCATTAAATAAACCTTGTTTTGATCCCCCGGGACACTTACTCTGCTCTCCTATACTGGGGATGGTGACTGAAAGAGATCAAACAGACACAATAAACATGTTAGAATCTCAGCAAAACAGTGCCAATCACAGGGGCATTTAAAGAAGCGATTACAGAACCGACAAAAGGATTAGCAGAGGAAACTGAGCATCATGTGATTTATACAGCCGGGGATAAGTACATATATGTTATACATATTTCTGATTCAGAAAATCATACTTATATCTTTCACCTTTTCTTTAAAAAGGACAAAAACCACATGGTATTGCCCATTCAGCTGTTCTAGAGCTTTTGAATCTATCACAAAACAGTTATACTCGGCAGACAGAGGGTGCCCACTCAAATTTACATATTTTTTTAAGAACTTCAAAGCTTTCTTTTCCGGCTTGGGATCCGACTGTATTGTCAGATGATGCTTCCAAGGTCAATAATGGACTTTCAAATTACAAATTTGGATTAAAAAAAATCCCGCGAAAAATGAACTTGACATCTCCGAAGTCTATCTGCTGAGGAAAAAAATGCACTTTGAATCACAACTTTTCTCATATTTGAGCTTTTTTTCCTTGAAGAAAAGCCCCACCGGATACTTTCATCTCTTCAAGCATCTAAGAGTCCTGCAGATGACAAAGCCATATATCTTGTCGGGTGATGCTCACAGTCAGATATTTCCTCTCGAATAGGGTTTTCTGAAACCTTTTTGTATCTCTATTTAAATGCACTTTTTTTTTTTTTTTTTGTATTATTATTATTATTTTACCCATTATAACTATAACTATAACTATAACTATAATTATAGCAACAGGCCGTGACCTCAAATCCTGCGTGGATTATCTGTGATTTTAACACAGAAAAAGTTTTGTAATTACAAAAAAAAAAATACACATACCATCCTTCATCCGCAATTCAAGCTCAGGAAGTCCTTTAAGTTCCTCCATTTATCTCCAATGTTACAGCACTAGCTCTCATTTTTAAGCAAAAAAAAAAAAAAAAAAAAAAAAAGTCTTCATCATACCAGCCAAAATCCCAGTTCAGTTGGCGTTTTAAATCTCCAATCAGACTATTCAGCTCGATACACACCAAAAAAATAAATAAATTAATTAAAAAAAAAAAAAAAAAATCCTCCACAGAGACGACACGGCAGCTGTAGGGACGGTGAAAGTTTTTCTTTCACCTAAACACGTATCCCCCTTGAAATAAGGCAACCCCGAGCGATGGCAGCGAGCAGATAATTGAGCTGTATCGTGATGTTTTGGGAAAGGCTTGCAACAACACCTTTTGTTAAGCTGGGAGTCCATTTACTTCCTGCTGGCCAGCAGCAGCTGTGTGTTTGTGTGGACAGCACGCTGGAAAAAACACATCAGCGTTTAAAGGCTCTAAAGAGGGGACAGACGGCGGCAGGAGGTCTACTTACATATACAAAGCTCCACCACGTAAGCGTAATACGACCAGCAGACGACGAGGGCGATAAAAATCACAGGTATCCATGCTAAACCCCGTTGACAGCATCTCAGTACGTGTGTGGGCGCCATCTTTCTCCCTGTGCTGGGGGAAAAAAGGGAGTGTCGTCGGGTGACGTCACTTGAGCAAAAAAAAAAAAAAAAAAATGAGACAGGAGGTGGTCGGAACAATATTTTAAAGGTGCAATATGTACGATTTTTGTTTGTTTGTTTCAATAATTCCACAAGCAACTAAAATTATCCAGAGAATGGAAAGAAATAAAGGGTTTGATGCTATTTCAAAGATATGTATGTATTGTTTTGAAAAGATAAGGCATGTTAACCAGCTGTTATAGGCTCACCAGCCTGTTGTAGTTTTTTTTTTTTTTTTTTTTTTTGTATTTGCGCTTTACACTTCAGGACTGTATGTTTTTGTGGTTGTGTTTTTTCTTTTTCTTCTGTGTTTGTGATTTCCACTTCAGGACTGCTCCATAATGTCTCTGTGTTTTATTTTCTTTTTTGTGATTTGTACTTCAGGACTGCTCCTTAATGTTGTTGTGTGTTTTTTTGTTTTTAATTTTTGTATTTGCATTTAGCACTTTAGGGCTACTCATTTTTGTTGTTGTGTTTTGCACCTCAATGCTACCATAAAAAAAAAGAGCCAATAATGAACTCACGAAAGGTTAAATTACACAAAATTCGACCAAACTGCTGATATTCTGGGACTGAGGACAAACTGGACACTACAGTGACTTACTATCGCCTACTAATGTACAAAGTGGTAGCCTATTACAAAACAGAAATCTAACATATTGCACATTTAGATCATACAAAAAAAAAAAAAAAAAAAAAAAAAAAAAAAAAAAAATATATATATATATATATATATATATATATATATATATATATATATATAACCCCCATAACCTACCAAAATGTTTGTTTCAGGCTATTTGTTGTAAAATAACAATAAACCACAGTCATCTCTATTTCTACTGCAAAATCTATTTTATAAACACAAGCTATAGCACAGATACCGTTTTGCCCTAAAATAATACCCACAAGGCTGTTATACAACTTGATATAGCCAAACTCTGCACATCAACAGCCCATAGTGTAACATGTATAGACTATATTTATGGGTAGCCACTCCTCTACTTGTTCTTTTCACTTGGTCATATCTGCAAATGTGATTTGATGATACTTTCCTTACTTTTGTTTTGATAGTTCAGTTGACTTGACAGGTGATCTCTGCACCTTCCACAATAGGAGTCAGCAGGTAAGAAATGATCAAGGAAACACTGGAACAGGTGCCCGAAGTGGAGGAAAAAGTATCGTCGCCTATCCGTAGCAAGCAGCGAAAGTGACTTCGGTGAAGATGGACGTGGAGACATATTTATCTCGCACTGGGTTTGCGGGCTCCACTGAGCCCACCCTGGAGCTGCTGCGCTCGGTTCACACTTGCCGCCTGATGTCGGTGCCGTTTGAAAACCTTGACGGTGCACAGCGGCGGACGAGTCCAGCTTGACCCTCCGCTAGTGTACGACAAGATTGTGAACCAGCGCCGATGAGGCTTCTGCTGTGAGAATAACTCTCTTTTCGCCTGGCTGCTGACCAACCTGGGCGTCGAGGTCACTCTGCTCTCGGGTCAGGTGAGGGGTCTGGGCACGGGTTGCTGCGGGACACCTTTTGACCACTTGATCCTGATGGTGAGGGTTGTTGGGCGACGGCGGGGTTCCGGGTTTCAGTGTTCCCCTTTCACTAGAGACTAGTGGCCTCCAGGAGCAGGGCCACCGCGTTAGGAGGAAGGCGGGGATGTACTTTGTGGAGTGGCAAAAGGAGGAAAACAAAGGTGAGGATGGAGACTGGACAGAGATCTACAAGTTCACCCTTGAACCCCGGTGTCTGGAGGACTTCGCTGAGATGTGCCAGTACCACACAAAGCTCTCCGTTTTCCATCTTCTCCTGCAAGTCTCTCTGCGTTGGACGCACACCAAGCGGGAGGCTCACCTACATCGGCCGCAGGCTGATCGCCGTCACATTTCCTACAGAAGCAACAGGGGGTGTGTCAGAAACCACCACCAGGGACCTGAAGGACGAGGAGATTCCCGGTATTCTAGCAGAGAAATTTGGAATTGTACTTAAATCTCCGTTTATACCAAAGGATGAGGCGCTCACACCGCCCCCAGTTAAATATTGATCTCACCTCCGTGAGATATCTTCGTATCTCTTATTACTGCACAGCACAGTTATGTAAAAACAATTGATTATAATGTCTTTAAGAGGACTTCAGAGTCTCTGATTCATACAAAAGAATTTTAAATTGATTTTTATCATTTAAGTCTGAGTGAAACTCTATTTACGATTGTTGGATGAGTAGGTTGTATGATCCTGATCTTTGTACTACACCGCCACACCCAAATCCGCACGCAGGCGCACACACACAAGAATGCAGTCATCAAAAAAGATAAATTGTCATTTTGATTTAATAAATTATACATACACTTTTAAGATGTACAATGGTCATTGCATTAATCCACATCTTTCCTCTTCTTTTTTTTTTTTTTTAAGACAAAGTCAGCATTCAAAGTATTTACACATGTACAATTATTATCAGGCATGAATGACAATACAGATGTTGAGCTTCAAATCAAACCTTAAACATTCCTGCCTCCTCTGTTTGTTTGAGGGGATTACTCAGCTGTCCCGTGATTATAATACATTTTCCCGTCCCATCGTTGACGGGAAATTGAACAACATCCATCAAATCCACCAAGATCCACAGGAGATTCAAAAGGATCACAGTCCGAGGACTCAGTTGAAAATCAAAAAGGATGGGGTGAGACAGGGTGCACGCATGGTAGCAGGTGCAAAAATGTGGCAAAGTGTGACACAAAAATTTACTCTGCGACAGGGTTGGGAGGTGGGACTGAGCTTCCTCTGCCAGCCTTCCGTTCATAGTTGACAAGCCTCTGACCAACCAGGTACCTGCAAGGATTACAATATTTTAATCTTAATGTTTTTAGACTTTCCTGTTCTGAACTAAAAAAAAAAAAAAAAAATACTTTAAAGATCACAATTATGTACATTGAAACATAAATTACACCAATAAAAGTCTAGATTACTTTTTTGGAAGGGGATGCTTTAGTTTTGTTTTTTTTTTAAACCAAATCTATCCAACTAGCATAGAAAGAGTTTGAAGCAGATGTGTTTATCCTGCAATATTTACATCAGAAAGTGCCTTTAAAAATCACCCTGAATGTTACACACACCTCAAAAAGCCCACCCGTCACGACTGAACAAACTAAAAACTCTTCATCACGAACTGCAAAACACATGCTGCTTTCTACAGATGGCTCAATGCTCAAAGATTCTTACTTGTCGTTCTTGATGTGTTCATAAAGGCGTTTAAACTGTCGGATCTGGAAGGAAAGGATGCCGATAAGCGACACCACCATCAGGAGGAACGGGTAGATTCTCCTCTGCATTAAAATCTCCATCTCTGGGGTAACTCCTGCAAAAGCAATTCATTAAATATTTCAGTTTAAGGCCCAGTAACTGCAACACTGTGAAAATAAAAAACATTAAGGCAAAAAAAAACATATCTTGGAGACACTGCTGTTATGTGCAGTCAGCTGATAACTTGACTAAAAGAAGCATATTGACAGTAGAAATCTAAACATCTGCTGGTGCTTTAAGTGGATTGTTTAGGATGATGCAGCTGCTTTATTGCATAGGGAGGCTGTAGCTCAGTTGGTAGACTAATCGGAAGGTTGGTGGTTTGATCCCCAGCTCCTCCTGTCCACATGCCTAAGTGTCCCTGAGCAAGACACTGAACCCTAAAAATTGCTCCCGATGGTGTTGCAATGTCGCAAGTCGCTTTGGATAAAAGCGTCAGCTAAATGTAATGTAATTGCACACTTTTGCCACTGAGATTACATTATATTGGAAGTTTGACGCTCCTATTTTTGTCTGAATGTACTCACCGACAGCAGGCACCACCCCAGCAGCGATCACGTACGGCACACACAGGGACAATAGCAGGACTGAGATGACAGGAGCTGCCAGTTTACGGATGATGAATTGGAGATCAATGTTGCGGATTCCGTTGGCATAAACCTAAAGAGAGGTCACAGGTAATTATACTGTAGCGCAAACTCCAGCGTGACTGATTCACCGTTTAAGCAAAAAGAAAGAAAAATGGCAACTAGACAGGGCAAGGATCTACTGTAAAGGCACATGAGCAAAGTGAACTCTTCATGACGTGGGAGCTTGAATCTAGATTCTCTAACAGGGGCACAAACTAACCACTCAACTGCCCTGCTGTCTTTTATATTTTACAGTATATAAATTGTATAGAGGTCAAGGGTCTAACCCATTCATAGCAATTTAAGAGATTCATATTTAGCCAAGAGTCTGAGAATCTAAGTGAGTCTTTAATGTTGGTCAAACAGTGAAATACACAGCATCAAAAAAAAAAGAAAAAAAAAAGGACGTGTCTAATATCCATCTAAATCCCACCTGCTCAATAACCGTCTTCAGCCACCACTGAGGACCCATGAGAGTGATGGCAGCAATAATTTTGGCATGAAGCACTCCAAGAGCCCAATCCTGCAGATAACATCAAAAGATGAGCATAAATGGAAGAAGAACTCCTTAAATGACTCGCAGTAACTTCCAAGATCTTCCAAACAACTGACTGAATGACAGAAAACTCAAGAACACAGTCCTACCTGCCAGGGATAAAAGAGGGGGGTTTGTTCCAGGGGCACCCTGAGTGGAGCCACAATGACCAGTTCAAACAGCAGGCCCAGTAGCAGCGGGATGACTCCAGCAACCAGCAGAGCCACAACAAGGGTCTTCAGGATCTACTCAAACAGGTGTGGATATACATGATCAATCGTGACACTTCAGGTGAAGAGAACAAGTATGGTAGTTAAGTTTTATTCTCTTCTGATGGTACCGTCTCCTTGATCGGTACAAAAAGCGGCAGCACTGGCAGAGTCCATAACAGCAACAACACTGCAATATTACTTCCAGGCAGATGCTGGCAAATTTAGGATATCAGCTAATGAGCTTGGAATAGGCAACTAACCACTTAACAAAAACACTGTTCAGGTTCATGTCTAGACAGTCGAATGGCTGGAAACAGAGCAACCAATTAGCCCAAAGCGCGGCTGCCAGGTTTAGCTGTTTGCCGACAACTGAGGCCGCTTACTGATACTTACCATGAGCGTCCACTCTTGGACCTTGTGGACAATAACAGTGCGCCCCTGCGGCATCCAGGCCAGCAGAACGGTGATTCCGCGGATAGACAGCCAGCAGACATACAGACCGCACGCTGCAGTGTACAGCTCGTGGATTTTAGAACTTCCTGTCCAGAAGGACATCAACCAGCGGCCGGTGAATACTGAAACGCACGTGACAAAACAAATGGTCCAATGATTTCCAACTTTGTAGTGGTTGCGGAGGAGGTAAATTACTATTTCAACTTAAAATAGAGCAGCAGAGATATATAGATACACCCTTTAGTTATGGTTCCGGGTATGGGGCTGGTCTACCGAGGGGAAAATGATCTGTTGGTTTTGCTGTATGCCATCGCGTCTCACCTGGAAGGGTTAAGCACACCAGACTGGCCACGAGCAGAGTGATGCACATGAAGGCTATCAGCAGCACAATCTGGGGACAAGAGGACACATTATAAAATAACAGCCTCCAAATGGGACATATTGCATAACCAAACATTTAATATTTTACGCTAAACAACACAAACTGGTCAAAATTGTATTCTATATACTCCTGTTGCTGTGTGGAAGACTGTTATAATAGACACATGGAGATGAAGGTCTTTACCATGAAGGGGGAGGACTGTAATAACAGAGTCATATGGGCTAAGCTATACAGTCAGTGGTGCGCAGGGCGTTGGCACATTTCTATATTTGACTCTGAAACCACAAATAATAGTTTTTCTTTAAAGACTTGTGTTAAGTATAAAAATAGCCTTCAAGTCTTTTTTTTTTTTTAAGAGTATTTTTATGCATAACATTTGTCTTTTAATCTAGTATAATGATTTGATATTAAGATAGACAGAAACTACTTCTGTACATTATCAAGAGTACTTTTTATCTCTGAAACTCTTTGCATACCTGCAACCAATCTTTCTATAAAGCTTAAGATATCTATAAATTAACGGTGCCTTTTTCTAGCCGGCTTGATCAAATTTACGACAGAAAGCTGAGTGTGCCGGCTGTAGCTTTTTCACTGTCTTGCTTGAGCTGACTGTGGGCTACAGTGACATTTATCGCACTTATAATTTCAGAAAACAGTGAAAATACATAATTGCACATCCCCAGGTATGCAGCCGAGTCACTTTTGGTGTAGCAGACACACTGATGGACTGTGGCCACAAATGTATTTTTCCCTATGCACAAACAGCAGAAAAAAAAGAGTGGCTGAAAACATTTTTTTGTGCCTCACACACACCCACAAAATCCCTGGAAATTCTTTAATCATTCAATTGTTTGATTCCATTCATGTGTGCTGACAGAAATCAAGAAGTGAGTCTCTCAGCCATCGGAAGTCAAGGAAACACCTGCTCTCAGGTAGTTCCAGTTGAGAAGGCCTAAAGTGCACATGCTCTATGCTTCCAAAACAAATGCAGAATCACGAGGAAGCCATCAAAACGTGAGACTTTTTTAACACGTGAGCTCAGTGAGAAACTTTCATAGAAAAGAATGGCACACCGTCCGTAAATACACTATCCAGTTCTCTGAAATACATCTACCGTATGTGTAATTTGGATTCCACACAGCCTGCTCCTGAAACTACAGTTATACATAAACCAAACCATGTGACTTTCTCACCCTAAACGGGAAGCGCAGGGGTCGGTGGTAGGGCTGGAAACCCACTGGTCCCCCCTGCTGCAGGATGGCCTGATGGGCTGCGTGCAGACCCTCGCCAACAGCTGGGGCAGGGTTGTTATTGTTGTTATGGTGACCATGGGGCGGGTTGTTATTATTGTTGTTGTTCACAGGCTGGTTGGCATCATTGTCCTCCTGCTCGCCAAGGAGGTAAGAGTGGAGGTCTCTGGAGATAAAAGAGTCAGTCAGTTGCGAAAAGACAATATGGAAAAATCCTTCGGCGAGGAAGAACATGTGTGGTGGGCACAGAGACTTTACAAATTTTTTTAAAATGTATCTATTAATGTAAAAGTGTATTCAAACTTACAGTAGATATCCAGCACTGACTGTCCAGGCTCTGACCAGGCCTTTGAGCCACTGGCGAGTGTGTCCCTGCTCCAGTAGAGCTGGCAGCACAACCTGAAGTAACAACAGCTCCAAAGACAGCTCACTGACCGGGGCGTCACTGAGGAGGAAAGAGGTGGAGAGGGTCAGAAAACAACTGCATGTGGCAGTGCAAGTACCACATGGTTGCACAGAACAGTTCCTTCAGATTTCTGTTCTCCATATAGTTCACAAAATCGGACTTGTTTTCTCCAACGTTTCTCATAGCACACACTCAAATTGGTTAGTCACTCAATTATTACTTTTGATCAGTCGTTCACATTTCCTCTTGTTTAAGCTGTTCTATATCAAGACGTTGTGGGTGTTTGGCCTGAAAAGGAAGTGGATTCTCAGGCCACTTCAGAGAGAAAGCTCAGCAGCAGTCACGTGGTTTATTAATAATTCTGTTATGTCTGCTGGTTACCTGTAGAGCATGACATTGTATGGAAGGAAGGTGGGCAGCAGTAGTTTTATCAGCCTGATGGGCAGCCACAGCATGAGCAACACAATCGAGCCGAAGACAACCACAGACAGGATGAACCGCCGCAGGTGTCTATAGATGGGCAAGTGAATCATCTCCTGCACTGGGTTAAAATCAGGGTCGTTGAGGTTTCTCAGAAACCACAACACGCCGGGTCTCAGCACCTGATGGACAAAGAAGGCATAATGACTTCGTGGACAGCAGATTTGTGTCTTTTTTTTTTTCCCCCACAAGCAAAATTAGCCTGAGATACACAACCACAGGCTTTGCATGAGAACGTCAACTTACCTCTCTCAGTAGTAGGATGAAAGAAGCAAAGTAGAAGACGTAGACCATTCCCACAAGCCAGTGCAGGAACATAGTTGTACCAGGTGCTGATTTGAAACTCAATTCTCTGTCTTTCAATGAGGCGTCAAACATCTCCTGCAGGACCAAGAGAATTCCATTTTAAAAATCAAAATGGAATGGGTTCAAATTCAGTGTCGAGTCTAAGATGATGATTTCTCATTAGTTCTCTTTGGTCAATAACTGCAACTTGATGATAAAATGTGCTTTGAATAACATTTGCACGTCATATTAAACATATGACAGATTCAGATCAGAGTAAACAAAATTTTCGGAAAGGAAATGCCTTCAAGGATTCCTCTGCTATTTAAAGTCTGGCTCTATGTTTTACCTTTAAATGGAAAAGATGCTGTAGCTTTACATATGAATTACAACTTCAAATTAAAACTGCAAGCAGTGATATGCGGGCCCTCGCACGGAGCACATTGGGGAGCCGGCGGGTCGGGACTGTTATCAAAGATGTAATGTTTGAGGAAGATCGGAATATGTACATAAAGGTTACAGTCACTTGTAGTTTCATGACGAGACGCTCAAAATGGCCCCCACGCCACGTGCACACCGATCGACGAAAACAAATTAATGATGCCAAGAGACTTTTTTGTACATCTCTGTGTGATACACGTCCAACGAATTTGGTGCATGTAGGTGAAACTAGGTGCCGAGGCTGCAGTTTATGGGGCGCTAGCGAGCCTTTTGGCCACGCCCACTTGCAAAACACACATCAGATGTATAGTCTGGCGACTAAATTCAAAATGGCGGACTTCCTGTCGAGTTGCAACGTAACTTTTTTGTACGTCCAGGTGTGATACACATGTCCACTGAAATTCGTGCATGTAGGTAAATGTAGCCGCCGGAGCATCTCTTTAGGGGGCGCTAGGGAGACATTTGGCCACGCCCACTCCCGACTCCACTAGAATACGAAATTTTTCCGGGAGAGATGTGTGTATTAACTTTCATGAGTTTTTGAATATGATAAAGCCTCAAAAAAAGGCAATTCATTTGTAAGAACAAGGACCGAAAATAAAAATAATTCCTTGGATAACAATAGGGCTTTCGCACCATCGGTGCTCGGGCCCTCAAAACAACATTGTAGTAAAGACCACACCAGCTTGTGTCTTTCAAAAGTGGCACCTAATTGTGAGGCTGAACCGTGATATGATGAAGACCGCTTATTCCACACCATCTACTTCCTGACCGATCAGATTACTTTCACAGGTGGTCAGCTGCAGAGCAGGAGAAACATGGTCCCCGTGACCCGTCTGTTGTAAGGACTTCTCCATCTGTTCCGAGGAAGGCTGAGTGGCTCGGCTCTGGCTCAGGAACTACATAAATGGTCTGTCTTGCGCTGATCTGGATAACTGTACGAGCTCATGTTGTGGCTGACAGAGACTCAGTTCCTTGCAACTGTGCTAGAAAGCATCAACACAGACACACGGGAGAATAACAATCACACACCACAGAGGCACATGGGGGCTCTCTCACTCCCCAGTCCTCCAGACCAGTCGGTCCTCTGTTTTTCTGTGTGTTGATGAATGTATGAACTGTGTGAGCAGTAGCATTTGCTTTTGTCACGGTGCTGGAGAGCCCTACTAAAAGCCACTTCACAGGTGTTGTAAAGAGGCTGTGCAAATTGTATGAAAGCACCATGTATAACAAGTATTCACTGACATTTTCATAGGGCGACGGCTGCAAATTTACTCACTGAAAGAACCCTTTAGAATCATAAGAACATAACAAAAATATTTGTTATAATATTGGACTGTATCAACACACTTTTATCAACCAAGGAGAGAAAAAAAAAATGCATTAACCTTCCTTAAAGTTTGTCTCCTAAACCAAACTACTCAACCACTTTAATCAAAAGGCAAACAAGGGTGAGGAGCTGGGTCTTAAAATTAGAAGGTTTAGATTACTGAACAGTGTAATACAGAAATGCTGAAGTCAGAGCATGAAGAAGAGGAAGAGGATCTTACTAAAGAGCAGATGTCAAGCCACCAGCCGCAGATCAGCGGAAAAACACCAATCTCCACAACAACCAGCAGAGACACCTGCAATGGAAGGAGAGGCTTCTTTCAGCAATAGTTCACGTTACATGTAAATACATTTCAAACTTACAATATTTATATAAGGGTGTGAAATACAAACATGCAACGCTTTTTTTTTTTTGAGAAATTAGTGTAACTGTAAACGTTTAACTGTGTACCCTTGTGGGTGTTCCCTTCATGCAGGGTTCAATTAAATAAACAAAGCCATCTCACGCCTGATGTGCTTGTGTCATACTGTGTTCAATGATTGTTTTTAAATGAGTTTCCTTCCGTGTATGACTGCAAATAAAATCGAACTCGTTGTCATGTTCATGTAGTGAAAGAGCGAACACTTCTGTGTGTATTTACACCAAGGCCAGTGTCCTACATGAGTAACTGCACTTAGAGACGTTACCTTGACAACAATGTAGCAGACTCCGAGGAGACGCCGGGAGCGCTGGAACCTGACCAAAGCAGCCAGTCCCTAAAACAGCTGTTAAGGATCAACAGTGCACACACACACAGCCGACAATAGTTCATTTAACACGTCTCTCCTTATATTGTAACAAAACTACAGCCTGCATGAACCAAACTCTATTCGATTTAGTTTGGATGAAAGCTCTGCTTTTCAGGGGCGTGTGAGGCACGTTGTTAGGTGGAAGGATACGTGACACAGGATGAGCGTCATGGCCAGCAGTATGTAGCCCACGATCGTTGTGATTAACCCCTCAAAATGGGAGGCTTGGACCTAAAAAAAAAAAGAAGAAAAAAAAAAAAATAGTCGATAAATGAAAAATATAAGTTGAGGAATACATCATTGAATTCGTACGCTGAAGTCATAAAAGCAGTTTCTTACATATTCCTCGAAGCCAAGACCAACAACAGAGAAGTGCCCGATGTGGTAGGGGCAGAATGCTGAAAGAAAGAAGACAAGAGAAGATGTTTCTCTGACTGCAGCATAAATACCATCGTTTTATTTACGTAACAGAGTTTTAAGGGTGCATTTTTGGTGTGACAAAAACATCGTACGAGTGTCCGGTCTACTGTATCTTGATGCTTATGATACATTTTTGTTTCAGTGTACTCACCAAAGACCAGGATGAAGAGTGTGTTGAGAGACACTACCCAAAACACGTGCTCCTAGGAGACAAAGACACAAGCTTTTACGCAAGTCATCAAGGAGTACGACTTTTTACATACTCTTCATATAAATATTTTAGGACACATAAGACATAAAATATAAGACTTACCAAAAACACCAGCGAACCATCTAGGCCAAGCATCTGAATGGGAAATGGAAATCCTTTATGTTTTAATGTGCACAGATGTATAACCCAGAAGCCTAAAGAGTGTATAGGGGTGTTTAGAGATAAGAAAGGACATGCAGTTACCCTTTCCCAGGTGAGCTCCTCTGCTGCTCTGTCCCACTCCAAAGCATTCCAGTTCATGTCATCTACACAGACAGATATCACCGTGAAACACCCAATTCACAACAGTCAGCAACTCGAAAAGTATCAAACTTCATGAAGACCCAACAATTTTGGCATCACTGTCAAAATAAATTTAAGCTGTAGCTTTCTGTTTATCAGATATGGCCACAGCACCACAATGTAGAATATAAAGATAGGACACACCATCATGTGTTTGCCCGGTCAAATGTTTCAGAGTTGGAATAATCTTCGGCGAAGTTATAACTCTCTGCCTTGTTGAAGCAGGCAGTTCATGTTGCATTATTAATGTTGTTCTAGGAAAATGTGTCAGCTCCGAGGTGCACAATGTGCTTCTCAGAGGCTTTTCGGTTGCATTCATTTAGTTGTGGTGACACCGTAGTGCTAGAATAATGTATAATACAATCACAGTGTATTATCATACCTTTTTGTTTTGCCCGCTGCAAAATCAGTCCAACCATGATAATACCAAGCAAGTAAATGTGATTTGAATGCTACGGGTAGCATTTTGGCACGTCGTTATATCATTCTCAAATTAAATTTGATGATTTGGAAAATTGTCAAACAAAGGAGGCAATTGTGGAAACTATCTGTATGCTGTAATTTGTTCTTGGGTATCTCAAAATTAAGATATTTCTATAAACCTTTTGGTTTACCATTGCAAAACTTCAGAAAAGCCACTGGTTGTTTTAAAAATTAAAATAATTCCTTTTTTTTATTATTATTATTATTATTATTATTATTATTATTATTATTATTATTATTATTATTAATGTGGAGTGTGATATCTTCAAGATAATTATTTTGTTTTCTTATGGTACACACATGGAATGGATGACATTGAACATTGTGATGTTAATATTTTATGCAACTTGCACAGCATTACCTGCCAGGATAAAACATGATATTTTGGTTTCTTTACATTAATACTAATCTAAATAAAATGCAGTTAAATTTAAAATAAATTGGAAAAAATAGAAATAAATCTTTAATCAAACTCCAACCTTGTGCTCCGTTGTTAGGGTCTGCATCTTCAGCAGCTGCTCCCTCCTCTTCTTCGAGCTCTGGGTCATCACCCTGGTCTGGAGGGGCATCAGGGGGCTCCGGCTCGGCCTCATTCTGCGCCGGAGGGTCAACAGGAGCTGGTTGGGCTGCAGGAGGTTCATCGGCTGCTCCTTGACCTGCAGCTGGTGGCTGAAGGAGTGGGAACAAGAAGCATCTCTTTAATAAAGGTAACAACAGAAGGAGGCTACTGAACAGTCGATTTCTGCGTCATGGTCAGATATGGTATATAAATAATGCCCATTGGGATAAAAGACAAACAGTACTCTCTGTGTGCACCATAAATATTCTAATTATTGCACCACATGGAAGCAAAACGGTGTCCAATTGGTTAAGCAGTGTACCTCATTGGCTTGTCCGGCTGCATTGGGTGGTTGTGGTTGATGCTGTTCTAACCACTGGGGGGCGCCACCATGGACTATCTGTTCTCTGAGCCACACCAGACTGATAAATGCGCACAGGGTGCAGGTGACCACAAAGCAACCCTGTAGACAATCTGCAAGCAGGTTCTCCCTGCAGGAACACAAACAAACACATATCCAAATGTATAAAAACCCTGACATAGTCTTTTGTAACTAGTCTATGGGTAAATGAGGAGAATAAATCACAAAAACATGTTAGCTTTCATCAAGTTTAACCTATCGCATGGTATTGCTTGAAGTGCCGAAGCCGTTAGCACTTACGTAGAGAGCATGTCCAATGGCAGTGTCAAAAGAGAGCTCACAGAGCCGGTAAAAAGACACTTGTAGATGCGACCTAAGACACAGAGATGAGGTAAATACATTGGTGTCATTGTACACATCTTGTATAAACTGCATGAATAAACGTTTCAAAAGCACTTTAATGTGACAACTTACATAATATGCGAGAATTGAACAGATCAAGCCGACATTTTTTACATTAAGTACCGAGAAGGATTTAGATATTTTGAAAAACACTGCGCTGCTTGTTATGTATTGGTACTAAAGCTGTACTTCTTTTGATCATGTTACCAAACAAATGATTCATTGTCATTGTCATTTCTTATGTCATTCACATTTCCTCCTCTAGAAGGAGGAAATGTGTATTTAAGTTTCTATATGTGTGCAAAAATATTCCACCCATACTGGGACGGGAAAGTAGATGAGGAGAAACAGAGCCTCAGCATGTGATGAACATTTGCTCGCAAATCTATCAAATGGGCTGGTCAGCGAAACTAAAATAATATAGCTTATCCCATCTTCATTTGATTAATCAGTTAAAACGGATAAACAACTGATACAAGTCGTGCAAGAGGTGTAGTGAGGGGGGGTCATCATTTGGGGTCTGAACACAATTTATTGCCGATTTTATGTTTGTGGATCCCACTTACATGCAGTGAGAGGAACCACACCGAGCCACGCGAAGGCCACCAGCGTGTAATGGAACCAGTAGCGGATGGCTGTGCCCACACTAGTCAGCAGGCCAGCACAGATGTCCTGGATGGGCAGGCGTGAGGGCATATCTGGGGAGTAAACTGACAGGGACAGGTGGAGAGAGTTGAACCACAGACCTTTATATAAACTTGTGTGTGGTAATTTTCTGTTTAAAGTTATGGAAGCTAACTACATTATTCAAAAATATGTATCAACAAAAGAATATTCTTTCAATAAATGTAGAATCACATGCATAAAAAAAAAAAGACCGACATAAGATGAATCGCACGGCTCCATCTCTAAGGATAATTTGAGAAATTTCAGGCTGTATAATATATTTAAGGGGACAATCCATCAATGCCACGATGACTTACTTGGTGTGAAAGCAAATCTGTGCTTGCATAATTCACAGTACTCCTTCCTGCTGTGCTTCAGCCATTGGACCAAACTGTAGAGCGACATTTGAAAGGTGAAAATTGATAATAGTAATACTACAATACTTTTTGTCACATAAATACTACTCAAGTTGAAGTCCAACTTCTCAAACAGACTCATCAAACAAAATTTTAAAGTGTTGAAAAACATGACAATTCTCATCATTAGCAACGGGCAGCTACTGTAGACAATTTGAATTATCCACCTTAAAACCCAAAACTATACATACAGTATAAATGGTATCTGGTGTCATATTCTGAATGTTGAAGTTTGAAAACAAATTTCTAAAGATTTGATCAATCCTTAATTTGGCCAGTTTATGGATTTTGGATTAACTAACTGGATTAAACCAAAGTACAAATTAGCAAAGAAAAAAACCCTCTTGTGTTGCAGATTCAAAACATAGTCTGGGATGCAGACTTTGTGAGACAAAAGTTGGAAGTGGTGACCCAGCATAACCTTTTCATGGATTCCTCTGCCATGGCTGTACAATGACATGACATAATGTATAAGTAGGCTCAGCTGTGGTGACCTCTCCGGGACCTCTGGACCCAGCAGACACTAACTGTGAGCACTTATCAAGTCTCAGTCATGGAAAAAGACACATTCTCTGATAAACAAAGAAATAAGGACATTAGCAGCTATTTCTGAGCTTACTTGTTCTTGTATGCAAGTTGCCCCTCGTAACAAAATCCCAGCGGTTATGACATGGAGTAAACTGTGGGATTTACAACTAAATTACGTCAGGGAGTCAACAATATGACATTTTCGTCATTAGCTGTACACACACACACACACACACACACACACACACACACACACACACACACACACACACACACACACACACACACACCACGCTTTTAAGTTTCAGTTCAGCTTACATAATTCACAGTTTCAACTGTGGCCTCAATGTAGAATCGAGTTTCAAGTTGTTGTTGTTGTTGTTTTTTCCCTCATAAGGTTAGCTGCAATATGTATATGCTCTGCACAACTATACTATCCAGACAGAACGGTCTCCATGTCAATTACCACAGAAGAATCCTGGCCTGGCCTTTACTTCTGCCTTGGGATTTCCATACACCTGACACTCTTGGACCCAGCGACACTCCCACACGGGACAGATGAGAGCACAACACAATCTCCAAAATAGCTGCAGGGAATAGTGTCGTTTTCACGATGTAAATAACACACCTAAATCCTGTAACATGGACACTATGCTCCTCGGATTTGATCGAGGACAAGCCTGTTCTGCATCCTTTTCATGGTTCTTCTGTTACATTAGATGTGAAGACACTACTGTCGGCATTATCACAGCACACAACCTGTGCTCCAACTTATCTGATTCTTAGCAAACACCTCAAACTAACAAAACCTAGTCTCTTTCAGAAAGGAAATCCCGGTTTCCAGATTCCCTTGGATTTTCTAATTAAGTGAGGGTGTTAGCACGATACTGTAACAATCTCATTATAACATCTTTAGATCAGCAATGTAATTATCAAAACACCCATGGAAACAAAAATCTGTGATTCTATTTTTAGAATATGAGATTAAAAATAACTTCATTAACACCCCTTTATTTTTGCTTTTTTTTTAAGAAACCCATTCTTCTCTTGGCTGGGGTTCTTTAAAATGTTATGGTCACGTGTCTAGAACCAGGATAGGAATTAGAGCTGCAGTGATTAGTGAATAATAAATAACAGAAAAAGAGTTGCCAGAAATGTTTACAATCAACTAATTGTTTTGAGTCATTTTCTAATAAAAAATAAATTAAAAAAACAAAACAAAAAAGCTAAAATCCTGTGATTCCAGCCTCTTGAATGTATGTTCTGCTCCCTTTAGTCCTCAAAGGTATTAAGTTGAATACCTTTTGGTTGTGGACTGATGGTTGAGGTCTGTGCACAATAACTGTGCACAACAACACGAAATAAAGACATCAGGTTCATTTTTGGAGAAGGGATGAGGAGGGTCACTGTAAACTAGGATTGAGGTGGTGTCCTGAGCGTAGTTACTCACATCAGGGCCATTAACCTTTTTGTACACATGTCAATGTTAAATAAAAGGGGAAAGTTTTGGTATGAGGAGAAATGTGAGTTTACAAGGTGACAATTATGACAGCAGTCAAAGGGGAAGGAGACAGCCAAACACACTCACCATTCCTGGTGGATAAACTTGATACTGCCAGTGCAGACACATGGGTGATACAGTGGTTTGTCTGGGGTCCCCTCAGAGCGGCACACGCGACAAATATCCGCTGCACACACAAACAAAGAAACAGGTTACAGGTGAGCATATGCATGTAACATCTATCACCAAAGCTAAGCAAAAGACAGGGATGGCAGAAGTATTCAAGTCCTTTACTTGGGTACTAATACCACACTGTAAAAATAAAGTTAAAGTCCTGCTTGTACAACTTTACTTAGGTAAAAGTATGCAAAATGTACATAAAAATAAAAGTACTCACTATGCAGTAAATGCTCCCTTGCAGTGTTTTACTATTATGTATGATGTTTGTGGGATTGACATTACTGTTGCATTAATGTGTATTTTAGTGCTGTAGTTATTTAAGGTTGTGATTATTTTTAACTATTACATGTACTCTTAGTTAGTTGAATCCATATTAGTAAGAATCATGTATATCTAAAAAAAAAAGACAACAAACTCAGAGAAGCAATGCATTTTTCCAGAAAACCCAAATGGTTTTAAAATAGTTTATTTAGTTTAAAGATTAAGATAATATCTGTAGCACCTTTAGGGAACATTTGATCCTCCAGTATATCAGAAAAGTTCTAATTCAAAAACCACAAATTTGTAAATACATGGTTTTCACTTTATATTCTACCACATGTGCGGTTCCTGGTGGTGGTGGGACATATTCAGGATGGAGCCATGTGATGAAGTCGGTCGTGTTAAACACTCAAGATAATCAACACAGTCAAATTTAAGAGAGTCAAAACGAGAAACGTCGGTTATCTAAAGCGGGCATACAACACGAGACTGATGATGACATCACCAGTAACTTCTGGTCCTCTCGACGGTTCCTATTATAACGCTGCTGCCGCTTCTTCTTACTACAACATGCCCTCGCGTCGAAACGACGTTTAACAATCGGCCTTCCTGAACTCACACGCCGGTGACAGTCCGTATTAAAGCCACGCCGTTCAAGCCGAGTGAACCAACCAAAGCGGGCCAGGTGATGCGTTCACGGAGCTAACGCTAGTTTAACCCACCGACGGCAAAGACAACGAGACACGTATTAAAATGATTTTTTTTAATTTTTTTTTTTACCTTCTTCGGCGGTGTCCATGTTGTTCGCTAGGCACCGGTCACCGTTTCTTCCGGGAGTACTTTGTACGGTGAACCCATCCACGACACGCGTAATATCGTTTGGCCAGCTTCAGTTAAGCCAGCGAGACGACCGTGTCCTTACGGCTCCGGATGCATTGGCAAACATAAAATGGTTTCCCCGCAGACAAAACACCGAAGCACCTTTTGCTTCGCCGTCCTCTCGCTCCCGCTCTCGTGTTCGCCGATGAAATAAAAAAAAGAAAAAAAAAAAAAAAAAAAAGATTGTATTTTACGGTGTATTATTAATGCACCAAAAACAACAACAACAACAACAACAACAACACGCCGCAGAAACGTTACATCCTCTGTGTTGGTGAAACGACAGTTAAAACCTGGGAGACAAATGGCTCGCTGAAACCCGCTGAGCGCATGCGCCGAACTTCACTGCGAGCTCCTGTCACAACAGTCTTACTTTACCGCAGAGGTTTCGGCTTTACGTCAGGGACACGTCCATAGCAACCGTCTCCGAATGGCATGCTTTAGTGTTTTGTTTTTTTTACTTTGGTCAAAACCACAGACCGTATATAACCCCAAAACACCAGATGCTCGGTTTCTGAGGCACAATTAAAATGGACATATCCGCACTGGAGAAAGTACTCGTATTTTCTCCGCTTCGCCTCCATGATGTTCCTAGAAACCAGGCATCAAATACAAATCTATTGTAACAGCGACATCTACAGGATGCTACTAGAAACAACACCTATTTATGTAACTTGACTTTTACCGAAACCACAGTAGAGTTGGACCACAAAGTTGTATAATGGGGCCCAAATTGTGATTGTTTCTTTCTTTCTTTCTTTTTTTTTTTCTCACTATTAAACTTTATTTTGTCCTTTTTTTTTTTTTTTTTTTTTACATTTTTGTTCATTTTTCATTAAAAGTTGCACACTTCTCTAAAATATTTAACCATCGTCTCCTAAGCCTACATTGACTTATTATTTGGTATGATGAGTCGGCCAAAGGGTTATGGTAAGAGAATTGGTGTAAGTAATAATCAGAAAACTAAATCAAGGTAAATCAACCATGCGAAATATGACGTAATCACTTAACAGAACATGTGACCGGATATGGTTTGGACTGATCCTACAACTATACTTCTTCACTGGCGCCGTGGCTTAGATGGTTAAAGCGCCTGTCTAGTAAACAGGAGATCCTGGGTTCGAATCCCAGCGGTGCCTTTTGAGAGTAGATTAATGCCCTCGACTCCCCGAGCCATTTTCCAATGAGCAACGCAATTTATTAATGAATCAAGATCCTTATTGACGAAAGTACCAGGAATGAATTACTGTAATTTCATATAGAGACATATACGAAAAATTCGTAGGCTACCTAAATTAGAAACTTGATTAAATTCTATGATGCTGTTGTTTAACATAAAAGCGAAACCTATGAAATGTCTGAGTAGTTCCTTCCCCACAGCTGACCAATTATTTGACGACATTTTCAGGAATCCAAAATCTGTTAGTACAATAAAGTTCTCATTAATTTGACGAACTAGCAACATCAGTCAAGTTTTACACAAAAGAAAAGGTCTTAAAAAAAAAGCACTGCACTCAATAGAGTAGAATAGAAAAAAAAGAATAGAATAGATTTTTTTTTGTGTCATTGTACAAATGAGATTCAGTGACTTCCTCCGTATCAATGCCAGTGACAATAAATTACAATACAAATTACAATAAATAAAAAGTTAAAAACAGTCTTTCGCTGTTATTATGAGCAGGGACAGGGTATTTGCTAAAAATCGCAATGACATTTACATTAATAGAAAGGTGAAACTTGCTTTTATTTTGAAGGTCATAGCAAAAAAATAATCTTTTGTCGAAACCACCACGTTAACTTTACAATCGCTCTGGCCAGAAACTTTTAGAGTCTTTCTAGACATCGGATCGCTCCACGGAAAATCTGAAAACAGTACGGTATGTCTTTGATCTCTGCTGTTTTACAAGTGCACATATGACGTCGACGTGCTCTGGTTTGAGGCTGAATTAGGACTATTTGTGCAAAGTGCTTTGTCATTGTGTTGCGCATTTTATAAATAGGATTAAGTGACTCCACTGGGGGGGAAAGTATTAAGGTCTTTTACTTCAATAAAAGACCAATACAGCAATGTAGAAATAACACAAGTTTAACGTCCTGCATTAAAAATCCTACTAAGTACATCAATATTATTACATATATATATATATATATATATATATATATATATATATATATATATATATATATATATATATATGTATGGACATCAGAGTCAATATTTCCTTTTGAAATAAGGTTGAGTGGAAGTATAAAGTTGGAGAAAATGGAAATACTCAAAGTACTGGTCTGATCAGACCTGGAGGGGTCCTGGGAGTTTGTACCCAAGTAGGCCAAATGGTCTGCCCCTGTAGCACTTTTAAACCTCACAGTTTACAAAGCGCTTTCCAAATTTTGCCTCCCATGAATCCATTTATTCACACACATCAGTGGCAGCCATGCAACTTGCTCGCCTGCCATCACGATCAACTTGGGACACTTCAACATGTGGAAGGGAGAAACCGGGGGTTGTGCTGCCAACCTTATGATTAGTGGGCAACCTCCTCAACCATCGGAGCCACAGCTTCCCCAGTACTTGGCTCAGATTGCCGTGCAATACTTGAGCAAATGTACTTTCCACCTTGTCTATGCAGGACAGAGACGTGAGCTTTTTAAGTTCACCCTACTTCCTCTTTTCCCTGCTGACGTTCTGTCTCCCTGTCTGTCTCCAGATGGCTAATGAAGCCAGGCCGTGCCCCTGTGATATCGGGGATCGGATGGAGTATGGAGGGCTCGGCCAGGAGGTCCAGATAGAGCACACTAAAGCTTATGTGGTGAAACCATCCGCAGCGTCTGACAAGGCCATCATTGTCATTCAAGACATCTTTGGGTGGCAGCTTCCCAATACTAGATTCATGGCTGACATGCTGGCTACCAATGGATACACGTGTGTTCAATTCAATACTGTAAACAGAAACATGGATAAAGTGGATTCAGATTATTACTTAGTGTAGCAATTGTAGGCTTTCTGACATTACTTCTGCCAAATGATGTCACTTATTTACAGACCACATGTTCAGTAAAAATAAACGTGATGCTAAACTTGGTCTATAACAGTGTTTTTTTTTTTTTTTCTGGCATTGTTTTACTGTTAACAGCGCTGTGTGTCCTGACTTCTATGTTGGAAAGGAGCCATGGAATCCATCATGCGATTGGTCCACATTTCAGGAATGGCTTGAAGACAGAAAGCCAACGAACATAAACAAGTAACTAAAGAGTCAGTTTCACTTGTTTAAGCTGCTGATGAATATCCGAGTACAGATGGTGTCATACATGCAGGGCTATCTTTCACCTGTGATTTGGGGATATCCGATTGGCTCGCTGACCTCAGGTTTGTAATATTTTATTCCCTTTGTGCATTCGAGTATTGACGAGCATTTCCTTCCCAGAGAGGTGGATGCAGTGCTGAGGTTCCTGAAGGAGCAGTGCGGGGCCAAACACATTGGAGCGGTGGGCTTTTGCTGGGGAGGGGTTGCCACACATTACCTGGCCTTAAACTATCCCGAGGTCAAAGCTGGAGTCTCGGTTTATGGTATGCCTCTCCTGGTTATCTTGTGGTGTGTCGAGGGAGCAGAACACGCAGTGTGTTTTTTTTTTATTGTGGGTCTTATGTGATGCTGTGCAGGAATAATTCGCGACATGGAGGACAGGTATGAGCTGAAGAGCCCTACACTGTTCATTTTTGGAGAAAAGGATGATGTTATCCCTCTGGAACAGGTTAGTAAAGATGAGCTCTGCAGTGGTAATTTAGCACTCGATAGCTACTTTGGTAAGCCTCTATGTCAATATGCACCAGTAACAAGTGAAATTTCTGCCGTATAACCACCAGCAACCTGCGCTGACTTCTTTTGTGCTCATTCAGGTGAGCGTGCTTGAAGCAAAGCTGAAGGAGAAGTGCACAGCGGACTACCAGGTGAAGATATTTCCTGGTCAGACTCACGGATTTGTCCACCGTAAGAGAGAGGACATCGACCCCACGGACAAACCCAGCATCCAGGAGGCCAGAACAGACATGCTCAACTGGCTCAACAAGTACATGTAAATGAGAAGCTCAGAAACATAAATGTTAAAGTCAGTTATATGGTGCCCGAAATAAATAAATGTTCATCCAAACCAGAGGCCAAATAAAAAATGAAGAGGCACTATTTAGGTCAAGGTGATTGTTATGCTCAAGTTTTTCTTGACATTCCATTTAAAACGTTTTTCATTTGGCATCATAGGTCTGGATATTGATGTTTGTATCTTTGTGATTTTAATGTAAATTAAATGTGAATTTAAATTGTTGAGCCAAAAATGTTCAGCACGTTTGCATTGTGCAATCTAAATGCAGTACACGATCTTGTCTTGTCAGTCTAAGAGTATAAAGATTAAATAATAACAGAATGCATAAAGAGTACACCAATGCATCATGCTTGCAAACACTTGATAAAGTTATGTAAAGATATGTTCGGTACGCCTGAGATGGAAAACACAAAAAAAGCATTTTCACGTTCTACTTTGAGCACATAAAATACGAGGTCAAGAGTCTGGAAATTTCAACAGACCAACATTTTAATCGTGACTTTGATACAACAGCTTGAACATTTTCTATCAAATGATAAATAGCAGTATGCAGTGCGGCGTGGTGCATGGGGAAGTGCTGAAGGCCTCGAGGACAGCTCAGACCTTTTATAAGCTTTCAGCACACCCGACACTTCCTGTACTCAGGAAGGCTTTATTCCTCGATCTCTCCTGGGCAACGGATGTCGTCAATCTTGAGGATCATCTTGACCACCTGAGTAGCCAGCAAGATCTGCTGCTTCTTGCCAAGCAGGGTCTCGATCACATGTTGCTGCTTCATGTCTGTACAGGAGCAAACAAAAAAAAACAAAACTTAAAATATCTCAGTTTTGACACCCAGGTGCCAAGCTGCAATTGTCTTCAAGTGTGGTAGTCCACCTTCTGTTTGAAAGACATCATGTTGATACATCAAAGACCATTGCATAGTGACATGCTCAGTGAAGCTTACCATTGGTGTTGTTGTTACAACAGTCAATGCCAAGGAAGGGGTTGTTGTCTTTGACTTGTTTGGCTCTGACCTCTGTCATGGTCTGGATCGGGTTCAGCCCGCTGTTCTCAGCCAGTGCCATTGGGATTACCTCCAGAGCATCGGCAAATGCCCTCATGGCATACTGTTCCAATGATGGGCACTGAAAAGGAAAGGGGCAGAGATTAATAAAATCCAAGCAGTAAAGAGGGACATCATTATGTTTATTCTAATGCTTAAAGTAAAAAAAATGATATGGTTGACTGAATTGTGTGTTTTTAATGTGTCACCTTGTCTGCAGCCTGGTTGACGGCCAGGGCACATGCAATCTCTGAAGCTCCACCTCCATACACAACGCGGTTGTCTCGGACCAAATTGCGAATTACACAGAGAGCATCATGAAGAGCACGCTTGGCCTCCTCGATGATCTATCAAGAAATAAATATTAAAGATGTGAACCAAGCGGGCATACATCAACATGAATGCATGATTTAAGAGAGTTGGCGTCAGTTTTGTGCTCACCATCTTGTTTCCTCCACGGATGAAAATGGTCACAGCTCTGGTGTTTTTGCACTCCTGAATAACCAACATGCGATCCTTAGTGGTACCAAAGGTGATCTCCTTCACCACACCAGCTGAGCCGAGCTTCTCTGGAGTCAGCTCACAGAACCTCGGCACGATGCGGCCTCCTGTGGCTATCGCTATCAACTGCAGAGAATACAACAATTCGAATGAATACTTTCTGCTCATGAGCACCAAGTGGCAATAATTAATCAAAGCAATAAAGGACGCAAAAATATTTTGTTGGAAGAGTACATTTACATGATGCTCGATGACGTGACAAACATGTCTCACCTCAATCTCAGGCCCTCCGACCCAGCGCACAGCAGGCAGCTCGTTTTGCAGCAGAAGGTGGTTGGCTTCATCATCAAAGCCCCACTGGCAGATGGCCAGGTTAGCACCATTGCTTTTGACCTAAAATAAAAAATATGAAAATGTGTTTTTAAACCTCATTTGCCAGTCGGTCCATTATTGCTGCCAGTTTTTAAAAATAACCAGATAATAGTTCAAAATTAACCATCCGTAGCGAACAGATTCAGGGGCTACTAACCTGTTGGATCATCTCCTCAAACTTGTCTTTTTCATATTTCTGAAGAGCTTTGTAGTCCTCCACAGAGGTCACATCCAACTTATGCTTGGTCTTGGGCTTAGGGGGCTCAAATGGGCAGGTGAGGATAGCAATTTTAACATCTTTCAGAACCTGAAATAACAATGAAAAGTTGGAAGTCCAATTATTGTACAGTTATCACACACAGTTATCACACAAAAAAAAAAAAAGCAAGCAAAAAGTGTCTCTAGTCTTGTCTGAGCTACAACGCAAACACTTAACTTGTCCACATTTCGTTACCCTCAATTACTATGCATTACATGCCCATAGTAAGATTCACATTTAAGTTACATTTTAGCAGACTTGAATTGCTAAAATACTAGGATTTTTTTTTTTATATCATAGTTACAGATGAATGTCCCGACATTTAATTTTCCCTCATCAACAGTCAACTATATGATTCCATATAGCTGACTAGAAACAGTTGAAATACACAGACGATGTGATCAAAGACATTGTCTGTGTATTTCCCTTTGATCATACCTTGGGCATTTGAGGGTGGCTGAACTCCTTGTCAACGATAACTCCCTTGACGAGCTGCGTGTCCTCCAGCTTTCCTCCAACCTTGCCCTCCATCTTGATGAGCTCAAAGTCAACATCCTTCCTCTCCAGGTCGGCCACAGTGAGGATGGCGTTCACTGCAATCTCTGCCATCTGTCTGTGGCACCGGTTGATACTGAAAGACAACACAATTTTTAACATTAAAGTATTTTAGCAGAACTGAACACATGTCCCATTGGAAGAATACTGTACTGTCCCGTGCCTAAAATCTAAATTTAGGAATTGTAGCTAGTGGGGAAAAAAACACAATAATTTACATGGAGAAGTTGAGAAATCAATAGTTTTCCTGTAGTACCAGCCAAGTTAAAAGAGCACATGAAAATATAGACAAGTAGTGGAATGCAATCAAACATAACTTCTAATTAATGGTATTGCAGCAACATAATAAACAACAAAAAGACTTACACTTTGGATCCCAGCGTTGTCATGGCAGTCTGAATGAGTGGTTCTGTGTTGTTGGGATCGTAGGGGAAGGTTTCCGCAATGTTGTCCAGCAGCTCGATGGCGGAGCGTGCAGCCTGGTCGTAACCGTCAGAGATCCTGATGGGGTGGATTCCGCGGTCCAGCAGCTGCTCAGCCTGCTCAAGCAGAGCGCCAGCAAGCACTAAGGAGGCAAAAGAAAACCAAAACGATCACCAACTATCGCTGGAATATGTTCGGGGATTGGCAGATCTTCTGTAAACGCGTCGCTATTGTTTAGTGAAGATAACGTAAAATGCATTCATACAAAATAAAGAAGTAATTTTCACCTATTCAGCACCATTTGGACAGGTTTTTTTTTTTTTATTTAGAGATCCAACAGAAATTAATTTCAATACGAGCCCTGGCATAGTTATGTCTGTCTTAAACATCTCTCTTTCTCGTACCAACAACTCCAGTCGTTCCATCACCAATCTCATCATCCTGAGACTTGGCCAGCTCCACCATAAGCTTGGCAATCTGGTGATCCACATCCATCATGCTGAGAATAGTGGCTCCATCATTGGTGACGGTCACCTCTCCATCCCTGTCAACCATCATCTTGTCGAGACCTGGACGGAAAAAATGGTTCAGAGAGGTGGCGAGTGTTAAAATAACTATTCCATTTTCTGTACGAGACAGATTCATAATTTAAGTATTGACCAAAAAACAACAACTAGGTTACTGCACTTTATCCAACTCAAATGATTCGCTGCGGCTTGTTAAATTTATAAGGAAGTCTAACATGACCGCAGTGCATTGGTTAACACTTACCATTTGGCCCCAAAGATGTCCTAAGCGTTGACGCGATTGCCTTCCCTGCCATAATATGAGACTGCAAAACACAAATATTTCCAAGTGAGCTCACGATTTAAACACGATCCAACCTCAACAACTGTAATCTGCTAAAAAAAAAAAAAAAAAAAAAAAAAAAAAAGAGAAAAGAAGGTTGAAACTCGAAAATGTAAATGATGTGCTTTTACACAGACCATTTTGGGAAAATGCTGCGTAGCAACACCCGTGGTCTGCACACGCATTACAGAAAGCACATGGGCCTCAGTGTTAGCATGACGAGCTAATATTTTAGCTCGTGCTGTACCGATGCTACAGCACAAACAGCGTAGTTTACCCGTTTAGTATGTGCTTTAAAAAAAAAACAACACAGCCCGTTGTATCACTAACTAATACTTCGGCTTTACATACCGAACTCGTGCAATTAACTGCACATTAACAACTTGCTAGACAACGTGCCACAGTTGTGTTTCGCCAGCGAGCCCATTGTACCTTCAAGGCGTTAATGCCCGTTAGCCGTGTCTTCGTATCCTGGTCTTTAATGATGAGGAACGGCCTCCCATACTCATCAAAAGCCAGTGTCCCCATAGAGGACATGTTGACCGTCGGGTTAGGACAGTTAGTCGGAGTTCGACGGATAGGAAACCGAGATTAAATGAAGGAAATGCGGAGTGTCGCTGTGTTGCAGACCGCACGGGTTTGCCGGCGACTTCTGGAAGACTCGACGGGCGCGGAGGGCGGAACCAAGTCCTGTTCCCCGCGTCTTATAACACACTTGCACTCGCATGTATTCAGTATAACAGCACTTAATTAACTAATGGAATTAAAAAAAATTATTGAGAAAAAAAAACTATTTCAAGCTTTTCATGTAGAATAGTTTTAGAATAGAATTGGAAAGATTTTTTTTTGTGTGTGTAATGTGGTTCCTTCCGATCACGGTCAGTCTGAGATGTACTCTCGCGTGAATTCAGTGATGTTAAAATGCCACGAGAAGGAGCGGACGGTGGATTTCCAGAGCATTTTTGCGAAGGTAAAAACAAATCTTCTGAGAACTTTGTACAGCATCCATTCAACTTTAATGACATTTAAATGTGTGTTCGTAGTTTTAACTGGATATGTTCAGCGCAAAAAGTCTCCATCCGGGGATCAAACATTGTTTTGTCCAGAGTGGGTTAGTTAGTTATAAGCTGCCGGTTATTGCTGACTTTCAGCTAAAATGACCTGTAAAGCGGCTGGTTTTGATTTTTTTTTTTTTTTGAAGAGACAAACAACACGCTCATATCCGCGTGTAATATTATAGTAATTGCTGTTAACGACAAAATCTTGACGTAACGTCCGGGTACTGTATGTATTCAGGGCTGCTGGTGTGTCTTGTGAATAGAGATGGAAACCTGCAGGTTTTCTGGGGACTAATACGTGTGGAAATTTGTGTGATAAAACCAAATTAATAAGTTGGCTATACAGTTGAAAGGGGACAGCAAATACTACCTCAATGTCTTAAATATAACTGTGGTAACGTGGCCGGACAATGTTTCTTGAGAAGGATATGAGTAATGATACCCTTATAACGAGTATAGTTGTGTGCACACATGCTTTACTGGGGGACTTGAATATTTTTTTTAATAAAAATATTCTATAATATATATCTATCTTATTTTATGTATACGTATTTGTAATTTTTTTCATATTGTGTGCACCTTTTTTGTGTTTCTATGCTGCTGTCATGACTAAATTTCCCCAACTTAATAAAGTCCAACCATGTCGACAATGTTAATGCTATAAGTAACACTTCTGCTTTCCCCTATTTTGAAAAGTCCTAAAGTCTTTTGTGAAAAAAGGTCTAATAAGAAATGTTACTGAGGAACATATTAATCTACAAACTATTTTTTTTAGCATGCCCTGTGAAGTCAAGCCGCGGTTTGTGGTCCTGTATGGGTCGCAGAAGGGCCAAGCCCAGTCCATAGCAGAAGGGATTGCTGAGGAGGCCGAGGGGCACGGACTTGTTGCTGATCTCAGCTGCTTGAGTCAGAATGAGAAGGTACATGACAAATATTTTACTCGGAACAGAGCTGTCCTTGGAGCCCCATATTCCACTGAATGGCTTTTTACACACAATGACCCATTAATAATTTTAGTAAACATTACATTGCCCGATGATTTTGTGGATATTAATGCACCGAAACACTATTAATCATATAACTGATTCCAGTACAATTTGGAGAAGGAGAATGCCCCCGTGGTGTTTATCGTGTCTACTACTGGAGATGGGGAACCGCCAGACAATGCTCTACAATTTGTAAGGCGCATCAAGAAGAAGACCCTTTCCACTGACCACTATAAACACCTTTGCTTTGCACTTTTAGGTAAATTCTTTTAGGAAGGTGATAGGAAAAAAAGATTTGTCTCTTCCTCTTGTTTGCTTTGTGGCTCCGGAAAGTCTCTTGTTTTTCTCTCTTATTTGCAAGTGATTCCTTTTTTGTTTTACTTTCCGCATCTAATTGATGACTCCCCTGTGCCCTTATCTTAACCAACTCAGTATTCCCATACGAAAGCAGATACAAAGGGAATGGGGGTGACTGTCGACTGTTTGTCACACTGTATAAAAGCTGCCCTACGGAGGAGATCTGGGAGCAGCGCCGGACACCTCTCTTTGAGTGCACATGTAGTTGCTCCTTCTTGCAAGAATAAATGTCTGATATGTTTGATTTTGAACCAAGCCTCTATGAGTAATTTTTCCAACAGAACAGGGTACATTAGCTGTTTTTTTTGGTCATCTGTCAATATGGGGACTTCATTTGCAAAACATTATTTCTGTAAACCATTAAAATGCGGAGCACTGCACATTGTTTACTTTCTGAACAGTTGCTGGAGAGTCTTTATCTGTTTTCTTCTGTCTGCTCCAGCTTTAGGAGACACAAATTATGCAAATTTCTGCAACTGTGGGAAGACAATTGAGCGTTGTCTACAGGAACTTGGAGCCAAACAATTCTATGCAACGGGATATGCAGATGATGGTGTAGGGTAAGTTCTGCAGAGTAAGAAAGTATACACATCCTGCATGCAGCATTTGGCATTTACCCTCTTTCTCTTGTTTACAAAGCTGTCATTTTATCATCTTGTGGACTTTGTTCTGTGCAGGCTGGAGGTGGTTGTGGACTCCTGGATTGAAGGACTGTGGAAAGCCATCAAAGGAGCCTTATCAAAAATGGCTTCTGATGGGACTGGTCCCTTGAAAGGGAATGCGGAGGATTCAGCCAAAGAAGCTCCTGATTCATCCATACCAGATGTCCAGCTAAACCTCTTAAGCATCACTGACCACCAGAACTGCGATTCAGTCAGAGCATCTGTAGACACGGACTCCAAATTTGCATCTGTTGCTTCATCTTCAGCTTCTGCCACTTCTGATCTCAGGCCAGCTTCTCCTGCAGGGAGCACTGGGTTGGCATCCCTGCCTGGTGTTACTGCCAGTGTTTCAACATCAGCACCAAAAACACACACGGGGGACGCTGGAGTTCCCCAGGTTGCACTGGCAGCCTCTCTGACACGTTCCCCGCCGCCGCTGTCTGAGTCCTCGCTTAATGTTCCTGCTCTGCCTCCATCTTATTTGGATGTTTCTCTCCAGGAGGTGGACACTACGGAACAGGTGATGAATGTTGCTGCTGATAAAACCAGTAATTGTGCCGTACTTTACCCTTCATGTCATGAATGTTTGCTTTCAGATTGTTGGACCAGTGAACAAAGAGACTCTCCATCAGGTGCCCATATCCAGGGCAGTTCAGCTGACTAGCGGAGATTCAGTGAAGACGGCCCTTCTCCTAGAACTGGACATTTCTGTAAGCATGATTTAATTATGTTTATCTAAAAGAAATCTCCAGCACAGAGTCATGTTGCAATGTAAACTGTATACTTTTCTTTTTCATCCTCAGGCTTACCCAACTATGGCCTATCAGCCGGGGGATTCTTTTGACGTGTTTTGTCCAAACAGGGCCGCAGAGGTGGACAACATGCTCCTCAGATTGGGTCTTCAGAACCAAAGAAACCATCATGTCAATGTTTCTCTAAGAAAGGACACCAAGAAAAAAGGCAATTCTGCTGCTGTCAAATAATTTGAACTTGTTGTTTCTGTACTCAAAAGAAAACATCGTGACATACTGCAGTGTTGGATTGGCAAAAAAACACTGACAACATAATATCTACAGGATAATGGCTGACTACATTCTTTGTATTTGTGAACTTCATATCTGCCCTGTTACGCTCATCCTGTAATGTTCTTTCTTCCCCTGTTAAAGGTGCTCGGGTGCCGTCCTACATCCCCCTGAACTTCCCTCTGTTGTTCGTGTTCACATGGTGTCTAGAGATCCGAAGTGTTCCTAAGAAGGTACTGTATGTCCAAACATTGCTCTGCCACCAATTAATTTACAAGCCACTTTTTTAATGCTACATCCTGCTGGTTGTTTAAGTCCATCAGCATAATGAGAGGGATGTGTAATTTCCCCCCCCCCTCTTGCTAGAGCACATAACTTTTATTTGTTTTGTCAAAGTTCGGAGAAAAGGGTATTGTTTTTCATGTAGAGGGGCAATTATATTTGGTCTGTTTCACAATGCATTTATTTCTGTACTGAACCTGGACCCAGAAGATTTGCAGAGGTTCATGGTTTGGTTTAATAAGCCGAGGTAAGACTTGATTCACAGAGTGTGGGTCCAAGGCTGAAATAATCAGTAAAATTGCCTTGTCCTCTGTGGCAGTGGAGAATTAAAGTCACATTTGGTGCATGAAAATGTCAAATCGCTGCAGTCTTCAGCTTTGCCTGCACAAGTGTCTCTCGATCCTCTAAATTTTGCAACATTATTTGTTCACAGTTGTGAAACCTAATTTAATTAGGTGGTAAATAACACATTTCTCTGTAATGTGAAAATATTATTTGTTACTACTTTACACGGACTTTAAAATACTAATACTGTTCCCAAACAGTGGTTATATTGTGAATCACTGAGCACCTTCCTGTACTCCTTGTCCTGTTCACAATTCCCATCAATTAATTTTTTTTTCACAGCATCCCGCTTTTTACAATGAAAGTTTAATTTATTATTTAATTAAAAAAAAAAACCATTATGTTCTAACAAAGTTGAAAACCATTAATTCCCATCTGGCATGAGCTGCATCAGTAGTTTACTGTTAATTGTACACTGCACACTGAATGACAAAAAGGAAGACAATTTGGCAGCAATCCAACAGCTCTAATAAAAATGTCATTTTAAGAATTGTTCGGCATTAAAATCCCAAATTACACAATTCCAACACGATTTCTGTTTCACGATAATGCCACTCTGCATGCTACAATTTTTGAACACGTTACATTTTAGTTTTAAAACAAACATGTCTAAAAGTAAATAATTAAGATACTGCTTAGCCAGTATGATGAATTAACAGACATTAGGGAAACATTATTCCTGAAAGCTGCCATGATTTTATTAGTAAAGCTTCTCAACTGCCAGATAAAATTGATAATGTGTCAGAATGATGAAGAACATTTAAATTTTAACAGCTACCGTCAGTTCAGCACCCTGAAAAGTCTGTATAAATGAGTTGTGCACAGATCTCTCTATTAAATTCCTGCACAGAAATGGATTGTTTCAGGCCAAACTGTTGTCTGCAGACTCGCAGGGCGATAAAAGTTCTATTTTACAACACCTTTCCGTGTAATCCAAGCGGTTAAAAACTGTTTTACTAAAGCGATTATAATGGCTATAATTTCTAAGCCCCACGGTTTTTAAGACAGGGAAACATAATGACTTCTATCTCTTAACAAGTACTATTCCCAGCAGGATGTTTAACAGCATCAAATGCAGGTTGACAAACATGTACATCTTTTTCTACTGAGACGCAATGGTTTTAATATATTACTCAATCCAGAGACTGTAACAGACAGCGGCACTGTTTGTTTTCACAACATTTAAAAAGAGCTGGCTATAGAAGATAGACGGGAAGGGATGGGAATCACCAAAAGGCCTATAACAAAACTTTAATGTGTAAAATATTGATACTTGGTCTGCATATCGATACAATATTGGCACACAAAATACCACGATACTATGCTGTACAAATAATATTTTATCCCCCACGCCACTAATCTCTGCATACACACACAAAAACTGTTATGAACTGCTGTGATTACACAGAACACTTAGGCATGACAAATATTTAGAGGTTTAGAGAATGACTCATGGTTGCAGAGTAAAGTCAAATCATTCTTAGAGTTAGGCATTTTAATATTTCTTCATGATCCCTTTTAATCTCCTCATTTAAATCTCTGCCTGCAAAAAAAATAACAAGCAATTATTAATGAAATACCAGTTAAACCGCAGCATGTCCTCTGAAAATGTAACATTAATTTGTGGCATAAATAGATCTTGATGAATGTTTGATAATCAAAAGGTTGCCTCTTTGGCTTCGCTAATTTCAGAGGAGCCTTTAGGCATTTAAAAACTAAGTGACTTCTCTTACTGTGGCAGAAAGTGCATTGTTAATGTGCATATTAAAATAGCTGTATTACATAACTGGGCTGGTGTCAAGGTCTCCCGCTACAGTTTTAATTTCCAGAGAAAACGCACAAAGACTTACATTTTTTTGACCTGTGTACTATGTGGCATTGAAGTTTGCCCCACTGCGGAGTCAGGAAGTGTAGCTGGCTCTTCTTTTTATAGTTGTGAATAAAATAGAGAGCGAGTATGAAATACTGCAAAAGCCATCACCGCTGTTGCTGATGGAGGAGCAGAGCGGCTTCAAGTGACAGTACATCTGATTACTGTGTCCCTGTCAGGCGTTTCTGCGAGCGCTGGTGGAGCATACCGGGGACGATGTGCAGAGGAGGAGACTGCAGGAGCTCTGCAGCAAACAAGGTGCCGCAGACTACAACCTGTTTGTGAGAGACCCGAGCCTCAGCGTTTTGGAGCTTCTCACAGCCTTCCCTTCCTGCTCACCTCCTCTCAGCCTCCTCATAGGTCAGACTCCCTGCTGTTAGCTCACTCACTCAGTCACTTTTAAGGTTTCTAATTTCTCGGGAGTGTTTAATAGTCAAGGATAAATCAGGGTGAAAACGATCCTTGCCAGATATGTTATGCAACAGGCTACGTGAAAACCACTCTGATGGGCAAAATCTGATCAAAATCACATTTATATGCATAATTTTTGTTTGATTTAATCTTCATGTCACGTAGCAAATGGCTGCATTTTAAGCTTAACATTGATCCACAGCACAGAAGAAAAAGGAAAACGAATATTCTGGCATATTTTAAAGATGATTTTCATTTTGTTTTGTTTTTAAATGTGTAACAATAACAGATGCCTGTTTAATTAAAAACAGGTTTTCCCGTGGGAAGCAAATTGGAATTATAGTTATTGACGTGAGAGTGGGATTTTGAATGCACCTGCTCAAAATATCAACAGAATAATTTACTTTAGAACTGTTTATTTTTCTTTTCTAAAAGACTTCAGGTTATATTAAGTCTGTCTTCTTGTGCTTTGTAATTCAGGTGATTTGTCTGCCTGGATGACTTTCAACCAGTAGGGGTCACTGTACCCTCAGTAAAGCGAGCTGTAGGTAGTCACATCGTTGATTTTTGTCAGAGCGTTTAATTATACAGAATGGTCAGACAGTGTGTATCTGAAGGGTCAACACTCATTTCCTCATCTCATTTTTGAGTCCACGCAGCCCCAGCATGGTTTTTGTGTCCCAGTTTCTGGAAATAGAATGGCACTGCTGTAGCTCCAAGATATATTTTCAACGTTTATTCATTATCTCCGACCCTGCTAATAATATTTGATACTTTTTTGGGGCTGTTTGCTGTCCCCATCCTCCCTCCTTTGACCCCCTGGCGCCAACTGTTGGTAGAGAACTAACATTTTCTCTCCGCTCATTAAGATAGCTGGCTGGTCATTCAGTCATTCAGATCTAATAAGCTTTGACTGAAACTTACCAGACAGTGAAATTAGTTGGCTACAGCTTTACATACAAGCGGAGTTGTCCTCTAAAACAGCTGTGTCACAGCTCTTTGCCTACCCCCGTGTCAGCTATTTTAGGCCAACTTTGCCAACCGCAGCACCTTTTCCAGTGGTGAACCAATGCAGAAATTGGCATTTGGGACGATTGTGAAAAATGTGGTGTTGGAGGCCCTTAAGGGCAACAGCTGTTCTTCGGTTTACTGTTGAGCCACTGAGCTTTGCAAGGACATGAATGTGCCGGGGTCAGTTTGGATCGTCGGTTAATGGTCAGCTCTGACTCAGTATGTCACTGTTAAAGTACACAGCTGCATTTTTGCACTGTTCTTGGTTCATTACCCCAGCTAAGGGGAAGGTGTTTGGTGATGAGAGTTTAGGCTGTTTTACAATAACTGTAAATAATGAGGAGAAATGTGTCTTGACCCACATGCCTTTGGCCAAGTTCAGGCTGTATATAAAAGTAAACGCTTGGTATGAATTGAGAAAGATACCTGCTCCTCGGAGTCAGGTCTCTTGTTATATGGTCCATTGTTTCATATAGAGTGTCGGATAAAAACTTTGGGGTCATAGCCCCAGGGAACTGGATGCTGTCCATGAGCATCTTTTTCAATTTACTTTACCGCATGGCTCAAATGAAATTGTACCAGGGTGCAGTTTTATTCTTTTTTTAGCTTGATTGTGACATGTGGAGCAAAGTAAATCAAAGTAAAGTACAGAGTTCAGCAGAACTCCTCCTGTCTGAAGGAAAAGCATGAAATCTGAAATGAATTTTTCCTGGTCACAGAGAACGCACTGCATATCACACATATTCCCACTATTAATTTAAGCTCTAATAAAATGCCATGGAAAGTGTTTAAATGGTTTTGGAAAACCATGGGCTAGCAGGTCCTTTTCTCAGAAGTAACTTGAAATTAGCATTTGAGGGCTATTAAAAAGTGTAAAAACCCTACCAAGGAGAATTCTTCATAATGCTTTAATGCTAAAAACCTCCACAATTTTGTGTGCAGCCAAAGAAACTATCCATAAATCTTGCGAAGTATATACTTTTATGTCCAACCACATTGCTATCTCATTTTTTCTCCCTCTAAAATGGTACCTCTGCATATAAATTGCAGCACAGAGAGACTTTTGAGATGGAATAGATTATATTGTTGTGCAGTATGATCGATGATACCCTCGAAAATGATCATTTCTAAAAACGTAGCGGGAATCCTGGACTGCATTTTTTTTGGAACAGACATCTTTTTCTGAAATACATATTTTAAAAATGTATCCTAAAGCCACTCACTGAAAAAAAAAAAAAGAAAAAAAAAAAGAAGCTTTGTACTCAAAAGGTTTTAAAAGTGATATATCCTTTGTATCTACCAGCGGTATCATCATGGTGCAGTGATGTGAGATGATGGATTGATTGTTGTCTGCTTCAGACATGTGTTGCCACTCTCTGAGAGAAAGGTAGCAACTCGAGCGCCGTGTAGCTGCAGTGGATTGTGTTTACTTACATGATACACGTTCTGATGGAGACGTGTGTGCTTTCACTGATGGAAAGTATCACCAGATACTGTACTGTATTTTGTATGTATAAGAAGATTTTGCGCATTAGGCAGTGAGTGACTGCCAAATGCGCATAATCTGTTCTTGTTTTAAAACATAAAGGATGTTTTTTTTTTTATCCTTCCTGTTGCAGCTTGGCCCTGATTATCACTGAAGATTTATTTACTAATGATTCACTGAGTCACATCTTCAGTACAAGCATATTGATTATAACAAAGCAAGGCCAGCCTGTAATCTTGCCTCACCTTGTAAGTTGTTAATACATTTTGAGCCTCCGAGTCTAAACAGTTGGACTTCTTTTTCAAGATAAAAGCCCCCTTCACTAAAGTTCACTATTCATTTCCATGTCATGCTGAATATTTGGCTCATATTTCCCATGTTTTCACGGGACACTTGTGAACACATGTATAACAAATGTTTACCACATGTTGCAACATATGATAACGTGGGGAAAATATGTGGAACATTTTTCACATGGGAATCAACATGAGCTTCACACATTACACCACGAAAGTGTTCCAAAAACACATTTCCAATGGGCAAAATACATATTTCAGGCGCATATGTGTCGGTGGTCACTTGGGATTACATGTGTTTTTGCACATGGATAATTCATGTGTTTTTTCTGAAGAGGGATCAAAAGACACCGTTGTTTATGAAACCTCCGAAATATAATAAGGCATCCTATTGAATATATTTATACAGTATAGTCTTTCAAATATTGTTTATGTACAAAACTTCACTTGAGTTAAGTTATACGTCCAAGAGAAGATGGAAATACCCCGATAAAGGGTGAATGAATGAAATTCATTTTCTATATCACTGCGATCGCATGTTGAAAAACCTACTTTTTCTTCTTCCATACTGACACATTCTCCAGCTTTAGCATTGAGTAATCAAATTCTTTAATATCTTATCATTCCATTGGACCTTGTTTTTGTTTAGTCCTTATGTTATCAGCCCACTGTTCTTTTTACTCTCTAAAGTTGATGTGTCAGCCCTCGTCCCTGTTGTTTTTTGTTTGTTTTGTTCTTTTTTTTTGTTCTTTTTTTTTTATTGTTTAATATCTGAGGGAACAGGGATTCGTTTTTAGCAGAAGACTGCTGTTTCAGCAAGGCCTCTGTTTTTGCTTAAAAATCTTTCAAACATACTTTTAAGTGCTTCCTACATCACCATTTTTTTGTGGAAAAAAAAGAAAAACGTCCAAGTGTGGAGCTGCCTCTCTAACACCCTGAGCTGTTTAGATGTCAGAGAAATCCAGACAGAGAGGAGAGAGCAGATTTAGTCCAGCTGTTTGTCTTTCTGAGCAATTTAGCAGAAAAATGTGTTATTGTGAGGCCTCAGCTGGTACATATGGCGCAGCTTTGGTTTTCCAGCTTCATCTATCACCGAAATCCAAATAAAATGTAAGGGAGTACACAGCAAGCACGTCGCACCACTCTCCATCACTCTCTTTGCCCACGTTCAATAACTGCTGCTGGGTACTGCATAGATAGTCCTGTTGCTACTGCATGGGGACATGTTATCTCTGACTCTTATAAGCCTTCCTGATTTCACTGACACCTCCTCACGCATACAACGTGCACGACATATTTCCCAAAAGAGGGCACCTTCATGGCTGGCATTGAAATAAGGTCTGCATAAGCAATCTGTTTCCTACTGGCTCCACATCTGGACACTTGGGATTCCATAACCCTGAGTTTGTAATTTCATAAATATAGAAGTGTGTCCTAGAAACAAGACTGTAACCTGGGTGGGGGTTATAGAGGATAGATTGGAAGGTAGGACGTCTCAGTGGGCCAAGATGACTTTCACATATTTTGTCTCCTCGCTGTCATGAGTGTCTGCGTAACCAAATCTCAGCAAGACAGCAAAGTGATTGACAGTTGTGCTTGACTTTCAGAGCATTTGCCGAAACTGCAGCCGAGGCCTTATTCAGCAGCCAGGTAAGGTGTCAGGAAAATAAGAATGAAGCTTACATTTTGTTCTGGATAAAACTGTGCACAGTTGTGCTCTGACAGTATAATTTGTCTGGAATAACAAGTATGTGTGTCTGTTTTATTCTAAATGAGCATGGAGGCTTACATCTTCTTAATTCCTACTGGTTTATTTTAGCTGCAGAATATGAGAAAATTAAGAGATTGTTTAAAACGGTAATAACTCATGGAGAAGAATTCAATTCTTGGATATGTTTCCTTATTTTGGATTTAAAGAATCCATGATTTTAATCAGTGTTGGGAAATGGAAATAGTCTTTCTCTCCATTGATTTCTAAAACAGATGTATTTAAATCATGGTATGATTCACACGACTGGAAATATGATCTCTAGTGTTTTTTGGCCTCATAGCCTTCTAACATCGTTTTGGGAATGTGTTGATGTTTTGTTCTCGTGCATGAATCATGATGCATCACTTCCTCGAGTTTGTTTATTAGGCACTACTAGACAAGAGAGTAGGAGTTTGCATGATAAAATATATATTGATCTTGCTCTCTTGGCAGACATGCGGTGCACTGCCGTTCACTGGAGAGCTGCTATTTTGCCAACACCTCCACAGGGGCAGATTGAGCTTCCAAATTATCTGACATTTAAGAGAATTAAAGAGACTAAAGAACATCAGGGAAAAGTGCTGTTAAGTTAATGAAGTCTGAGGTTTTTAGAAACAACTTGAAAAATTAAATAAAACATATTATACAAACTTGTACGGAAGTGATTGTTCCGTATGTGTGTGTCTATCACAAGTTTGTTATTACCCTTGTCAGATCCGGTATGTTGTACTGTTGTGTGTTTGTAGATGCAATTTCCTATTAAGCTCAGTGACAGGAGGAAACTGCACAAATGAAAGGACTAAATATTGTATAGCCTTTAGTTAGTTGTTATTAGTTTATATAGGCCAAGTGTTCCTCTTTCTTCTCACTTAGCTTGTCATTGATTTGCTCTTCCTTTTAAGCTTGTGCCCATTAGGTTTGCTTTAAAGCTCATGTGGAACAGCAACATCTAATACAATGTCAAAACTTCTCCACTCCTCTCATTAGTCCCTCACTTAGCTGCTTGTGTTGTGGTGTGTGTGTGTGTGTGTGTGTGTGTGTGTGTGTGTGTGTGTGTGTGTGTGTGTGTGTGTGTGTGTGTGTGTGTGTGTGTGTGTGTGTGTGTGTGTTGGGCTAAGAGATGGGGAACGGACAAGAGAGCGCACGGCTGTAGTTTATCAGATGGTGCAGAGACATTAGAGACCTGCATTATTGATGCCGTGGTCAATAGAGGTCTCCAGTGGCCCGCAGGAACTGGAGAGTGAAGGATGAGAGAGAGCGTGAGAGTGCTTCAGCTGACACTGAAGACTGGAACAGAGGGATGGGGGGGGCAGTTTTATTAAAGCACGACAGACAGAAACTTTCATCCTTTGGGGTTACTTTTGTGGTTTGCCCGGTGTTACGTGGAAAGATTGTGGAGTAGTTCAACTAATTCCCCAAAATATATATATCCACGTATTTGTGTTAAGGCGGAAAATAAACACACATGGAGGATGGCAAATTGGTATGATGTTTATCCTCACTATGGGTTATATAACCATCTTAAATAGCTGAAGATTTAACAGTACTCCCACCAACCTGTTGCCACTTAGCACTTTGGCACTTATTGGTATTGAGAGTCCATGAAACAGTTAAAATAGTTCGCTTAAAATAATGAGTAAATGGTTGAAATTATTTAGTTTAAAATTATGAATAAACAGCTAAAGAATGGCTAACACAGTTTGCTAAAAGTATGACAAAACTGTTGAAATACTTATCTTAAACAAATGGATAAACAGCTGAAATAGCGAACGAAGTAATGAAGAAATGGTTTAAATCATTACTTTAAAATGATGGACTATAAAGTTGAAATAGTTAGATAAACAATTGTTGAAAAGTATTGACTAAATGGTTGAAATTATTAGCTTATTCTCATAAATAAATAGTGATAAAAGTTGTTTAATTTTTTTTTTAAATAGTTAGCTAAAAGTAATGGGCAAACAGTTGAAATAGATAAGTAGCTAAAATTATTTAATAATTCAAACTATAAAAGTTACAAGCTAATTGAAATGGTTAATATGTCCTGTTTCTGCCACTACAAGTGGAAGCAAGCTTGATATGTATTGAGAAACAGTAATGAATAATGCTGAATAACATCCTGTTTAAAATCTATTCAAAAGCACCTTTTTAAAAGACAACAGGTGGCGTTGATGAAGAGGTACTTAAGCTCTTGTAACAGGGATAGATCATAATTTGGGACACTTCAGCGCCGTGTCCAAGTTTGTATTTGGCACTGCGTCAGATGTGCCCTTGTTTCTCTGATGTTGCTGTTGTTCAACGAGAATTTTCTTATGATGTTGTGGGAATTATTTGAAGCAGCATTGTTGCCTGTTCTTCAGGATTGATCTTTGTGTACCTTTCTGCTCTGCCTCTGCCTCTCTGTGCTTCGCTCCATTTTCCACTTCATCTCTGTGCATTTCCCTGGTTGTCACTGTATGTCTGTATGCCTTGCACACACACACACACACACACACACACACACACACACACACACACACACACACACACACACACTCTGATGTTTCCTCCTCTGGCCTTTTCCATCTCCCACTCTCTGTGGTCCCATCTCTGTAGCTCCCGTCTGAGGCACCCAGGAAAGCTGCATTTTGTCTTCAATGTGGTCGAGTTCCCAGCGTGCTCTCGGCGGCCTGCTGGGAGGCGAGGCTTGTGTACCGGTTGGCTGGTTGACCTCATCAATCCCGGCCCGGTTTTCCCGGGGAAGGATGAATCCTACGGCAGCCCGGCTCCGCCAAAGGTAATGAAAAGACAGGACAAAAATGAAACTTTCAGTAGACTGTGCACATTTTTGGTCCTGGCTGATACATTTCTAAGTGCTAATATTTGAGAGTTGAAGTGTTCCGTTCGCCAGAGTAGTTGTAACCCAACACTCACAGGGAGGGAAAATATAAAACTGTGCCACACTTGTCTGTGCCTTCCTTACTCTGTCTTTGTTTTGATTTTTACAATGAAATGACATGAGACGTCGAGGGCCCATCCTCCTTCAGATATCACAGTTCAAGAGGTTCCCAAGGAAAACAGGAGGCAAATATGGAGCACAGTGTCATAACATTGTGTCTGGTGTTAGGGAGTCAAAGTGTTTCTACTTCATGTTTATGCTCCTCTGAAAACTCAGCTTTAGTGTGGCAGAAAAAAAAGAACAAGCTTTGGGCCTGTTGTGTGTGGTTAATTAAAAAATTAATTTAGGTCACAGCAAGCAAATCCTTTCGCCAACTCTGGATTCCAGCTGAAGCTCACGGGTTTTCTCATTAGTACGTCTTAGCATATTAAGTAGATCAATTTATAGATTGGCAGGCCCAATGCTTCTCAGCATCGTTGTAATTACTCTCATTATTTTGAATGCTCACTAATGGTCTCTGACCCCAGATCCATGTGAGTGTGAGATCCAACTTCTCCTTTCGGCCTCCCTCGGACCCGTCGGTGCCCTTCATCATGGTCGGCCCAGGCACTGGAGTCGCCCCATTCATCGGCTTTCTCCAGCAAAGGTTTGCTCATTTTGCTATTGTCTTCCAACATAAGTGACGTTTTTATCAAGTAAGAGACACATGGTATATGCTGAGACCCCTCACTTTGCAAATGTACCCGTCAAAAGGAATCAAGTGCCTGTAATAATGCTCTTGATCCTATGCCAATGTTACGTGTTCCAAGATTTGCAGCTGAAGTAGGTCGGTGAAACGTTCACGTCAAGTGTCAAGTTATGTGCTCACTGATGCGAAGTGCAACACAGATTATTCCAGCAAAAATTGCGCTCCCTTTAATGAATATTCACAATGCTGGAGTGATGTTAAGTGCACATCATCTATGCCTATTTTCGAGTAATCTGCAGAGACAATTAAATGAGACCCCGCTCAAAGCCGATAAAACTCCACGTCACGTAAAGCATAATAAATCTAGGGGTGAGGGCTGCGATCACGAAAGGGATTATTTCAGACTCTTCCCCCATTTCGACAGGAATAAATTAGAGCTTCTCCGATGAGCACACTTATGACTTCTGTAATAAAAAGCCATGAGTCAAAGCGGCACACGGGGTGTTATGGATTTGAAAGTAAAAAGTCCAGTAGGGGGTGGCCATTTTGTTGGCGTAAATCATTGCTTGTAATTGCCGATGCGTTGGCGTGAGGATATTGACTCTTCGCTAAGTAGGTTCAAGTTCTCTCCTGCTAGTTAAACCATGACTTTATGTCTTTGCTTGAAGAGCTCCATTCATTCAGAAGAAAATTAAACATTTTGTTTAATTTTCGCAGGTCCTGAATTGCTGGCTAAATCAAGATTGCAAGGAGATGACCTGTCAGAAGGATTTAATGTGACTGGAGCTTCTCTATCCAGGCTCATGCCCGTGTGTTAAAGCAGGCCCGCAGCCACCATGACTTGTCAGAAAGCCGAGTAAGCCTTTTTAGTCAGACTGACATGTCTAACTCTTGGGTGGCTTTGTATAAATGAGGTTGTGCCCCAGTCAACTCCAATTGTCTCTAAATCCCCCTGGATGTCTGCTCTGTTGTGGCGGGCGGCCTCCGCGGGTGATTGCTCTGAGAGGTGACACAGGAGCGGCTGAAGTGGTGGCAGCGCTGGATTGTCTGAGGCAGATTTGTTGGAAGGACAGGTGGTCATCTGAGGGGAGGTTTTGTGTACGCCTTCGGGACAGAGGAGCACTGACGATAGCACATGTTTTTGGACTGTACTGGTCACACTACTTGAAGACTCCTCGTCTTAATGATCAAGGTTCAGCCAGAGGGACAGTGCTCTGTTGTAACGCAGTGATATGCAACATATCGGTCCTCACAGCAGAGCTCAAATATTGCTCTCTAAATTCTAAGACAAATACAACAATTCAGGTGCTTTATTAAAGCAGAACACCTAGACCTTGATTGATTATGCAAGACTTTCTTTCATGATAAAACACCCACCGCCCCTCATGAAATGCATCCTTGGAAGTTCAGTATTTGATTTTTCGTTTTTTTCATTTCTCTTATTGAATTATTTTCTTTTCATTTTAAGAAGCTTTTAAGTGTTACAATATAAACGATTCATCAGCTCAACCGTCTCCTCAGTCCCCTCTCCCTCTCTGTGTTTCTCATCACCTCCCCCGCCAGCTCTGTATTGTGCCGGAGGATTGTAAGAACCTGTCATGGCGCGCTGCATTGTGCAGAATCTTAACTTGAGATTCCAAACAAAGCCTCGGTGGCTGACGATGTACTCTGATAGGAGATAACAATCACCAGTTTGTCAACGGGACGCTGTATCTTGCTCCAAAGCCCGAGAAAGTCCTGTTAGCAACAAAACAACATGGGGACACTTCGATCCTCCAACCTCTCCCCCTCTTTCACACCTACTGTTAATCGATGGCTGTTTTCAAAAGTACTTTGTCAAGTTTGTAGTGCTGGTAACAAGTGGAAGAAGAGTCTTTAAAAGGTCAGAGGCTCACTTGGTGGTACCAGGAGATTTGAATAAGGCCCTCCAGTAGTCTGTTATTGATTGCTGTGGTTTTGCGTAGAGGGATTTTATGGAGATGAAGCTGCTTTTCAGTGTCTTTGTTTAGCTGGGAGCAGTGACAGTTAGACAAATATTGTACGTTAACTGAGTGGTTTGCCTTAATCTTCTTAGCAGCTCTAACAAGCTTTCCTTTAGGAAAAAAAATCAGTTTGCTCAGTTTAATATTTAGTTATGCCAGAAGGCATACTTGGCACTTCAATATGACAATTTGTATTAAAGTTTGTGTGAACAAATATTTAGTTTCTATTTATCAGTCTAACCAGACAGCTGACTACAGTTAGGCTACAGCATCTTGCTTATGAAAACATTTTGAATTCAGAACGTTGAATGTATATGGGTGTAATTCTGCAACGTAATTTCAGTGATTAAGCCCTGAGCTGTTGTTGTTTTCAAGCTTTTATTTGCTCTCATTGTATTTTGAAATGCAGAAAGCCGCTCAGCGCTGCTCACACTGAACTGCAAAGATGAAAATGAAAGATAAGGGATATTTGTGATGTTTACCAAGTCTTAACCTCAGCTTCCCTTGCAGTTTTCCCTTCCTGCTGATCATCTGAATGGCACTGAAAGGCAACCGCTTCTGATTTCGACCCCAAATGGAGTGCTCTGTGGATGCTGCCTTCCCCCTGGGATTGTATTGCAGGCTGTTATAGCGTGGGGATGGGATGTGATGTGATTTGTATTCAGGGAAAGGCGCCGGTGTGGTCTACTCAGAATGGAATCCAGCTTTTTCATATTGGTATTGATCCCTTTAGGGCAGGCGGCGAGAGGAGAGAGACGAGCACACTAAAATGAGTTTACTTGAGGCTGTTTGCAGATCAGAAGAATCTCGTCCAGGATGCTAATGGATGGGATCTGAGCGCTCGGATGAAGTCAGCCAGACAGCTCTGTTATCGGGTCTCATTCACAGACAGAAAGTTCAAACAAACTTCTTCTCTAAAGCATTTTTATTAACCGCTCAACTTTGCAATTAATTAACGAGAGCACAGCTTTCTTTTAGCATTCGCAATCACATTTTTTTGGCATTGATTTGTTTTTTCCCTGAAGCTAATTTTTGTAGAGGTGCCACTAACAATTGATTAATCTGTTCATTATTTTAAAAAGTGCAATAAATCTGCTAATCCTTTAGTCTATAAAATGTCAGAAAACAGGAAAAAAAAAATGTCCACAGCCCAAGGTGAACCGATTGCATTACTTGTTTTGTCCAACCAACAATCCATAACCTGTAGATATTTGATTTTACGACATGAAACGGAAAACAACAACAAATGCTTGTCTTTGAGAAACTGAAACCAGCAGTTATTTGAAATATTTGCTTGACAAGTTACTCAAACCAGTGGTTTGCAAACTTTTTCCACCTCAACTCACTTTGAAAGCAGGAAAAAAAACTATCCTGTCCCCAATTCCCCTGTAAACCTATTTAAAGTTGTATCAACTTGTAGCAATATCGGAGAAATTAGCAACAAAATGAGCAACATTTTAACGATCAAAGTAAGACGAATAGTTCTGCTGCTTCATTTGCTTTAATCCTGACTGATTAAGTTTGCCTTTGTTTGATGGATGTCATCTGTTTTCCCTTTTTTTCTTGTCAAAGATGTTTCTATCTTGCCCATGTGCATTTCATTGTACCGCCTGAACGAAGTTGTGCTTTCTTCAATCTTAATAGCTGTACTTGTATGAAAAAAATCTGAAACACATCCATTCAGCTTAATATCACTCCACTTTTCTTTTGGTCTGCGCTGGACTGCTTGTGCCCCTTGAGGGGGCCCAAAATTTTGAAAACCCCGACCGTTCAAAAATGTGTTGTTCTTATGAGATGTCTGAGCCTCGCTGTGCAGAATGATGTATGTCCAGAGTTTGACACTAGAAGGCAGTTTTCACATTCATCTCCTGAAGGAGTAAAGTGTCTCTGTGCACACCTCAAAATGAAGTTTCAGACGTGGACATGAGAGGATTCGAAGCCGAACTTATAGCTTCCAGTGCACGGACACTGACAACAGACCTTTTTGTTGAAGTAGGAGCCATCTCGTGTCCAGCAGTTTTAATAAAATAAATTACATTTACATATTCAACTTGTTCATGGAATCTGTCTTGTTGGATTCAGCCTGTTTGTGTACGGCAGAGGATGCGGTTTAGGGAAAGCAGCACCTTATCCTCCGAGTGCAGCGGCGCAGCACAAAGGGCCCAGTCTCAGTGCCTCTCTGGTGTTCTTTAGGCCCATCGTTGTGGTTGGTCACTTGAACCACCCCTCCTTTTCACACACACACACACACACACACACACACACACACACACACACACACACACACACACACACACACACACACACACACACACACACACACACACAACAGGGGTAACGGATAATGCCGGGCTCTTTGGACAGTCAACTGACTGATGGCATCGTGAAAGGTTGGGGGTCAACTGTTGTTATCTGGGAGAGAGCTGTCACCTTTGCAGCAGGTGTGTGACTCAGATAACGGCGTCCTGAGAGCCGCTTTGTGCTGCTGCGTTGCAGTTGCCTGCAAAGGATTCCGGGAGATTTGCCAAACTCCAAAGCCACAAGAGGAATCACTTTTTTTCAAGAGCAGTTTTTGTGCACGGGGTAACAGTTGGACACACATAAGTGTATGAGTAACACATTCACACACACACACACACACACACACACACGCACACTTTCAGCCCTGTTATAATTTCCAGTAACTGTTTATAATGATGAGATCTGTCCTTCTGTTTGGGTGAAATTTAATAATACATATAATGCCCTTGCTTCTCCACGCACGGTCATTTTCATACAATTGGCAATTGTGTCACTCAGTGTACTTTCACTGCAGACAGTGCTTAATAATGTCACTCCTCTCATTTAACCTCTGCTGCGAGGAAGGACTCCCTCTCCTCCATCTGGTCTGCGTGTCTGTTTGTATTGATTGACCGCTAACATCTGTTGTTTGACTTTCAGAGAGGAGGACAGGCAGAAGAACCCGGAGGTTGTTTTTGGCGAGACCTGGCTGTTCTTCGGTTGCCGCCACAGAGACGGAGACTACCTGTTCAGGTCTGTTCAGTTCAGTGGTTATTCAGACTCCATACATTCATTCCAGTATATACAGTCTCTGCTCAACCTTTTGTGAGTCAGATATACCGCTCTCAACAACCACATCCTTTACCTTGCCACCGCACTTTCCATTTATTGAAATCAGTGCCCTGCATAATGAACATTGCAATCGTATGCAAGAGGTGGGTGTTCTCCCTTCAATTCCATTGAGCATTGTGGGCATTGTACTGTATATAAAGCACTTGGCTCAAGGATATATTGTAAGATGTATGGGAAGAAAGTGGACATGTCAAGCTGTTTTAGCCAAGGTCTCATGTTTTTTTTTTTTCCTGAGTAACACCGGACAACAATAACAGCATCTTGCAAGGTTGGCATGTAATTCTGACTCAAGGTAGGGCATTGAGTTTCTGTGACTTTATATTTTAGGCTTGGTTTCTTTTCGCCATTTCTCTTGTCAATATTTTTCCTAGTTGCTTAAACATCCAGAGTTAACAAGCTGACAAATATTTCATCAACTCTTTTTTGACTCAAAAAGAGTAATATTTTGAATGTTGTTTCACATCTGCTAGATGTGTAACAAAACAACTGTTCTATGATACAACTGGAAATTTCAACATTGGTTACCCCTGGCATTGCTACTATGTTAAAAGCCAATCCTAAATAGATTTAAGGTTTGCTAATGGATTCACATTCAACAAAGTTCTACTGAATTACAAGCATGCTGTTTATTAACACAAAAGTTTATGGTTTGGTTCTCAACACCGACACAAGGCTGTATTGTAGATCTGAAGGTGGCAGTGTTGTGTTGTGAGTATACAGTATATCCAGGAAAAGTGTACATGAAAGTTAATATTGACCAGTGACATCAATTTTGTAAATAATAATCTTACCTGCGCAAAGTTTCAGGGGTCTATTTTTTTCATTGTAAAAAAAACCAAACAAGTTTGTTCCAGCTCAATAGTAGTGAATATCATACCAACTCTCTTGGATGGTTAAAGCACAGTAAACTGACATCCGCCTGTCAGGAGATCCCCCGCTCTGATTAGTTTGCTTTGGCTTTACTCTCTCCTGACTACATGCTAATTGATCAGCTCTTCCTTGTATCAGCAGCGAGCGTGTGCTCAACGTCGGTGCACTGATCGAGTTCCTTTCCAGGATTAAACCGTGTGAATGGATTAGCTTCCTTAATCACACAAGAATAGATCACAGAGGATGCTGTTTGTTCCCCTTTGTTTCCTCTATCCTTTAGTTAAATACTACCTCACAGCCAGGTAGTAGGCAGTGTTTGTTCTCAGTGTGGGCTTCTCTGATGAATACCCCCACAGTGTTGACCAAAATGATTAGTCTGTGTTTTATGAGCCTCCCATGAAGAGTTGTACTCAATTTAAATAGGTTTGCAGAATGAGAACAACATGGCCGCAGTTGAACTGGCTGCCTGCATTCATCTCAGTTGGATTTCCCTTAAAGTAAGTGCAATTTGAAGTCGGGCATTGCCTTGGAATGCAGAAACCTGCTTAGTAAAGTTTGTGGTATTTTTCAATGCCCCAGATTTTTAAATAAAAGCTTAGCTGGAGTTGTAAGTAGGGGTTGAAATTTGAACTTGCATAAATAAAAAATAAACTGCTTTTTATTCTTATTAATACAAAATGTCAAGAAAGAATGTGACGAAGTCTCAGTTCGTGTTTGGATTGCGAAAAGGCTTGTGATGCGCCTCAATCAGCCGCAGCACTTAACATCTCTGTGAGAGATTGATGCCAGGTTGCCCGCTCGTCACATCCAACTTGTCCTCCCTCTCTCCCCTCTGCTGCACTTATCCTTTCCCCACCTCCCTCTGATTTCTCAGCCTCTTCATGGCATGTGATTTCACGCTGCAGGAGAAACATGACTGGAAGGCCTGCTGGGATCACGTCAGGGTCCGGGATATTGCCAGAGGCTGTTATGTGTATAAACACACCAAGGAGTCTGGCAGGTTATGGCTCTCATAACCCCCCCAAACTCCCACCCCGTCTGTCTTGTGTTTTTCAAAGACGTCGGCTGCCTTTTGTCATCTGCCAGTTTCTGCTCACACGGTTATCACTCTGCGCTGATTTAATATTCACATGTCAAACAAACAAGACTCGGCGATCCTTCTCCTTGTTCTTCATGTTGTTGGTCTTGCATTCAAGATCACACATATTGATGAAAAGAATGAGATTTCTCTTAATGACCGCCTCCGATCAAAGGTTAGGTCGTAAACATCGCAGGAGAAGCAACAATTCTGGACTTTTCAGATAGAACAAAGACAAGAATGCCCATCTCTCCTTTGTATTCCTGTTGCAGCATCTGTGTTATCAAAAAAAATGCCTTATTTTAGTCTAGGGGTTACTGCGAAACACAGACCCCTGAGGCGAAGACCTTCACCCATGATCTCAGAGCCACTGCTTGTTATGAGCGTGTGTGTGTGTGTGGAGTTGTGTTTGTGTGTGTTTCTGCTCATTCCGACTGCTTAACTTTAAACAAGATGCTCTGAGCCAGAGTAAACCTTACTCCCGCACTACCTTCCTCTTTCCTTCCATTCCTGTAGCACCCCAGGCTCTGTAAAAACACTCGGGCAGAAGAAGGGAGCAGTTGGCAAGCAAAATACTGAGAGGGAGCAAGGTTACACCCAACTGCAAGGCTGGGAGGATTGATTGTAAAAAGATGCTTATAACAGTGACTCGACCTTGCTTATGAAATCCATATTTTTTTTTTGCTTTTCTTTTGTTAAACAAGATAAATTGGTTGTCTGGCATAGTTTTGTTCAGACCTTTTGCCCATCAGCGTTCCGTTTTATCAAGCTCGACAGGGTTCTTTTGTTCACAGAAAATATTTGGGGGGGGGGGGTTGCATGTCTTTTTTAGGTGGTTGAAGCTATTGCTAAATATCCTAAGGGATTGTTCGATGTGAAAACAGTTGGTATGTAAACTGTGTTGAATCCTTGGCACTTTCTACATTTCGTTTCTCGCTTACGATTTCGATTTGTTTTTTTGTTTTTTTCATAAAACCACGGACAGGCACTGTTTCACAAAGTTAGTCTCTCATTCACTTTGACATAATGTTCTCTCTACAGCAGCACCTGAAATGTCGCCCTCCTGATTCCAGCATCGAAAAGACCCATGTTTGCAAGTTTGGTACAAGCTGTCCGAGATCTCGAGAATAACCTTCCTAACATCCACGTACATTTTTCTCATCCCAGAAGGGAACTGGAGGGCTTTGTGTCCAGCGGTACCCTGAGCCACCTCAAGGTCTGTTTCTCCAGGGACGATGAAGAGGCCACCACCTCGCAGCCGAGATACGTCCAACACAATCTGCTGCTCAACAGCCAACATGTCACCGACATCCTGCTCAAACAGAACGGCTGTCTCTATGTCTGCGGGTAAGACTGACCCTTATTTTAATTTTCATTCATCCTGAGTGATACTTGCTCTTTTCGGTTTTACATTTCATACCTGTACATGTTCTGGCTGCTCTTTCCAGCGTGTCAAGAGTCCGCTGTGAGTGTGAAAGGACTGCAGAGCATCATTTGCCATCAGGCTCTCTGTGCTGGCACGGTCCGCTTTGGTCAGATCGCCTTGTGTTTACAAAGCCTCGAATTGACTTCTAAATCAATACAGATCCCTTTCTTTGTTCACAAATGACAGACAATCTTTATTTTATCATGCAGGAACCAGGAAGTGTCTTTTACAGGAGAGAACAAAATGGCTATGTACATAAATACACACAGAATCACTTAAAAAATGACTTGCATGCAGCTTACAGCCTACTAACATAGGATGTAAAACAAGAAAAGGAAAAAAGCTTGACTGTTTACAGTTATATTCTCTATTAAATATATACAGGAGGAGGATGTGTAAATCTGATGGAAAGGCAGTGTGTCCAAAAGAAGTTCATCAGATTATTATTACAATTATTATTATGATATACATATTAGATTATTATTATATAATCTGATGGTGTGTAGAAAAAAAATGTGGAATTGATTTTTACTGAAATGTTAAATACGCACTTGAGACCCTCCGATTTGTTGGTTGGCCAAACTTACTTGGTGATATTAACACAGATGTCCTTATCAGTGTATATGTTGTCCAATATGGAAACGTTTTTTTACAGAACATAATATAGAAAAAGATGTTTGGGCTAATTTAGAAATTGTGTGGTTCTTTTTATTTATAGTCGTTTATAATTATTACAATTTCAGTAAAGTTCATTGTTTGGACAATAAAGTTTATCCTTAAACTGTAAAGCATTCTGCCTCTATTACATATTGATATGACAAATGTGTGGTAATCACTCAGTCGTTTCATTGATTTTTAAAACTCCTAATAATGACACTGGCGTTGGGCCCAAAAATCCGGTATTAGTCGGGTTTTAATTAGTACACCTTTTTGTTTGTTGTCCGGCTCTGACTGTCACTGTCAGTTTAGAAATGTGGAACAAGAAACAGCAGAATCAAGTCACGATGTCTGAACCTGCTTGCAGGCTTTGCATAATTTTTGCCAGGTTCGCAACAGACTTTTGAATCACTGCAGATGATCCAGTTTGATCTGGTGTGGTTACAAAGTTTACAAAGAGCGGCTTTAAAGCTGGTAAAGCACATGAATCTCCCACTGAACATAATGTGATGACGCTTTTTAAAAACAAAAAAAAGTATAATCTCGTGTTAGATGCGACCTTTTCAAAGAGTGGACACTTTCTGTAAGTTTTTCAAGGTAATTGGCAGGTAGGTTATTGAAAACCTGGCAGAGAGCTTGCCACAGTTCTTGTGTGAATTCAGGCTGTCTCAGCTGCTTCTGTCTCTCCATGTAATACCAGACTCACTTGATGATGTTGAGATCAGGGCTCTGTGGGGGACACACCATCTGCTGTAGGACCTGTTGTTCTCGTGGCTGAAGATAATTCTCTATGACTTCGTCCGTATGCTTGAGCTCGTTGTAATGGGCTTCCTGATGGAACAAATAAAGTATCCTACAAGAGTGTACAATAATTTAGGAGATGAATCTATGATATAAAAAGGATTTCAGTTTTTTTTCTGGCCCTTAACTCACTAAACAATAGGCGCTGAAGAGCTTTGCTTACAAGCAAGATATCACATTTTTTTTTAATATCACAAGAAGCGTTCTTCTTACAACATCACTTCTCTGATTCCTTCGTTACTGTAGCATTCGCTGTGATGCAACATTGTGCTCCATTTATATCATTTATAGTGTATACACACCCGTCCACTGTATTTCACAACACATTGTTTCTGGCAGTACAAAGACAAAAGCAAAACACACATAGACATATATCATGCCAAATCATGTCAGCATTGTATAGCTCCACATCATATCCTTTCTCTTGTGTTTCTCACTGCCAGGCTGCTCTCTTTATCTTGGAGTAAATTACTTTTGAAACATCAGAGCTGTGTGAATTCTTCCCCGTCAAAAAAATATCCCTGTTGGATGATAAATCTCCCCCAGTATGCTGCAACAGCAAGACAGAGATTTCAGCCATTTTCTTCCAGGATACTGTCCAGGACTGGCTACACATTCTGGTGTTATAAGACACACACACACACACACACACACACACACACACACACACACACACACACACACACACACACACACACACACACACACACACACACACACACACACACACACACACACACACAGGGGGAAAAACATCTATTGATTGCATGGCTCGTTTTTTCTAATCTACCTGTTACTTTCCTTCTCCAGGGATGCTAAGAACATGGCTAAAGACGTGAATGAGACCCTGATGGAGATGATTAAAACGGAGCTGCAGTTGGACCAACTGGAGGCCATGAAGAGGCTGGCAGGGCTCAGAGAGGAGAAACGCTACTTACAGGACATCTGGGGCTGACAGTGGAAGTCGAGATAAGGGCATATTGCAGTATCCGCTCAGCTTTCTTACACCTTCAAATAAAAAAAAAATAAAAATATTCAGCATACTCAGCTGTAACCGCCAGAACCATAAAATTGTGTATGCTGAAGCCCGGAGGAAGTTTACACCACACAACGCTACCAAGATGGAATTTACCTTGCTGACCTGGGGATATCAGTTTACTACATCATCTTAGGCTTTTCCTCTTCTCTGAACAGAAATGACCTTGGTCAGGGCATTGGTGCTGGAGATTGGTCCTGCAGTCTGAAAAGGCTTTTAGTGCAGACGAGCCTCCTCCTCTTCATCCTTCCTGGGGAAAATGCATTTACTTCCGTCGGCTGTGATGGAGTGATTTAGAAGAGAATAAGAACTCCATGCCGTTTCCATCTCGATTGGAGTAATACCCAGCTCTCAAATAACACACACAAAACTTGTTTATTGTCATTCAGGGAAGGAAGAAATATTTTTTTTTCAAGAGTTATTTGTTTTTGGAATGTGCCACAGTTTACCTCTGAAGACATAATCAGTCCAAATTCAAGAATAACAGAGAATGTGATCCTAAAAAACGGTTACCAGTTGCATAATTTAGGTCATGGGGATGATTTATCATCACAGTGTGCTCAGGATCAAGCGAAGAGAGGTGCATTTCAATGATAATGTGCAACCCTGACCAAAGCAATTTATCTGACTGACTTTGTTTGTCTGTCTGCCCCCACATACCCAGCAGACTGCCAGTCAGAGACTGCAAGAGACAATGAACTCCAACTTTTCTAAGTCCTGAAAAACCAACTAAAATCTCCCAAACTGTGGATAAAACAAACACATCTGTGCTATGTGTGATCAGGAATAAAAAGATATTTCACAGTAAACTGTTGTCTTGTGTTTTCCTTTCTTGTGCACAGACATGTGTGTTTGTGGATGACCTTACACGCGCACACACACACACACACACACACACGCGCATTTGAAGTGTGTGGGTGTGGGACGACTGGAAGCTTTCTCTGCATCTTTGAGAGGCAATGGGAATTATTTGAGAACTAATGGACTCTGATTGATTGGGGGTGATTGTTTTATTTAAATTTGAAGATAATTTGATTGTTCAAGGTGACTTTGGTCAGAAGATGAAGGTGTACTCTGCTAATTGAAGGCTTTTCGCAATGGGCCTCTTAGTGCAGCCCAGAGCCCCAGAGAGAGGCTTCTCAGAATTAAATCTTCTAACAGCAGTCTTTTTATTTATCCTCTTGTAGGGAGGGGAGAGAAAAACATGTTTACAATCTCTGCCGCCCGGGCGTCTATGACACCGCACTCGCTGTGTTTTTTGAGCCGAGTAAACAGAACATTCATTGTCGCAGAAAAACAATCCCTCATTGTGAATAATTGGTTTAATACAGTGTTGCTGAAGGTAGAGCTGTCCTTGTGTTTGTCCAGGCGCAGCTTGGCTGCTCCTCCTCACCACCGTCTCTGTCCTGCTGCTTCGCCAAGTCACAAGAGCAGAAGAGGACAAAATCAAAATAATGATGCTGTGTTCGCCCAACAGCATCACCAATATCATCCCACACTCCCATGAGCACACATGATAGCCTTCATTTAATGCAAGACACCAATTTGTTGTTGGAGACACAAACTGGCGAACATGTCGTAATAAGTTTAATTAAAGTGACTGATCATTAAAGTACACTTTGAGCTGCACTGCCCTTATTTACCTACCTTATGAAAATGCCCTCGTCCCCACTTAAAAAATGACCCCAGTGTAGACAGAGAGCCCGCCGGCTGCTTATGCCACCCTGTCCAGCGACCACCTAGGACTGATGAAGTTTTAAATTATGTCTTCATAATTAAAAAGCTTCACAGTGGCTCTTTTTTGTCCTGCAGCAAGAGTGAAAGACCGAGCTGAGGAGATGGTCAGGAATAAATCAGAGCACTGGAGGTCAGTGCGACCGCAGAACAGTAGCACCTCCATGATAGATGCCCCTTGTTAGGAATGGCTTAAATGAAGCAGAAAGATGTGTGCTGAAGATAATGACTGTTATTATGGAAGTGTTGAGTGAGCCAAGTGGGGAGATGCACTTTATGTCAATGAGCTCAGAGATTTTTGAAAAGACCTGCTTAACATTGGACTCCTCGGTGCAGAAAATACAATGATGAGGAGAGTAACTGGAACCTCCTCCACTCTCCCCCTCCTTGAGCTCTACAAGGATGGTGCCTTAATTAGGCAAGTGGCAGGATGTCCAAATCATTTGACTCAGGTCTGTGGATAATGCGAGTGCAGTTTAGACAACAGCACTAGTTAGAAGAGTAAACAGTTAGTGGAAACCAAGTTTTGTCCCTTATGACAAAACTTTGGAGGATTCGGGGGAGTAGGCAGAGATATGTACCTGTGTTTGTGTGCATGCTGATGAGGTATGGGACTTAGTGATAAAGATTTCTTTCAGGTACACTACAACATGCAATTTGCTAGGCTCAGTTTTGAAATTTTGAACAGATTTCTAGCAAAGCATGACGACTTAATTTCTCTATATTTTCCTCATTTTTGCTCAGTTCCTGTAGCTGAAATCCCCAACACTGTAATTTCTGTTTCAAAGCTGTCAAGAATTTTAACTCCAGTCTTCTTGCCTCTGTGCACATGGAGTAAATCTTCATCTTCTTCGAGTTCTTCCAGCTTCTTTGTTTCAGTTTTGTTGTGTCATTAAAAAAAGGACACTTGCTCTCCGCCTCAGCTGTTCTCAGTCTGCCATCAATGACACTGTAATGTCAACTCAGCTCTTTGATGATGTGGTAGCAATGACAGCCATGTAAGCACACACACACACACACACACACACACACACACACACACACACACACACACACACACACACACACACACACACACACTCACTCACTAATACACGCACACAGATACACACTGAGAGCCACAGTCAGTCTGCTTTCCAGCGTCCCAGCTGTGCACAAACACTTTAACTTTAGCATCTGTCAGGAGTGCTGGAGGAAAATCTATGTTTTTCTATAAAGGCTGCAGCGCCTCTATTGAGTTTCCCGTTTTCACTGTGAGACACCAGTGTTGTTCTGGTCTCTGTTTATTGATGCAGCAGGAAAGATACACCCGCATCCGATTTGGCAGAACAAACGTTTGCTGTAATTGATGCTGGCGGGAGGCGAGAGTATTCAATAAGGAGGTATTGTTCTCCTCGTGGGGTTAAAGAAATATATTTCTATGTTTAACTGACCAAAGAAAGCATACACACTCAAAAAAAAGTTTTCATATTTTACATGTGATCTGTGGAAGAAAGATTTTTCCATACTAGTCAGGTAGTGTATGTCCAAATGAATTAAGTAGAAACTGCTTGGCTCATCAAATATATTAACGATGTTTCAGCGATGGATGCGCTTTCTGTCTCCATTTGTCAAAGAAATGTAAAAATTGGTTGGGAATTTTTAAACCTGCAACGACAGATGAACACTTAGCAGAATTTATAGCCTCCTCAGTCCTGACAGCCATAATGACTTATGCAAATTGGAGGTTAAGTGCCAAGATGAGGCTGTTCAGCAGAAAAAACAGAGATGCAGCGAGCATCGAGGATGGATGGAAGGTGGAAGAAAAGGCAGATGGAAGGATAAACTGTGAGCACCTGACATTTGTCTCTGTTTGGTGAGTGGGACACGGTGAGCTGTTACCATGTCGCTCGATCAATAATCTGAAAATATCTAAAATGCATGATGAAATTAATTTGAAGATGAAACAGATTCCCCACACAGTTTGTCTATCACAGTGCGTGGTGTGGAGATGAATATAAAAAGAATGTGGGCGTGAACTCTCACCTTATGTTTAGTTTGATCTCACGGTGATATTTCTGCACGTAGAGTCAATAAAATAACAAAAAGATAATAATACAATTCTGAGAAAGTAGACAGCCTGAGGGTTTAGAGCATCACTGCATCGATGCTTCTCTTTATCACAGGTATCATAGTAATGAGATTGAAATATTGCCATTTAAGTTTTTGTTTGCTGTGTGAATTAGCTTTTTGATGCATCTTAAAGGTAATAACAATGTTTTTTTATCCTAAGTCTTTCCCTTGTCCTCTTGCTGAAGCTTCCACCGTGGCACCAGTGACTCTCCTAATCTCACCCAACCCCTGATAAGCAGCCATGAGCTGTCTGGTGAGGGGGGTTCATCAGTAACAGATTAATGTCCAGCTGTACTCCCTGCACCACGCTGTGAAAGGGATGAACAGAGGCAGAAAAGTAGAATGACATTGTAAAGAGGGAAAGAGTGACTGTTAAAGCCTGCAAATTGGGTGAAATGTGGAGAAAGAGCAGGGATCGAAAGAGTCACACGAAAACAATTTTCCTCTGAGGGGAGAGGGATGAACGGATAAAAATGGCAAATGACAACAGGTAGATGTGCAATGGGAAAATGTGACAGAGGTACCTCAACCCTGAATTTATTACTTTGCTTTCAGAGCAGTGGGAGGTGAAGCGGGGTGACTTACAACATCACCGACCCTTTTGCAGATTTGTTTCCTGTAGAGATGGGCTCGGAGTCATCCTATAACGCCCACGCACACTTTTGGCACATCAATGAAAAAAAATACACCGCAAACTGGCTGTCGTCATATCAAGGGTCCAAGAGTCACGTAAAAAATGTTTATACCTTCATCAAACTTGTAACGTGGAAAAGAAGTGATATACAGCCCCTGAGGCAAAAGAATGCATTAAGGATGTATTTAAAAAGGAGCAACTGTTTGTGTGATTAATCATCGTCCCACAAAGTGACAGCCAGTGTGCATGTAATGGGACAGCTGGGATTTTGCTCAGTAATTACTGTTTTATTGAAAAATCTATGTGTACGAAGAGCAATTACAAAGGCTACAACATAAACTGTTTGTACTGCAGTATATCAGCGTTCAAGGCAAATCATGCATCAGTGCAAAAATAGTGTTTTTTTTGCTCATTTGAGAGATTGGGCTTTAAATGAATTTGATATGCAGAGATATACACACACACATTAAAAGTGGAGATTAAAAACTGCGAAAACAAAAAGGGCTTCTCAAAAACAGACTTTTAGTCCACCTGAAGTATTAAGGCCCAAAAATACAGTTTACTCAAGACTGTGCAGGCTGAGTGCCAACTGCACTGTGACATCAAGACTCCACTGCTCCCGGGTCAAGAAACAATACACATAACTTTGTCCTTTAACCTTCCTGTTGTCCTCAGTTCTTTCGTGACCCATTTTCAAAACTATTTTGGGTCACGAAAGACCCAAGGACAACAGAAAAGTTTGGGTCAAGCAAACAAGATATAGACTGTTACCAGATAACTTTTAAAGCTAGGCAGTAGATGGGTTTTGCTTTTTCTCCCTGCTTTCAAGCTCACCGTCTCCTCCGCCTGGTATCGCGACCTGAGCCTGTAATACACCCATCAATCCACGAGAGGATAATGTGTCAGTGTCATGTTTGGCCTCCTCTAGATGTGAAACATACAATCATATGACCAGTGTCAAAATAGGGAGTCATGTGACAAAGTACATAGAGTGATGAAGTGCCAAATGAGTGGTCGGGGTTGGTTGGCTGGAATAAACACATAACTTTCACCTGGATGACCGGTGTTTAAGTCCGTGAGAAAGCAAAAGGTAAACTAGATCTCTTGTAAGTTGCATACATGGTGTGATGTACTAACAGTAAGTAATGGTCTGTAACGTTGGCTTCTAGTCTTTGATGATGCATCTTAAAGGTAATGATAATGTTTTCCTAACAAATTGGTTTTGGTGCCTAAACCTTACCAAATTCCAAACCTGAGGCACCTGACTTTTCATGTTTAGGCGCAGCAGAAAGTGAAATTGACATGGTATGTTTTAGTGGACTGACGGGTGTATTACCCAGTTTGTATTGATATTGGGTTGGTCTCCTGGCAATAGCTTAATTTACTGTACAGGTCCGAGTGTGTCAATCTTCTCATTTATCATTCACCAAATTCCCAAAACGTCAAACAAAAGTTGTAATTTTTAATGTCACTAATACATTATTGAAACACTGACACCAGACACTTTCAGCAACTCCTAAAGGGAAATATCTGGAGCGTTCACTGCTAAATGTTCCACTATTTAGTTTATCACTAGTTAGGTGCTAAATTAGTCTGACTGCCATTTGGAGCAGGGAAGGTAGTATACAGCGGTTATGTTTAAGCTCTTTTCACTGGAAACAGTTACTTTCAATGTCTCAAAAAGGTGGACGAGAACACAGAGAATCAAATGCAGGACGTAAAGCCAAAAGATGGAAGGAATTTACGCACACAGTCATTTGAGCCACTGTTAATACAATAAATTTGTGTATCTTTAATATAATCTTCATCCAATCGCTACTTGATATCTGAGGGGGTTAAAACAAAAACTCACTCTTCTTCACACTGCTCTCAAGTCATCACCTTCTTGAGACCAACACCATTGGAAAACTATATTCCAGAATACATTTCATCAAAAGACCAAACACTTGCATGCACAGACATTCAGTAAAACTTAAAAAAAACAAAAAACAACAACAACCAACCAACCAAAAAAAACAAAAAACCTTTAAACTGGGGTTTGATCCATAGCCAGTGATTAAAAACAGCTTAAACATGGCACTTTTCTTTGGGAGCTGTGATGATGCCACAATACTCTGCCACGGCTGTTGCTAAGTAACTGGTACAGCAACTGATCTTTTCATCACTGCGCTAATATTATAGAGGGCTTCATTATTTGCAGTCATCACATCTCAGTTTGAAAGTAGTGGCAACAACACAACTCTCAAGTGCGATGTCGTTTTGCTGACAGTAATGATGAAAGAAAATGGGACAGTCCTTCACAACAAGCGCTCCACATTAAGTTCCACTTGCAGCTCTGGTGTTTAGTTTTCATCATAGGGTATAAACAAATAGGTAAACTATGGGACATTCTCAGTAAGGAATTACAGAGGCCCTGCTCCTCCACTCGCTGTAATCATCTGCTGATTTGAGTTTTCAAATGGCTGCAAATGCAGAACAGCTCCCAAAACAAACAGTGTACAAAATAAACTGATTCTTTCTCCTTTTGTGACGCATTGAAACATTATTTGCCTATAATTCATTGAATTTTAATTGCACTGCACATTACACAAGTTTTAATTGATAAAAGCCACTGTGATGAAAATATAACGAAAGGTCAATGTGCATTAGTTCAACTGTTCAACAAAGTGTAAAGATGAAACTTGCAACACAAAGTCCTGAATAATTCATTCATTAACACCCTGTTGTTCATGCATTTCAAACATCGGCATTGATGATTAAGCTACTGTTCATTAAAAATAAATAAAAATAAAGCTTTAAAAAATTGTTGTTGCACCAAACTTGCTTTTGAAGACTTCATCGTGCTGCGGCTACAAGAAATGTACACCTACAGTATATTTAAGGAGAATTAAATTGAAGTTACAAACTTCTGTTCATCATTTTCTACTTCTTATGAGCCTTTTTCATAGCAGACATTCTGACTTCTCATTGATGCTTCTCCAGGAAAACGTAGTGCACAATACAAGAAATCTGAGACAGAAAGTGTTGAAAGGAACCCAGACGTGATTTTTTTTTTTTTTTTTCTGTGCCCTTCATCACTGTGAAATGTAAAATCGTTCCTGAAAAAAAAGCCATCAAAAAGGAAAAAGAAAAATCTTGATAGTGCTTTCATAAGGGACACCTTTTAATGCATTTGAAGCTGAAGTGTTATTTAGAGTAATCAAATGCTTCTATCGGTGATATCTTTCTTTTAATCTGGCAAAGAAGGTCATGTTTTGGTTGCCTTGTGCAATCTTTTTTTATTTTCTTCTGGGAAATGAGGTTATCAATAACTGGTGACAGGTGACACATTAATGTATTCGATCTGCAGCCACATATAATCACTCTCTTTCTCTGCACTAAAATTGGTCTGGATTATGGCTGTTGTGTTTCGAATTAGAAATCAGAATTAATACTGCTGAGATTGTTTTCAAGAATTTAAGACTTTAAAACAGTCTTTTGTTATGAAGTCATTTTAGACAGCACAGTAATGTTTCTGTGGTTAAAACATGGGAAGTCGTGTGCAAGTTATGAAGACAAACTCTGCATGATTAAAATTACAAATTACTAGCTTAACATCCAACTAAAAATTAACTTCAATGGCCTCTGCCATTTCCATAAACATCAGCAAACATGTCACAACCCGAGGCTTATAGACATGTTTTAGTTTCGACGTTGAGAATACTACAAGATGGGTCTGTTCATATGGACTCTTCTCTCGTGTACACGGAGAAAACGACCCCATTTGAACGCATCATATGAAATGACCATTTTATCAGCAGTGAAATACCCTTTAACCAACAGCTGAGAGCCAAGACAGCTGAATAACACTGTGGTCACTACAAGTAGATATCTTACGACAAGATCGCATATTTTGGCATTAACAATACATTTTCAGTAGGTTACTGATACAGTCGGTATTTGCGACTTGCCAACATTTCCTAACGTTGAAAACACAACATTGCTGAAATTAGTTCTTCTTTAAAATGTATTATCTGATTCATTTAGTTGTATAAAAATGTAATTTTACGATATTTTAGTACACCATTAAATCCTAATTCTATTAATTGTGTCTGTGATTTGCTTGCTGTGACAAGCAAGACCCTCCAATGGAAGAGGTCGACTGCTTAAGTGCCAATAAGAATAATAACAACCATAACAGAACAAGCAGTGTAGTAAGTGATGATGTATTTGGATTCAACTTGAATGCAATCACATGCAAGCAACAATATCCAGCCTATCAGGGTGATTGATTTCTCCAGTAAACATGCCCAGAAGCTACCAATTTTTAGCAGCCGCAATGACGCCACACAAATATATCACTTGTGGTGTGGCTTTACTCTCAGTCCACTTGCTCATGTCGGGTTCATGTACTGTGTTTTAACCTCAGCAATATACTATCATGACATGCTGCTCACTCGTTTATTGCAGTTCCTGCTTGTTCTGTTCAATCCAGTGGCTTTAAATTCTGGTTGTTCGCTTGCACGACTGCTCATTTGCACTTCCAACAGCGAGTTAATTGCAGTTAACGGTGATCACCTGGGTTTCCAGGTGTAACTCAGTCCCTGATTAGGTAGCTTGAATAATAAACAGCTGTGGGCAGTGAGGACCAGGATCCAAGGTTACTGCTCCAGCAAGCTCTTGTTTCTCTTCTTGGTACTGTCTGCTATTAAAACTAATAAATTGAAAAGGCTTGGTTTCGTACCATCCTTAAAAAATACCTCATCAGAATAATGAAAAACTCATCGACTATAATAGTCTGCAATATATTTCCCTTGAGAGCTAAACCACATGCTTATGTATGCATGTTTGTATGCCATGTACACGCACACACACCTTTGACAACAGCTGAAGCCTAAATTTTGCTGTTTATCTGCAGTGGCAGTGGTTCTGCGATAAATCACGTCTCTGACAGATATCTCTGGGTTTCATGCAAGCTCATGATCCCCGCTCTGAGAGAGTGGAGACTGAATGAAACATTTAAGTGCTGAGAATATTTTCTGCAAATCTCACAGGAGGCTGGACAAAGCTGGAGTCAAAAAGTTGAGTAAGACGTGGATCGTCTAGTGAATTTTCTTGTGAGAGGGTAGAGTCGGGGGTTAGAAAACAAATGCATCATATCTACCAACAATATTGAATAAAAAATTGTGGGAAGGAAGCATTTGCTCTTGAACAATCTGGTTTACAGTATGAAGTGCTGCCAATAGCCTATAACAGGGGTATCATTTTGCAAATATTGGCATGATAATTTGGGAGATTTATGAAACATACCACCTTCTAACAGCTATTGTATGAAAATACAAAGCACTGCACTTTAAAATAGTACAAAACAAAAATAGAAAGTAACCTTTATGAAGGTCTTGGATATTTTTGTTCTGCTTTTAACTGGAGAGTAGCTACATTCAACTTCTTGTCCTCATGGTGCTCCCTGCAGAGAGGAGCCTGTTGCATGCAGTACAAGAAAAAAAGTCTGGGTTCTTTCCTCCTGAGAAATCTCAAAGCTGAAATCAGTTGTCGCAGGCAAAATTGAGATTTGCTGATGTCTAATGCTGCGTTAAAATGGAACTCGTGAAAACACTGTTGCTTGGCAACGTGGACAGCGTCCAGAAGCCACAGAGGCTAACAACTTAGCTAAGTAACAGGCGAGTAACGTTATGCAGGAAATGCAAAGGCACCGAGGGAAAAGATGAGGCGGTTGGGAAAATCAACATTTTCCTCAGACGTAGGGTATTATCCAAGTCATGAAGAGAAACTCCATGCGACTAAAATTACAAATATGTTAGCTTAACATCCAACTAAAAACTAAGTCCCATGGTCGCTGCCATTTCAGAAAACGTCAGCCAACACGTCACAACTTTGGGGCCATTCTTCTCGTAAACTCTTCCCGGTAAATACGGCCCCATTTAAACAGAATCAGTTCGTGGTCCTTGTATCGCATGCATCCAAGAATTTTGTGCCAAATCCAGCTGCCATGTTTCTTAAAGGAGCTTGTAGAAAGATCCTAAAAAGTCCAGGCACTCATGAATCACTTCAGAAGTCATACTTTAGACAAGAGCCATTTGAGCCCTAAAGTTTTTCACCTCTTAAGTTTGATTCAAAGAATACAATTTTGATCCAAGATTATTTGGCAGAGCAAACAGCTTGTGAAATTACCCGTTACAACTATGGAGCGACAGGGCAGCGAGGAAAATTGCTCCACCTGACTCTGCATGTCACGAGCCAGCAGCTTCGTTTCTTGATTTGACTCATATTCAGCTGGAGGTTTGATTTGTCTTCTGCTTTCCTGCTGCTGACAGACACCCCTCTTTCGTTTATGTTTCTTGAAATGTTTTTCTTTGCACAGGCAGGAAGAACAACACAGTCTATCTATATAGAGGAATAATTTGAGCTTGAAAAGTAAAAGGAAAGTTGCAAGCTGACAAAGTACAACTCGAGAAGGAACTGGGTAAATTTGCTGCAACCATTTAAGTTCCAACTTAAAAAGGATAAGTGAATACGTTTCAGGAAGGAGAAATTGGGAAGAATATTTCATTGCTTTTACTGCTCAGTGTGTAGCTCTGAGGGGCAGCTCTGTGGTATTAGCAGTTACCTTGGGCTTGGACCTGGCCTGAACAGATACACCTAATCTAACCCCGCATGAGTTTCTCCCAATCATGCAGAGCAGAGGCAGTTAATTATGTATACCCTCGGGTGGTGAAGAAGATGAGATGGGAGGGAAGATATGCAGCGATATCCAAATAAAATGCCACTCACTAAAATACCTGAACCTTAGACCACCCCTGCGGTCTATTCAGTGTTCTAGTTTAAATTTCAGCCTTACGTTGGTCATGGGGGGAAAAATGAGGCCAACACTGACAAATGTGGGTGCAAATTAGACCGTGAGTTTTAATGAATTATCAAAGATTCAAGACCCACTGGAGAGGGAATGAAATAATACAAAGGGTTTCATGTTTGCAATTAGGTCTAATGATCATTTGTGCCCTCTTGTATAATGTGGAATAATATTTTGGCAGTGCTCCAGTATATTTTATCTGTACCAAAGGAAAACATAACCAAACACTTCTAGCAGCCGAGTTTAAGTAACCCTATACTGAGGCATGTCAACATGTTATGTCCGGCTAAATCTGAAGGTTAAATCTGAATCATATGAATACAAATTTCTGTCATTTACAGAAAAAAAAAAAAAAAAAAAAATGCAAAGACATGTTTCCAAAATCCAATCTTAAGAGATGTCAGATTTAAGGGCTACTTCATGCAAGTATTGCTGTGATTGGAAATACTTGCTTCCTGAGAAGGTGCAGATGTGTTATAGCAGTAATATCTACATGCAAAAAGGCTCGAGTGCCCAGACCAGGCTGCAGCACAAAGACAGTTTTGGCTTATACCAACAATTAGTAAGGGTCGCTCTCGGGTTAATTGAGCTTGATGCCTTTACCCCGCAGGATCCTGGTCACCGGCTTCAAAATGTTATTACAGTTTGTTAATGGCACTTTATTGTGTTTTTCCACACTGCACAAAGCTATGCAGCCTAAAAGCCTCTGGGGCAGATAACCCAAAATATGTGAGTGAATTTGGTTATTGTAGCACAATTTAGGGCTATTAAAATGTACAGGGTACTACACGCATTGAAAGGGAAAGACAATCCAAAATAGCCCTTTGTGCTTCTGAAACAATGTGACGTATATTCTCTCCTGCAGATATAGATTCATACGTAATGGCTCAGGAAAACACAGGACTCAACAGCATGTCTCAGAGAGGGCGATTAAAAGTTCAAACATCTCACCTTTTATTAAAGGCAATACAAGCAAGCAAAGGTAAGAGATTAGCTGAGGAGCAAAGTCGACAAGCAAAAAACACCAGGGAAAATGGGGCTGGAAAGGAGTCCTAAACATGTTGAGGGCCACAACCAAACCGGGGAAACAACAAGGCAGAGCTGAGATGACACAACAGTCAAGCAGAAGGCAAGTTGAAGTGGACCTCATATACTGTGGAGATAACGAGGGAATGGGGAACAGCTGGGTGTGTGCAATCAGGTGATCAGGAGAGGAGGAATGGGCTGGTGTTAACTGCAAGGGTTAGTGCCAGATTGGACCAACCAGAGGCGTGCATGCCCTAAACTCTACACTGCTGTGATTTGTTGTAAAGTGTATGCTGTTCTGAGTGCTTGTTTCACTGTCAGTCAACTGGTCCTTAACCTTAACCCTAACCACAACATATCAACCAATCACAGCCAGAGTGTCCCTCCTGTTGATCTAATCTAGTACCAATGCTGCAAGGGAGATGGGAGGGGCTGGATTAGTGTGGATGATAAAGTGCAAGCAGCAACAATGAATGAATACATATATCTCCATTAATAATGAGATCCTGCTGAGTGAACCCAGTTTGGGAATTGTGAGTTTGTGAAATGACGTTCCAGAGCCTCCCGTCTGGCATTTTGTTTAGTTTTTTAAGCCAGAAGTGACCATTTTTGGACGAGATAGGGAGGAATAAAAGGCGGATGTGAGAACTGAGGACACCTAGCCCACCCACCTTTTACTAGAAAAACCTGACAGCCCCCTGTGCATGTCAATCAAACTAGGCACACCCCCAAACATATCTCTTTTTGAGACCTAATATTATAAAATGTTTTTAGATGGACCACCAGAACACTGATAAGAGGGAGTGAATTCAATGCCACGGAAATATACAGACTTTGTATTTCATGAGAAAAGTTTACGCTTTTTGAATGGGAGTCTATTGGAACCAGATTTTTTTTAGGGGGGGCTGGCCCTAAGTGGCCATTGGTGGCCTATTGACTATTCAGAAAAAGAAAACGATCAAAGACATCAAAAAAATAAAGTAAAAAATATCAGCCTGTTGACATCCAACCTCTTTTAACACACTGTTCAACGGAGACACAAAGAGAGTTAGTGGGGTATGTGAGAGAAATGAACTCGGGGAGACTCAACCTTGGTGTGGTCCTGAGAGAGATAATAACTGGGGCCAGAGATGGAGACTAGGCAACTAATGAGGCAAGTCACTAATTAGCCACCAGTGTCACTGGCCTTTCTACTTTCACTTTGCTATAGCATGTGTGGGAGTGTGCATGTGTGTGTGATGAGAAGGAGACAGAGTCTTGCTAATGTCATTTCAGGAGGTGTGAATTTATACCTTCAATTTAGAGAAGAAATAGCCTCATATAATATTCCATGAGATTGCATTTGTAAATAGCATATAATAACGCAGATTACAGCTGTATAACAACTTCCTCAGGCTCACAGCATGTTTACAATAAGTCTTCATGGTTGATAAGAGCATTTCGTTTATTGCTAAATTCACCCGTTTATGTTGACACAGTGTACCTTTTAAAAATTAGTCTTTATTTTAAGTTTAAAGTCAACACGTGTGACTCGACAACATGACTTTATTTTTGCAAAGTTTTGTCAGTTAAAGCACATCAAGAAAGTTAATTTCTCACTAAAATTTCATGTCAACAAAAAAGCAGGCTTTCTATTATACATGCAGTCATTGCTTTACCAGGGAGCCTGCTTGCCCCCAGTGCCCGCATCTATGTCATTTACATGTATGCACTGTCACAGCAATAGCACAGCCAGAAAATGTTGTGACCGTGGCTCGTCCGCAGAGAATTCAGTGCCAGTGCAGAGATAAGTGACGCTTATTTGTCATGGCAAAAAGAAAAGGTGTTGCAAAAAGAAAATGAAACCGAGCTTTAAATCTTCAGATATCTTCTCTTTTCTCAAAGGCTTCAGGGAGCAGATAGTCTTCAGTCTTCCCCTTCTGAGGCTCGTCCTGTCAGGGTTCAGGCGTTTAGGATCAGTGACACATGCAGCCGCTCGTCAGTAGAAGCCACTTGTGGCCCTTGAGCCTTTCTCTGGGGAGCCTTTCAAAACCGTCGACCGTATCCTCCCCGAGCTGCTGTCCATGAAGGCAGCGCTATGCTGCTCGCCAAGAGGCAGAGCAGCAACCTTTGTGCTGTCTTGGTTCATCACCCAAAATGCATGCTTGGGTGAGACAGAAGCAGATGTATACGAGAGGTGTTTGAAGCTCTTTCAGGCCCAGCATGGACCGTTATCATTTTGCTTATTCTCCACCTGGAGAGAAATGAATACAACAGCATAAAAGCATAGCAATATGAAAGCATTTTGCAGAGCCTAAATGCTGGTGGTGGGTCACAGTTAATCCATTCAATGTGGGACACGACAAGTCTGGTGTCAGCTTGATACACAGGCACTTACACAGGCCTGACAGTGTCCACCTCATGCCAAAGATAGACCATGGTCTCCCTGCTTCCATCTCGAGCCCAGGTTAAAAAATTCCGGTGGACCTTGGCTACAGGAGAAGGAAGCAAGTGATTGTGCAAAGACCTTCAGACATCACTGGGGCTTTGCTATTTTTCCCCCCTCAGCTCCTTATCTAGAGGGCGGAGGAGGCGATGAGACTTTACTGTAATTGCTATAGAACAGAAAATTGGAGAGCTGCCAATCTAATTGCCTTCCATGTCTGCATGCCCATCAGTCAATGTTTGGAAAGGCTCTCAGTAGGATTGGCAGGAATGACTGTGGCTCACCTTTATTTGACGACAAGGTTTGTCGTTTACATTGTTTGTAATTAAAAATAATGCTGTTAAACCATGAACTAAGAGGAAAATGACAAATGCTTTCTGCAGTAAATCAGTGTTAATTGTTCTTTATGGCAGACAATATACATCAGGTAAATTTGCCTATTTTACTCCAGTATTTTAGTAAAAAGCCATAAGATTTACTTTCCTGGTATTGCAAGCTTTTCAGTAAGCTAGAACTTGATGACATTCACACCAACGTGATTGTTTTAGAGATTATGACCTGATGAAGACATGTTATAATGAGCTTTTTCTCTCCAGCCTGTCACACTGAGGTACTTTGAAATTTATGTTGAGAGCATTCTTGATCAAAATTACCTGCCACCATTTCCACTTCAGCAGTGCAGAAATTATCCTCCCATTACTTTCCATATACGTAGCAGGGTTCCGTCTCATATTGCTTGTTGCATAAGCTTTGGCTGACACATGAAAACTTTGAGACTGGCCCCCAGACTCCTCAGGCCCTGATTGATTGGAATAGATTTGCAGCACTTTTACCTCTGCTTCCTCTCCTGCCGTTCAGTATGTCTGTAAAAATGAGTCTTGAGCGAGTGATACAGAATACTAAATACACTGAAAAGGTCAGTCAATATCTAATTGCTTTGTCAACTCAATCTTTATTCATATCTTAAATATTTAATAATGTCATTAAAAATTCAGAGGTTGGGTAGTCTAGTTTCAAATCACAAGTTGGTATCAGGAAAGATCTCATTAAGCATTTTTCATAATGAATGACATCTTTCCTGTCAGTAACAGGCTACTTAACATGGGCACTCACACCACCAGGAGAGATCACCTTGTCTCCAATGTGTGAAATGTAAAACAAAGGAAATGAGAAAACGTTTTATCTTATCACGAGGATAAAAGATAAGAAACCCTGCAGCTCCTGTAGGCATAGTAATTCCACCATTGTCTGGTTCCAACAGGGAAATGTGATAATGTATTTATTTGATGAGATTTGGGTTTTAAAACGGTTCACTATACTAGTTATCTCACACACTAGAAAGAGAATTTGTCTCAATATCAGCATTTTCAGGGATTCATCTTTCTGAAGCCCCAAAGATGATATATTCGCTTCATTTTTTAAAGTGAGTTGCACTCTGTATTCCAATGAGCTGTGAAGACAAAACGCAGAGCGCGCCGTTGATGTGGCGCCGGCAGAAGCAAAAACCAAAAAGTGCAGATAAAACACCATGCTCTGAGTCACGCACCGAGGAACAAACTTTGTCAAGCTGGATTAACACTCACAAGCTCCCGAGCAGGAAGGCAATTACTTGTGTTAACACTGATATCCACTGTAACGCCCCTTGACAACTGATTTCTCTTTGTGTGCGTCTGTGTGTGTTTATGTGCGTGTGCGTAAAAGAGAGCGAGAGTAGGAGATAAAGAGGTTTCTTCCTCTCTTGTCCAACATGGTGTATATATCCCATAGAGGCTTGACTGCAGTAAAGACAAACAAACAGTAATGAGGTGACACAGTAGATGTGTGTGTGTGTGTGTGTGTGTGCGCGCGCGCGTGTGTGTGTGTGTGAGAGAGAGAGAGAGAAGCTAATTTGCACCTCTGAATACTCTTTGACTTCATTTTAAACTCCACTGCATCGGAACTACATACCATGAAAAGCTATGAACTTCCTTTCAATTAAAAGAGAGTATGGGCAAAACAATAAGCACCAATGCAAACCAGCCCAGTAATTGAGGTTTGGAGGTCCTATTTTATTTTATTCCCAGGCTTATGCACAGAAATGCAATCTTCAAAAGTTAAACTTTTTAGAAAACAAACTTTTAGAGTTTACTGAGCTGTTAGTTTTAAGGTGGTAGAAGTGCAATGAAAGTTTGACAGGGATGACAGGACACACGACAGGAGTGTGTTTTTGTGTTGGCATTGGACGAGTGTTTTTACAGTTATCTTTACACACAGGAGTTATGCCTGAAAAGTCAAACTTTCCCCAAACAGATTTTTTATTTTGTTACACCCGTCCCGAACTTCTCTTCTCACTTTTTGTGTCATGTTGCATTTGAGTTCAGAGCCACTCAGATGTTGCTGCTGTGTAGCAAGGTCACCCCTACCAGAACCGCCACCTTTATTTGTCTTTTCAGGACTCACACTGGTAGACCCCACGCTCACACACCTATAAACACATTTATTCACACACTTCATCGCCCTTTCTAATTACTGCATGCATGCCGCCCTGGTCATGCCAGGTTGACTGACAGCTGATCACTGGGAATGACCTTGACAGGTCATATTTCTGACAAAAGCTGAAAGAGAGGGAAAACAGTCTGTGTGTCTGTTACAGAGAGAGACACGGGAAGAGAGAGAAGACATGAGAAACAAGGAGCATGCAGCAATAGAGACCGACAGAGACACAGGAAGAGAGAGACAGAAAAAACAAGAACACAAGAACAGAGGCTGCGATAAAAAGCGAGACAGAGAGGAGTGTATGTGTATCACAAAGACTGCACTCCCTGGTGTGTGTGTGTGTGTGTGTGTGTGTGTGTGTGTGTGTGTGTGGTGAATTTAAAGTTGGTGCAGAGTGCGTACAGTCGGCTGCTGGTTCATGAGTGGGTTTCCACAGAGGAGAGCGGGGTGTCTGTGGTCTCTGCTTGAAGATTGTAGAACTGCTGGCCCACAGAGCCATTAAGCTCTCGCTACAAAGCCTCTTAATCAGCCTGTGTCTCCAGGGGACAAAACATGCAACCTCGACCTGGAGCGCCATCAAATCGCCGTCAGAGCAAGACACACACGTGGACACGCATGCACCCACACACTCAATGAAAAGCCTGTTTTCAGAAAAAAAAAACTGGTGAGTTGAATCAAGGTGAGAGCTGAGAGAACAGAAAGTTGGGAAGGACGATGCTTTTTGCCCTCCTGTCCTCCTTGGCTGTGGAGCCAGGTGGTTGACATTTACAAGATTTCACTTGGATGACTTAAGAGGTTTTGGAATAAATATGGTGAGCAGTTTCATAACACGCAGCTCAGAACTCATCAACAAGGTTCATTTTACTCTCCTTTTCATCTACATTGTAATTGCTCATGCTGCTGCTGCTGACTTTCACTTTGAACACAGATCATACTACACTCTGTACAGATGTGCTGATCAACAAGTGCCAGTCCCCACGGCAGTATCCAGAACCCCCACTTCCCACCACAAGCTGGACACACAGCTGGAGAGGCTTGAACTCTGGTTTCTAAGGAGATTGGCATCATGCTTTATCCTCAAATTCCTTGATTTATGAAGCTCATAATTAATATTCTAATTTGAAAATCTGATATTTATGTGAATTTTTGCAGTAAACATCTTAGTCAGTACCCTGATTTTTACGTTTCTAAGTCTCTTTTTATATTTCTACTTGTTTTTTTGTGTGTGTGTTTTTAAAAAAAAATGTAAATAGCTCCCTTTTAGTTTTTGTAGTTGCCTTTTCCTTTCTCTAGCTCCCTTTTTATAGTTTCTGGTAAAGTTTTTTGGTTCCCTTTGTAATGCCCCTAATTCTCTTCATATTTCCAGTTTTCTCTTTTTTAGTTCCTTGTTTCTAGTTCCCTTTTATGGTTATGTTTTAATGTTTCTAGTTCCTTTTTATGCTACTCGACACATTTTCTTTTTTTTTGTTTCCAGGTGTCTTTCTTATATTTCGTGTTTCTTTTTTTCATTTTTGGTTCCCTTTCAGTGTTTAATTTGAAAAAAAACCAAACGTTTTTTAATATTTCTAGTTCCCTTGTTATGCCTTTAGTTTTTTTCTTTTTTTTTCTACTTGTCTTTTAATGTTTCTAGTTCACCTTTCAGTGTTCTACCAACTGTTTATATTTTTCTGTGCGCAACAGTGGTCAAAATGGGAGTTTCAGAAATTCTTAAAACAAGTTCTCAAACTTTTCTCACAGATAGCTTTATCAGAGCATACGTTTAATAATGCAGCAACGCATTGGACTGTGCACACAAATGACCCAGACCACTGTGTAAGGAGAAGGAGGAGTCTTTATTGTCTTCACCGAACAAAAGAATCAAACATACACCGTGCGAAACAATCCGTCTCCCAAAAGACCACAAATATCCCTGTTTGCTTCTGAACACCAGAGCCCATCTCTGCTCTCTTCAGATATTTGCTGAGTCGTATTGATTGCTCGCTGCAGGAATACTTCCTGCTTCTTTATTCATTTGTGAGCTTGGAGATCTTTCTTCACGATTGATATGTTTAGTTGAAGACAAGTATCAATGCTGGACATGCCTGAACTCCAGCTCCATGTTGAGATGGAGCAGCTGCTCTGGCTGATTTCTCAACCGTGTTCTTGTAATTGAGATGTTTTTGTAGGCAATGGCTGCAAATACAGTTACAAAACTGAATTTATAAAAGTCTGTGAAGCAAAAATAAAATCATCAGAAGGATTTAGAAATTTGCTAAAGGAGTGTATGACTGACACGCCATCCTCACACCTTATGTGCAGCTGGAAGTAGCCCTCATATCCGACAGTATTTGACGATGAGGACGTGTTCCTGTTCTGGTTCCATTATTTCCTAATGATGAATCTCTGCTAATGGTTAGTCTCTTCTGTACCGCTCTGTGCTGCTCACAGTGGGCTTCTTGTTAATTGGCCTTTTGACAGTGATGCCCACCCACTGGTGGCCAACTGGGGTTTGATAAATGAGGTGCTCACGTTACTTGCACTCCCTCCATGCTTCATGTTTTGAGAGTTGAGTGAAGTGGGCGTTTGTTTTCCATAGCACTTTGTGAAAGGTGAAGACGCTTTAATGCGCACGACCACTCATAAGAACCACAAGAAGAATATACTTGTTTTCTGGTGGATGTGTGCACTCTGTATTTAAAGGAAAATACACCATAAAGTAATCCACACTTAAGGCTGCTTGAAATTGCCTTTGCATTTCTGAGTCTATAAGGTAAGCTGTAAACTATAATATAATCAAGCTGGGATATTATTTTCCCTCTACGTTCGATTGCAGAATATTTCCATGTTATATAAACCATCAGTGGTAAATATCAGGAGCATTTTTGAGGCTCAACATTTTGCACTCACATTCAGCAATCAAAGAAAGATGAGTCCTTCACAAAAAAAGGAAAAGATACAAGTTTTACCACCAAACCGTAAGCCTGAGTGGAACAGAATATAAAACAGTTTCAACTTGGCCCAAGTCTCAGATTTTTTTCTTTTTGGGTTCAGAGGATCTGCACATTGAACTCACTTTCATGCTTCATTTATGGAATTTATTGTGTTGTATACTGAGAAATGTAGGAAACAACTCTTGACAACCTTGACAACCCATTTTCTCAACCAACTGTTTATTGTGAGGAGTGGGTTCCTCCATGAACACAATTTTCAGCCATGTTTCAGCCAATTTTTAAGTTTGAATATTTTTGATGACTGTAGAATAATTCAGTCTATCTGCTCGTGCAAACGTCCATCCATCCATTCTCATAAATGCAAAATATCTCGAAAACCTTGACAGAATTTTTTTAAATGTAGCACAAATGTTCACTTGGGCTCAAGGATGAACTGATTCGATTCTGGTGGTTAGAGGTGAAAGGTCACTGTGACCTCGCAAAACACATTTAGGGATATATGTCAAGAATCCATCGGCTAATAATGACAAAATTTCACTAAAATATCGAATTGGATGAAATTATGTGACAACACTTTATATTCAAAAGGTCAAAGGTCAAACATCATAGTGTTCAGCAAGAATACCGTGACCCAGGAATAAAAGGGGAGATATTAAATTGGTGACACTAACCTTCGGTATCCACCTTGAAACTATGATCAATTGATACATCTTCTGTGATGTCGGGTTGAATATGAGCTTGAAGCATCCACGTTTTAGAATTTGTAGCTTTTTTGCAGCAACATCCATGTTTGAAGAATTGTTTACTTTCAACAACTTTGTGTCCTATCATAATCATCTTTACTGGATAAGCATGTGAACACACAAGAAATTTGGCTAGTTTTTTTTACACATTGACACAGTAGGCCTACTCCAGAATAAGAGCAACAAAGCTCAATAATGTCAAGTCAAATAAATTATATTTATATATCCCTATTACACAAACGATGAATGTAAACTGAATTGACTGGTTGGCCAAAGGCGTACAGCCTGGAGGTGATAATTGCAGTTATCTATGTAAATTGGATAGAATTGGGTGAGAATGGGAAAATATAAAGTGCCATTCTTTCACCCATCAACAATTAGCGATGCAATGACAGGTGTTAAACTGCTAGAACCATGAATCACATCTGATCTGACCACCCCTTCACATTACTAATGATGCAAATTTTCTGATGTTTTGAGTGGTAAATAACACCCGACAATGTCTTTTTTGTAAACCTTAACTTTGATTGGTGCACATTTAGTCATGAATATGCAATGGTTCTGACATATCCAAGTTTTACACAGGGTTTCTTTCTTGGCTTGTTATGGTGTAAAATACTGGCAATGAATAGCTGACATTGTTGTCACACTTCCATGTTAAAATATAACTTTCAATAATTGAGCTACGTAATTAATATTTTAGATAAGTGGTTGCAAAGCCTGGGCTATTAAACCACTGAAATATGGTAGTAACCTCTAGGGGGCACTGAACTACCAAATTAACCTTGGGTCAACATAATTTATGAGACCGTGTTCACAGACTCCAGCAGGTACTCTCTTGTCATTTCAGTACACTGCTCACCAAGGTTGCATTATTTTATATTTTCAAGTATAAGTCCTGCAACAGACGTGCCTCCTCTGTCCTCACCACTGTGTCCTTGTATACTGAGAAAATATTAGTTTAAAATATGCTTGCTTTGAAAATAGTGAGTCGGTCAACTAACATGCCAGTGATTTTTGGCCACTTCCTGTTTTAGTTCTCTCTTCGACTCTTCTGTTTTGCTTTGTAGGCTTATATTTTGCATTGCTTCCTCCTCCCCTCCAGTGTGTCCCTCTCAGTTTACTTTTAATTCCTTCTTGTACACCTTGTACTCCACTTTTCTCTGTACACCGTTTATTTCCTCACCCGTGCGGCACCTCAGCCTCTTAATGGATTGGTCTAAGTGCTCTCCCGGTGCTTTGCAGCTGCTTGTTGTACTTTATTGCAGCAGAAGCTCGGCCTTAAGGCGATGCAGTTTCTTCTCTTGGCCCGCGGTGGGCCAACGACTGATACCCTTGATGAGATGGCCCTGCTGCAGTCAGACTCATTAGCCAGCAGATGTGAGGTGTCACCGTGTATCACAGCATCAGGCACCGGTGGATAACTTTTTGCCAAGGTGTGAATAATATATCAGATTTTGTTTACAGGCTCCTCTCTTCTCAGACATTATGCAGTCGGCACCAGTCCTCCACTATCTGGTGTTGTACAAACTCAAGAGCCACCAACCTGCCTGAGGACAAGTAACACTGCCAGAATACTTCCAGTGTTCTGTGTCACCTTGCATTCAAGTTTATAGTCGCCTAACTATGCATGGTGACACTGTCCTCTGCAAGGCACACTGGGTGTCGCTTAGCAGGACATGTTACAGTGTGTGATGATATCTCAAAGGACAGCTTCAACAAAAGAGGACGAGCTAGTCCTTTGGCCTCCCTCCAAATTCTATTTGGACAGGAAAACTGATTAGAGCATCCCAATGTGAAGAGGCCAAATCAGATCATGTTTGCTGCTCCCAGTTTGATTAGGGATTAATTGAAACAGGAACTGAGCCTCCCGGGAGGAGAGTGGAAATAACAAGGGCTACAAAGCTTTACATGTACTCTTCACTGTTATTGCTATCTTTGGTTTGCCTACCCAACCACCTCAGACGCTCTCATCAAAGGTGGAAGAACAAAACAACTTGCATGCACACAAAGCACCTTGCATGCATTTATACTAATTGCTTGGGCTAATAAAGGATGCTGCTGACATGCTTGAAATACGCACCGTTTGGCCAACTTCGGTGCTGTTTGTCTATCTCTTTGTTTCATACGAGATGCCTCACCTTAACAGGAATAATGGTGCCTTAGGTCATCTTTGCTTCAGAACAAAGATGATATGTTTTGAATTTTTTTGTCAGCCGCCTTACAGTTGCAGCAGAAAATAAGAGTTATTTTTAGACATAATTGAATTAATTGACCATTGTAAGGCTCGCCCGCCTTAGTCACTGCTGCTGCTACGACAGTAAGCTTTCTGTTCTGCGTGACAGAGTCACATAAGGCACGTCAGAATGACAGAATTGCTGCTAATAATGTTGTGTAAACATGGAGTCCTTGATTTCAGTGGCACACAAAAGCAGGTTTCTCATTTCTAGCAAGCTGTTAGTAGTGCTTGATGTGTGAATTTTGACAGAGACCGTAGCATGTAAATGCATTTCCCATAAACATACCCGCAAGCTTTTTTGTAAAATAAATTCTCAAATATAAAAAAAAAATTGTGCTCCCTGTTTCACACACACAATAAACTTATTGATAGCTTCTATATAACAACAACATTGTGCTTTTTAATCAAAATCAAAATTAAAAATAAACACTTTTGTTGTTAACGTGTACAACTTGTATTTGTAGTCAGCCGCCACAGTTTAAAAATAGGTTGGTTGTCCCTCCATTTCTGCTGGTGCTGGAACCGATCCCAGCTGACTTTGGGCGAAGGCGGCGTAGACCCTGGACATGTCGCAAGTTAACAGCAACTCATAAGCTACAAATATGTGAAAGTCACAGTTTAAATTGACATTGTGGTTTTATAGTTATAAAACTTATCTTCCAACCACCCTTTCTTTTTTATTACAACTGAGGGCACCATGTGTATCAAACTTGGTACATTTACATAAAACCATGAAATTTAAAACACATTTTAATAAAAAACGTAAAGGGGTTTTGAAGATGATCGAATATTAAACTTCCCACATGTCCACAGAGATGAATAAAAAATTTTAAGCTTTTCAAATTTGATGGTACTTCTTTGGTTTGAGGCATGAACCATCTTTCTGAGATGCTTACATGAGAGGTTATTACACATTAAAGACTGTAAAATCAGGTTGAAAAGCAAATTCAGAAAGGGGTTAATTTTCATGATGGAAGATGCATTAACTGTCAGGATCCCTGTCCTGATCCCTCTTCCTCCACATCTGTCCCGTGGCTGTTCCACCAGTGCGGTTCGGACTAGCCTGCTCCTGCCAGAGTTCTGCCTCTGGGTCCTCCACTCCTATCTCACGGCTGTTCCACCAGCCTGCCTCGGACTAATCCGCCATCTAAAATAAAGTCTGTTCTATACCTGATTCCTGTCTTGTGGTCTGCTATTGGGTCCTATCCTGAACTCCCATGACATTAATGAAATTATATGTTAACATATAGTTGGCGGAGCTGTAGTTATAATAATTTGGAGCTCAAAAATCAAATGACATAATCATTACATACACCAATTTGCATGAAATACAAAAGAAAGTGTATGTAACAGTTTTGTAAAGAACACTTCACTGATTTAAGCTGATGTGAGTCTTTGTGTGGGTCCATTAAAACTTGATATAAACAGCAGTTGGTATAAGTGCTCTTGAATAGTCACTGAATGAGTTGAAACCTCTTGGACCTCTTTTCCCCTCAGCAGGGGTGATATTAGTATTGTATTACACTGAGAGAACTGCCTGATGCTCAGCCATTATAAAGGGCTTGATTGCTGTCGTGCCGTTTGATATGGGCCCGCTACCGCTGGGGTGGCTTCATAAATCTCGCTTGTTCAACTGCTTCTGTTCCTCCGCTCCTCTGTTCTCCTTTTGATGGAAACCGTTGACCAGAAACATTAATAATAAGAGGAGTTTTAGTCACGGCCCATAAAGTTACTCCTCGCAGTCGTTAAAGAACACTGGGAGGAAATCATTTGTCGTGTTTTTGATGTGAATTGTTCAGAAGACAAGCAAACAAAGAGGCATTTTGAATGTGCAGAGATGCCAAACGAATATTTGAAATTAAATTTCCGGTTACAAATGTATAACCTTTCATCATGCAAAATTATTAGGTACAAGTACTGGTAACTGGCTGCATTGTTGATGATTTGCCAATTGCAAATTAGCATGGCAATCTTCTGTTAGTAGTGAGGCATTTGTGGTTTTCAATATGTGTGTTTTCACCAGTGAATCAGCATCTGAGCTTTTATTTCCTGCCTAATGACTCTGTATTTATGTTCTCATAGGAGAGTTTAATTCTGAACGCAGAGAACATAATGTATGCTCTCTGAAGATTGTGGTAATTTATCGACATGCCTCCATCTATTTTCTCCCATTTCCGTGCCTTTGTATGTAGCATGCAGTATATAACATTGTCCTTGAGGCCTGTGTATATGTGAAGGCGTGTATCCATGCTTCTGTGTTTCTTTATTTTCTCAAGAAGAGCAGTCCCATCCGTCTTTTGGGCTCTGAAATGGGGGCTCGGAGTGGCTCGCGCTCAGCCCCCTGATCCGTCCTCATTTGGTTGGCATTTCGTTACAGGCCAGACACTCTTCCTGTGACATGGAAAGAAACCCAGACTACCCCCCTCCTTCCACCTGCCTTCTCTGCCACTATTTCTCTCTTCCCTTTCTTTCTCCTTAGTCCCTCCTCTCCTTCCCACTTTGTCTGACACACACACGCACACACACACACACACACACACACACACACACACACACACACACACACACACACACACACACACACACATATATATTTTTGTCCCTTGTCTGCATCTCACGTTCCACACCACTAACACAGGATGAAGCAAAATGAGGACAAATTGATATGAATCCCAAGGAAAGAAGCCAGGGGGTGAAGAAAAAAAAAAAGGAAGTGGTGCCTGCTTGCGAGGCAACTGTAAGCATAAATCCACTGATATACTGCCGTGGTGTTCGCTCTGTAAGTGCGTCCATTCCTCAACATGATGCCCACAACGGTCACACAAGTAGGACTTCTAGGACAACCCAATGTCAAACCTGCATCAGATGCTTTGATTTCAAATTTTCCATCAGTGTAGATTGTAGCAATTTAATTTTGGCTCAGTCCCCTCTCCAAACTCTGTTGCACTGACTGATGTTTCTGCACTGGATTTGAAAAGGGCCACGCAATACAAATAAAAGGTGAATAGAGTCAACCTGAGAGAACTGATCTGCCTCGCCTGGCCAGGGGCCAGGGATAACACAAACAGGCGGTGAGCTGCAATACACGCTGAATACCCTGTGGCATAAAACTAGGGCCGACAGCAAGCTGAGACGAACCTCATCTCGGTTAAAGGCAATTCCCCTCCATAGTGGCTCCCTAGCCTGGAGCTGCTGGGCCCAAAACACAGCCAGTCAATCTAATCAGGAGAAGGTGAGTGGGGAAGGTAGGAGAAAGAAGGAGAAGGAGGGAGACTGGTAAAGAGCCCTTCTGTGTATATGTGTGCATCTGTGTATTAGACAGAGTGAGGGGGGGATAGGGCTTTCCGGTGAACTCTGAGGCCCCGGGCTGGCTCACAGAGATGTTTATGTGCCTACATTTTTCTCAGCCATCTCTTAAACTTCTCCTCTGAAATATGGGCATCCTGATTTTTGCATTTAGTACTCACATATACCTTATAAAGGTTATGCAGAGCCACACTTCCATCCAGTGAATTTGTATGCCCCCTTTAAACTCAAAAGCACAGCAGCAGACACACAAAGCACACTCGAAAAGGCACACACTTTTTCAGCTTTTCTCTGCAGCGCATAGTACTAAAGGTCCACTGTGTAGGTGTGTGCGGTGAGGTGAGCTCTCAAGTCTAGTCAGCACAACATGGCTTCTCTGAGCTGGTGGATAGCCCATCTGCTGAGTGCTGCAAGTACAGTACATCTCAATTTGTTCTGGGAGGGATCAAATTCTACTGCCTTGCAAATCTTACCGAGCAGCAGGCAAAGTACACAGTGAATAACTGGAGAACTGTAGGAAATATAACAGAGCTGTGTTTGAACCACTAGAATCAAATCGGTGTCTGGATATCTCTATCAATAAACTGTCTGCGGGGAGTCCAGCCAACCTGGATGTGAAGGGAATCAATGAGATTCAGTGATAATTACAGGCTGCATATAATACAGAGTTTCTTATCATGTTCCCATCTCTTTGTAGATGAAAGATACATGTAAACATCACTGCATGGTTGATTAATCTGGTAAAAAAAAACATCTCCAGGATTGACAGATCACACAAGTCTGAATTACTATTAATAACCACAACCTTTAATTTTTTATTCAGAACTGGCCTCTGACAGAGAAGAAAGTCCTTAAAAGGTCAGAGGAAGGTTGAAGAGCAGAGGTTGAGAGAGGACAACTCCCTGCTAATTACCGTCATCACTCATTCTGCCCCTTAATTTATCTGATTCTCTCCCGGAAATGAAAAACCTCATCACTAATAACCATTATCTCACAGCTGAAGACGAGTTTCACCAAGTGAGACAGTTTTCAAACTGATATCTGATTGTATTTCTTTTTCTTCAGGTGGTCGGAGGTTAAATGAATCGCCATTTGTTTGCCAAAAGGAAAAGGGCATGTTGACAAACTAGCATTCATGTTAGAAGGGTTAATGATTGATTCATTTAAAATAAATTGTTCACATTTGTTCACCTTTACTTTCACACAGCCAGGTTAGTGGTGAATACTTTGTATAATATTATTTTTTATGCAACCTAAATGGGAAGGGGATCCAGGGTGAATTCAAAAACCTTTTGTTTTCAAAATGCTAATTCTAGCAGCAAAATGTTTGTGCAAACTGAGAACAGAAAGCCGGACAGGTGTGTGAAGAGTAACTGGAAGCTTAACGAATGTTCAATTATGAGTATTGAATGCAAACATCTTTTAATAAATAGGGTTACGGAACAATATCCTGCACTATTTTGGAGTTTGTTTTCCTTTCTTAGTGTTTTGTCCGTCGTCCTCTCTCTTACTCCCCGAGACACCTTGCTGTAGATCAATAGCTCATCATATGGCCCATTAACAGAGAGGATGAATCTAATGAGGTGGTGAGATGAAGAGTTGGTTTAATCTAGTACAGTGCAGTCTGATTCTAATTGTTAGCTGTAAAGAAGTACAGAAGGATGGGCTACTGGATATTTTTGAAATATGCTATAAACTAACAACCTAATTAATCCCCTAAACAGTTTACAGTGATTGACAATTTTAGATGCCTTATTTTCAATGTCACCACAAACTTTGAAAGTTCGAAAGAAAAAGAAAACCCAACCCATCGCTCTGCGATATTAACGTTTTATTGTGTTGTATGATGCCAGTAATCAGTCTTCTGAGGGAGGAAATGAGTGTTTCTTTTTAATGATGTTTTACTCTTACTCATAAGAGCCATTAATAGCAGAGTTTTACAAAACAGGGTGATTGCTTTCCTGGACCCGGTAATGATTGTGAAGTAAAACAGGTGCACTACAGTTCCTCTTTCTCCATTGTTTTCTAGTTAAAGATAATCAATTTTCTGATGAGCACGGATCCTTTAAGTGTTTCACTGCCCGTGTTGAATGCTTTCATTAATCAAACAGACAAACCATACCTCAGGGGGATACTCGGTACTCCTTCGTACATTTTTTGAAAACAAAAACAAAAAATTTCATAATGTGTAAAAAGGAAAGATGAAAAAGGCAATAATAAGAGAAACTCCTGTCTTTAGTTCCTCTTGCTTGTATCCATCTCGGCCCTCGCCTCTCGTCTGCCTGTGTGCCCTCTCTTTCTCTGACTTTCTTTTCTCTCTCTCGTCCCCTCCCTTCCCGTGGCTCATGAAGGGCTTCATTTGTCATCCCGCAGGTGATGAGCGCAGTGTTTTTCACCCTGACCTCTACTTTGTCCATAATGAGCTATCAGCTATGCTGCTTCATGCTCCCACAACCAAGACGGAGACCTGGGTCAAATAATATTTGAAAACAGTCTTTGAGTTTGTTTAAACCTTCTAGACACCAGATGTGATACATTTTCCACATGGGAGACTGAAAAGAACACTGAACATTTCAGGCAATCCCTCAGAGAATAAGGAATATAAAAGATAATTAGTGTCTGTGATTGACAACTAATTTGAAACTATGTGAATGATGCTGTAAACTCCAACCATCTGGTGAGACAAACAGGTAAAAAAACAAAGCCCGAAAATAACATTTAGAAGTCATTATGCAAATACTGCTTCATTGAAGTTGGATGCAGTCACACTAAAACTATTATAGAAGTTGAAGTAACAGCTCCATCCTACTATATGCGTCATCACTCCAACACCTGCAGCTCACACCTACTACTTCTGTCCCTGTCCCCTGCCATCAGTGTCTGGCAATATGCGTCTGCAAGTCGAAAAACTTTTATATCTCACCTCAGGAGCCTTCACAGCCAGATGTCTTTGCCATAACACCATCACGACTTTTGTTAAAATCCTTTGTTAACCTGCCACTGTCAGTGTTTATACTGCAGTTGCAGTCATTCGCTCTGTGCTTGACCAGTCACAGCCAAAAGCAAACCAGCAGGACACCAGATGTCGTAATGGAATGAAAAATAAATATTCACCTTGGGGAAATAAAAACAAAACAAAAATCAACATCTTTTATTTCTATGTGTTGGGACATTCGTCGTTGGTGTACCTTTAAATTGAACTTTAAAACAGATCAATAAGGACTAGAGGTGCATATTTGTACCCCTTTATTACCAAACATGTGAAAAGCCCTTTTAAATTATGCAAATATGCCCTATGAAAAAAAAAAGTAGGTCAGTGATCGGGGATACTGGGAAAAGGTCAGATGAAATCCAACCTTGAATCATAATTTACACCTCTAGGGCTGAAATCAAGTCTTATGTGAAGTGGAATGATGTCATGAAAACACATTTGTCTGTCATATATGCAGTGATGGAAAGTTACTGAATACATTTGCTCAGGTACTGTTCAAATTTGAGGCACTTTCTGTGTCGATCTATCGCTTTGCATTTCGAAGGGAAATATTGTTCTTTTACTGCACTACATATCTTTTAAGGTTTTAAGGGTTTTCAGACTGATATTTTACAAAGCATAGGATATGATGCCATTTTATAAATCAAAAGAAAACTTGTATACATGAGTATATGAACACGCTGTGAACAGCACTGAAGATAATATATTTGTAGATAGCTCCAGCTTTATAAATGTCCAGAGATCATGTTCAGGAAAAAACACTCAATGTTATAAAAAATAAATAAATAAATAAATAAATAAAAAAAATATATACTTTTATCAAAAAAAAAAACAAAACATATTTTTTAAGACAGAAAACCTCAAAGTATAATTGTTGGGTTATTGTTATCCTTACCATTTTTTTTTTATATATATAATTGGTTCCAGAAACACTCGTTTATGTCCTGACAAAATGTATCTACTTTCTCTTAGGAATGTGCTACGTGTTTAAGAATTATTCAAGACAGTTGTTTTAATTTTTTAAGAATGAGGTTTATCAGATTTGCGCAATAACTCTCATGACCGCTGACCTGCTGAAAAACGTCTACAGTGTGTTATCATTGCCCAGTGTGTTGGTTCTTTACGAATATAGACTGACCTGCTCTATGGAAATAGCAGACTTTATTTTAAAAGCTCAAGTGAAATGGTGGTAAAATACATGGTATTAAGGGTGGAGTTGGTTCAGGTAAATTGATTCCTGGAAACATCAAATGACATCACATTTGCACGCTCAAATAAACAAAGGGTATGAAGTATATAATCAGCTATTCTTTACCACTGGCAATAAGCTGGATTTAGTTACAGTCGAGCGCTGTTAAGTATCCTGTAAGCTGTGTTTAGACAAGAGCTGGCAGGACCACACCACATATTCCCAGACCTTGACACAGGGCTTGAATTTACAGGCTGAACTGGATGTAATTTTTAGGCCCAGGACCTGAAACAGAAACAACCTTTGGAAGAAAAGAGTCTTAATCGTATGTTGTGCAAAATCAACACCATTCTCATGATACAGCATGAAGCCAGCTGCTGATTAGCTTAATTTAGCATAACGCCTGAAACCATGGGGGCACAGGTTTTGTGGCTCTGTCAACAAAATGTGCATCCTTTTGCAAAAACATTTTTTGTACAGAAACAAATGAGATGAGATACAGACCTATCATGTCAGTTGGTGAGCTTAGAGGTACTGGTGGGCTAGCCGTTACCCTTGTTGCCAGTACTAAGCCAAGCTAAATGGCGACTGGCAGTAGCTTCTGTATATGAAAGGGCCATCGAATAATACCCAATAATACAGCTGATACTTTTATTTGTGATTTTGTTGGCCTGAAACTTTTATTTTCTGCTGGACACCTGTATATCAAGTAACTGAGCTGCCCGGGCTGCTCTGATAACATTATAATTCTTTCTCAGTTTTGCTCCTCAGGAATAAGGGGTTCAGTGGCTCAGGTACTTTTGCTGTTCTTCCGATCAACCCATGACAGCCATCTGGACTGAGCTAAAATTTCAGAGAGACATGGTGCACGAACTGTGGACCATAGTGGAGCAGAGGGGAGAGTTGAGAAGCGTGGAGAGCAAAGTGACAGGGGAAGACAGGTAAGTGCTTCTTATGTCAAAGAAGGTGGACGAGCCGAGAGCGCAGCTACGTGGTCGCCAAGATCAGGATGAGAGAGCTGGAGAAAAGTAAATGCAGCTAGAATATGTATACGCTATTCCACATAGTGGATTTTTTTCAGCCTTTGAAAGGAACACTTACAGCTGAAAGACTAGAAGAGCAGATGTCTCAATACCCATACTCATACCCTTTTTTTTTTTTTCCATCATTTATTGAATAAAAGACACACAACTAGAGATGCCACATACCCTGCTGTAGATAGATATGTTTATGGTATGGTTTTATAAATATATTGGTTTCACTTCTACAGAATCAAAGAGATATAGAGTGGGTTCCAACAACCATAAAGGCAGGGATTTATATTATATCTGACTATGTGTGTGTTTTTCTGTATTATATATAGATCTTAAAATAATGTGCAAACAAGTTAGAAATTAAAGCCATTTGGATAGTCAGCTCAAATACTTTCCACAAAGCCATTTTTTTGGTTTGTTTAAACTTTGGTTTACAGGTGCCCATTTTTCCGATTTCCATCAAGGCATTGAGGAGGCAATTTCACAAATAAAATATTTGAAACATTGATTTATTATTATGTTTCTGGAATGCCACAGCTTTGAGTATTTTCATTTGTTATGATATTATTTACAATAGATTGGACTTTTTCTGGTTTGTATAATGGCTCTGTTGAATGTGAAATAGCAGCTCCTGCCTTACAATTGTGCTATAAGCATGACTGTCAGGTGTTGGAAAGAGAGTGGCAGCTAGTGAGCAAGACCTGGACAATCAGAGCAGAGAAGTGACCACCCTCAGAGGAGTGTAGAGTACCTCCAAGACTCAGGTGCAACTCCAGAGGATAATTGCAGACAATCTGGAGAAATCCAAAACAAGGGTGATACCAAGAATTATCCCATTTTTAACTGAACTCAAACAAACCAGTGTCTGAATGTTGGGTGAAGCTTTGTGTTACAGATTAAACTATTATACAATATCATCAGAAAATATAATCACTCATAGTATTTAATTTGTGGAAATTAGCGGGATCAAAGGGAGGTACATTTTCCAAATTAATTTACCGTATTTTAGCCGACTGATCAGTAACTCTAAACTTCACTTTACATAGATTAAAGCTCAAACACAAACAATTCAAAGTCATATTGAGAGAAAATTCAAGTATTTAACAAAACCTATTAACCTCATTCCATTAATGGAATTCAGTACAATGAGTAATTGGCTGGATTTGATCAACTTTACAGCTACTTCCACTGTTTAATACCAGAAGATTTCCTTGCTTTTCTGTCTATATACTGAGTCCAGATTAGATGTTGTGGATTTGAGAAGGACAGCCACTGAAAAAGATGCTGAAGAGCAGAAGATGAAGGTGAAGATTGAGACCTGAACAGCACGTCTGAACTACAGCTTCAACATAATGACATAGAGCAGCTCCAGAGACTTGAGGTATCACTGATAAATGACTTTAGATCTCTTTAGAGAGGTTTTACTGTATATTCTTATTCATCCCATATTGTCCATTGATAATGATAATTCCTCCTAACAGTAAAGGTTCTATTTGGGGACCAAGTTTATTTTCTAATCATATAAATGCTTTTAGTGTAGGATTAAAGCCAGTAAAGGTATACTTTGGTGCATATTGTTTATACTACGGAACCATGATTAAAATTGTCAATGGATTTTTTTTCATACACAGCTTTTAACTAATAGCAGATGTCTCTTGTTGAATTAAGATTGATTTTAAACTTTAAAAATACCACGTTCCCATTGATCGTCCACATACTTTATGGCCGTAACACTCAATGACACTCATGTGAAGATACTTCTTACAAATACTTCAACATCTGGGTTGATAAGTTGAACTTTAGTGTCCATATTAATCAATTAAAAAAATATTTTCCTTTTTCTGCCAGTACATTTTCCCCCCCAAAATACCTCTGTTTTACCTTCATAGTGCTGAAATTTATGTTCATGCATCTTTATGTTTTTATCTTTTAAAAAAACAAAAAAACAGAAAAGCCGGGTTGCAGTCTATCGTGCTGCTTTGCTATTTGTAACTGGTGCAAGTGTCTGCACACATCATTGAAACTTATATGAAATGATTCAATAGACTTCAATGTGTCCAAGTAGCAAAACCTACATGTTAATTTTTTTTATTTAAATTTTTTTTTTTTTATTGCAAAAGCTTTAGTGGGTAAATTACTGCAGTGCATATCTAGTTTCCTGACATATTGCTCCAGTGGTTATAACACAAGATAAGAGAAAATTCTCCTCGAGGCCCAAACCACCTGAACAGAGCTGGTGAAAACTGACTCTACCCTTCATGCACCGCATGTTTGGAATGAGCTGCCAGGCATACTTAACTTAGAATCTTTATCCTCTCTTGACATGTCTGAAAGTTAATTTTCACAATATTCACAGAACATCATTAGTTTTAATACAGTATGTGACATTATTCATAGCAGTCCATGCATGTTTTGTGTCTATTTGTTGTGTTTTAGTGTGTTGTTTGTGGTATTATTCATGCAGTTTGTATTTTTATATGACTCCTTTTTCATCAACATATATTGTATCCCAGTGGGACCTTTCTTTTTAAATAAACATAAATAAATAAATAAAACATCTCCTTTTGGGTTTTCAGCAGAAAATCAGACGTGATTGCAACAAACACAATTCTATTATTTCTCATTCTCATTGCAAATGACAATAATGGAATTTGGAATGTATTATCAAGCTCGGTTTTAAGCGTAATTACGCTACAAAGGAGTCTGGCTACAGCTCTGAGGTGCTTCATTGGACATCAGTGTTTGCCAATAACATTGCCTTTTGAGAGACACCTTTGCACTGTTGATAAGACCTTCTAAACACCATGGCAGTTATCAATAGCCCTTGTGAAAGAGTCTAGTCCTGACAGAGCCCTTCTGTTCTGAAAGGCCTCCCTCTGCACAGATACCGAGGAAGCAGAGCAGCGCCAGAGCAGCTGGGAGCGCTGAGGAGAATCATAGCTTGTGGGGAAGCTGGCAGGAAAAGATGGAGAAGACATAGTGGGTAATTGGAGCGCAGCGATATCCGCCATCTTGGCTCGTTACCTAAATAACAGCTTTGATTGAGGTGAATAGGCCCATAAAGGGTTGTGGTGGAGCTGATAAGCTTCAGTGTGGCTTGGCTGGTGTTGCAAGGCTTTTGGCATCCACAAGGCCTCTTGGCTTCCTGCAGCCGAGACCTGGATCGGCAGGACGGAGCACCTGGGATTCCAGATGTCTTGGGGAGGAATCTATGGTGGCATCTCTCAACTGGCATTCGTGACTACAGTGACATTCATCCTTCAGTCTGGCTCGACGGAACCGGCAGCGGCGTGCCAGCTTCCTATCTACCCACACATATCTGTCTGAGCGAGCGCTGCTGGAAGATGGGCCTCCTCTGTCTGAAGTGAAGCAAAAGCAGAGAGCAGGAAATACAGAAAACTGGACTGCTGTGCTATCTGGAAACGAAAATTACACAGATGCTAATGTAATGAGTAAAGAATACAGAGTATTAGTGGCAAAAACAAATTTCCTCGAAGATGTCACTGAAATGAAAAAAATATTTCTCTTTAAGCATGGCGGCAAGGGTGTTATGGAGCTTAGAGCTGCTTTGAAAAATCTCTCTCATCTGTTTTCTTTGAATACGTAGTAATGTTAATCCGGACTGAAGCTGCATTAGAGAGTGTTTGCTTCAAAACATACAAGCACAGAGACAAATTTGACTTAAGGGGGATGCTCTAATACACTGGGGGATAGTTAAAACATCTTCTTTCTGAGTCGGACTATTTGCAGCCTCAAAGTAACAACAAATAAGTCGTGAATCCACAGGGCTTCACCTTAGCTTCCGGTGGAGAAAGATACAGAGTGAGTGTGAGGTAATGTAGACTTCAGTGGTGTTATGCTGTAAAACGTATACTGCACTAACTGTAACCCCCTCCACCCCACTCAAGGATTCCACTGCATGACAGGCGTCAGTAATCACTGTTATTTTCCCCACTGCAAAAAACGCAACATTTCATGGCAGCTCATAAATTGTTCAGTAGTCTTCAGTCTTCCCTGGGGTTGTTTAGTCAACATCTACTTCCATCACTTCGCTGAGCCCATAGAAACATAAAGCATCAGCATACATTAATCACTGGGTTTTTCTCCCTGAAAGCACTTTTCAGACTATACTGCTGGGGTCTCGTCCCAGACTTCGCTCTAACTTCTGATTTTCTCCACAGAACCAGATGAATTCACAGTTTTGCCTGGACTAACTACCGATGCTGAGGAACAGCTGCAGCTGCAGCAGCCACGTGTTGTCTGGGGACTTCATTTTGGTGCATTTGTATACTTAGTCCTGCTGGTATTTCAGTGCTATCTGGGTGGCGGATCTGCTCAGGGAGGTGCTGAAAGGCCGGTCTAAAGCACAGTGATCCATGGGAATGAGAGAAAATGGGGTCTCGAGAGGAAAAAGAGGTGTTTAATGGGATGTTCACGCTCTGTTACCTGCCTGACAGGAACAATCTCACTCACTCACTCACCTTGTTTGCCACTCAGAGGCCTCTAAATACATGCTGCTAATTAACAGAGCTCCTAAATACTTCATGAGCAAAACGGCTTTAAACACAGAGAAGCTGTGTTCCATATTTTAATCACATCATAAGGATATAAATTAAATAAATGTTATAAAATTGGTATCTCAGGTCATATTCAAATAATAATGTTGACTTTTTAACTCTTTCAAGTAAAGCACTTGAAAAAACACAGGATATTAATATAGATATTACTGTATTGTCAGTTAAATTGTTTTTTGTAAAATGCTCACATGTTTTGGAAACCTGATGGTGTCTCTAGATAAAAAGTCAGGGGATCACCAAAGTTCTTAAAGTTATCGTGGGGGGGGATACACACAAATGTGCCAAATTTCCTCACAATATCCACCTAATAGTTGTTGAGATGTTTAAGAAAAGAAAAAAAGAAATGATTATTCTCATGGTGACAGAGTAGGAGTTGGGTAATCACCAAAGTCATTAGGGCTCAGTCGTTGGTGGAGTACTTCTGTCAGGACCAAGAGACTGACACTCCAACTCCCATAAAGTCTTTCACACCCAAAATGCAGATTGTGGTCCATCTCATCCTGCGAGTCACATTGCGTGACACTTTGACTCCTTTATACAGATGCAAGCACTTCTGTTGCAAAAGCCCTGCTCGCATGACCTTTAGCTGTGACCTTTAGCAGTCCCCAAATGCCACTTTTGGAAAGTAATTTATCGTCCTCGGCCCTGCTGTCAAAGTGGAATGTCACAAGTGTCTGACTGACTAGGGGCTGCATAGCTCATGTTGCTGGCACATTCATGGGATGATGAAAGCGCTGAGGAACACTTCAGTGCTACTCTACTGGCTGCAGATGTGTGTGTGCAGGAAATATATGTACATTATGTGTGCATCCTGTAATGATTCATCAATCAAGGTTTGGTGAGATCATTGTGGAGCAAATGTCTGCTTCACGCAACATGCACGTGGTTAGAAAATGCTTTCCGAGGGAAAAATATGTTCCCAACCTTTAACACACACACACACACTTACATGACATCCACTGTCCTCTGGCCCCGACTGTACACACTCATCTGTGTGTCTGTCGCTGCATTGCTTCATTCTCAGGTAGTGAGAATGAAGTCAAGGTAAAGGGAGATTAATTCTCCGAAGTCAGACCCTCAACCAACCAAACAGCGGGGTGATTAATAACACCTCCTCCATTACCCTCTGCACACAGATGGGACGTCAGGTTGAAGGTTGATGGAGAACAGCACGGTGTGTGGTGTTACACACCATCATACAGATTAAAGTTTGGACTTGAGACAGCGCCCCCTCCACCTTTACCCCGCTGCCTCTCGCGATTTGTATCCTTCAGGTATCCTTCCACTGCTGCCAATGCCATTTGTCACTGCAGGGCTCTGCTGAAGACTCCTTTAAAGAACAGGTGGAGAGAGTCTTTTCCTCTGGTTTTGGGGTGATTTATGAAGTGCTCGTGTGTGCTTCTGGTGCTGGGGCTTTACAGTGTTTTGTTTGAGGAATATCAACGTCTCAGAAGTTGTCAGAGCAAAACCACACTGGACAGAAGTGTCTCGCACTTGAAAGGGAGCGCTTTACATCACTGTCTGTTTTCACTTACATTGAAGTCATCTTTAGGTCATTCATCAGAACCGGTGAAAAAAACTGAACATTTATGGCATCAAAGTCTTTAAAGCTTTAGAAGGCAGAGCGTAGAAAATTGAATCGGCATAACTCAAAGTCTGACAGGTATTTTGTGTACGAAGCAGTTTTAATTTATGCACAGTAACACAAGCAAACATGTAAAAAGAGTTAGTTGCAACTGAACCATTGAATAACCTAATATTTGGTTATACACTCTGAACAGAAATATCTGAAGTTGATGAATGACTTTCATCTTACAGTATACAGGTAGCACTCCAGTCGGGGTTCAGGAGAATAGTCTCTGCTACGCTCCATCTGTACATTAAATGCTGTTAACATCCTGCTCTCACAAATACATATTTAACTGAAAAGCCAAAGGAAAACTGAATACTATCAAAATTCGAAAAACATTATCTTATTTTTTTTATTTTTTTTTTACAAAAAATATATAAAAAGTACGATGACAGACTAAACTTGATGCAGGTTGATATGAATACTCTCAATTACTCGCCAGAATGCACATAAACCTTTTTTTTTCTTCCCCCAAACGAAAATGCTCTTTAAACACTTGAGACATTGAAGAAATGTATTTAGAAAATCTACAGACATAAGCTTTAAACCTAATTCCTGTACAAAAAACATATGTACTTTTTAAAAGAGAGAAACAAAAAAAAAAGGGAAAGCAATTTTGTATTGATTGTTCAACACTTTTAGCTGCTAGAGAAAATAAAAACAAAAACATGGACCAACTTGACCACAGACTTCAAATATCTACATCCGGATTCTCGGACTGGGCGTGAGCCATCTGGGAGATCACCGCAGCAGTAAAAGGTAAAAGCAACACCACAGCATTTTATTTCTCTGACTTCCGAAACCAGTCCCGAACCTTAGACCAGCAAAAAAGGCTGCTTGCAAGTCCCCAAACCCTGGAATGCGATCAGTCATGCAAAACGAAACAGAACGGCAGAGAAAACACGTCAGATGAAGTCATGCAAAGCGATTTGTGGTTATTTCCCATCATTACAAATACAGGTCTGTTTTAGAGGCGTCACAGGAAAGTTAAAAGGGATCACATTTCCCACAGTTTCTTTGAGATGAGTTCTTCTTTTCTTTTTTTTTTTTTTTTTCCCTTATTGTCCACATTGAGAAATACAGTTGTCCGTTTCTCAGTGAGTTTCAAGGCAAGATTTGCCCCCAAACATGAAGCTTTCCAAGTGTACCCCAAGGCACCTGAGAGAGAGTGGGCATTTCCCTCTGTTGGCAACACCGCGTGTCTGTTTTCATTACATACCAGCTGCCATGGAGTCTCAGAGTGGGACTGTGCCACGCGTGGTGTCACGAATCTCAAAGCACAAATAAAAGAACACAGTCGAAATGGATGATAAGGTAGGTGTCCCCGCTACGGCATGGAGTCAAGGGTTAATAGTCATCATAGGTGTTGAGGTCGGTGAAGTATGCATTGGTGTAGGTCTTCCCGGCAAGCTGTGGGTTGAAGTACTTATTTCTTTCCTCCAGAATCAGATTGTTTTTGTTGAAGGCCTGCGAATAAATAAAAAAAAAAAATAGGAGAGGAGAGAGTCAGTATGGATTTGTTTGCGACACATGGATCAAGTGATTATTCAGCCCAGATGGCAAAGTAAAAGCAAATCCATCCAGCCCCCCCTCCCCAAAAGTAACAAAAAAGAGCAACACAAATCAATGGGAGGCCGCTCAGTGAATGAAACATACATTTCACAGAGCAAGGTCAAAGCATTTGCAAACGGGCTGGAAAAATGATAAGCCACCATAGGGCTAAATTATTTTGATGGGCGTCCGTATGTCCACCTCTGTCATCTCTAATACCCAGCATCAGCAGTTTTTATGGCCCTCAGATTGTTGGTCCTCCAGGACAATCTAGGCCATAAAAATCGATCACAAGGGAGTCACTTTTCTGTTAAACAATAAGGAAGAGCCATGGGGGCAGCTTCTCTGTCCCTGCATGACATGGGAAGCATGGAATGAGCTTCTGATGTGGTGCTCAATTCAACATCAGCAATTTGGCATATAGATGCCTTCATATCCAGTCTGTTGTAGTAGAGAGAGTGCTGGGAGTCCCTTAGGGCGATGTAATTGAACACTTGATGATGCTGCATTTGCAGCTGATGGATGTTTCCAACTGACACTGATAGGAAACAAGTGTGCTGGACAAAAAATTCATAAATTTTGCTTGGTTCCCATTACGTGATTGGCACAGAGAGGGAATGTAATCAACACTCCTGCAGCCCCGGAGACGGTTACTTGTGTCTCTGCAGGTGGCCCCATGGCTGCGTTTAAACAGCTGTGCTGCGAAGCTTGTTAGCATCGTCGACTCGGTCTTCCTGTCTTTAATGCATTTAATTGGCTTAAGAATGATTATATTTCAAGTTTTTTGTGCTGTAAACAAAATTTGCTTTAACTATAAAGTGGCATTAGTGATAGAGAGGTAACAGAGGAGTTTACTAAAAACAACATCACAATGAATTTTCTGTCTCAACCCATCAAATTAAACCATTAAGTAAAAACAGATCAAAACAAGACAAACATGAAAAAAAGAGAAACATGCAAATGCAGGCACTTGTTGGAAAAAAAGGGAGGGATACACTGCCTTCTCACAAGCTGGGAGGGAGAAGGGAGTGAGTCGTGATGGAGGGATGAAGGGTTCTGAGCAGAGAAAGAGAAACTAGAGTACTGTACGCCAACCTGCCACACACAGGAAGTGCCACAGGGAGTGGAAGGGCGGGGCACGTTGGGGAAGAGGAAGTAGTAGTGGTTGGGGTTCAAAGAGTTGTTGAGAGGGGGGGTCAAGAGGCGGGATGTTGTAGAGGTCAGTGGTTAGTAGAAAATCTCCAGTCCACGCATAGACACCCCCATGTTAGCAGAGAGAGGCTGGTGCAAGGCGGGGTCGTCCAGGGGCAAGAGTACCGACACATCTGGCTGCAAGGAGGAGAGGAATGGGCAAGAGTCATCCTCAAAGAAACCCTCAGGCCATATTCTGCCTAACAGGGAGCCTGGAAATATGATGAACTGAACATGAAACCGCAGCTAAATGGTGACTTAGGTCTGTGATCATTAACTAAACTGGAAATATTCCAGCTGGCCAAGAAAACTGCATGCAGGGCGTCTACGGAACATTGTGCATCATAATAATGACTAATGTGTCATCAACATCGGGATTTGGGCCAAATACTTTAAAAAAAAAAAAAAAAAATGGCATCATTGTTCATCATTTCTTCCTATAAACACTTAAAGGAATAGTTTTTACACTGAATGGTTGAAAATTCACTGCAACATCCGAACTGTTCAGGCTGAGTGAGTGAGGATTGGAGGCAGGATGTGCTTTTGCAAAATTAGACATTGTTCATTTGTCATGCAGCTGCTTTTGTCCTTTCACACAGACTGTCTATATTCATATCCGCCACTATCCTAACTGAATTATGCTCAACGCTCCTGACTCTAATTGCATGACAGATGAACGCCGCTCACACCTTCATTCCACGATGAAATTACATTCAGAGAAGTTTCCCCTGAGCCAAAGGGTCTGTTCACACTCTGTGATAGCTTTACAAAATATTTTCATATCTGTGAAGTAGTTATGCAAACAGAGATCCAGGTATGCACTTCGTTTATAACATATAGTCCGATAGAGAAGGCTTCCTGTTATACACAGCATCAAACTCTTTGTGAAAGCAAAAAGCAAAGCTGCCTAAAAATTGCTGATTTATTTGAATTACAGAAGAAAAAAAGTTGGCCATAATATCAAGATGAGTGCGGGTTTAAATGTAAAACTTACCAAGTTTATTTTGAAATAATAGTTTACCTTCCTCCCCCCAAAATAGCAATTGTTCAATCATAGCCTTAGCAACTGCAACTAATCGCAGTAGGTCTGTCGACGTTGTGAAGCAGTGTGCATGGTGCTCTAGTAAGATATCCTTCCTTTTTTTTTTTTTAAGTCTGGAGGGTGATGTGCAATGAATGGAGTAACTTAAACTGCAATTTTGCATCATCTATAGCTGCAACTTCCAAAGCCAAGCATGAGCACATCATTGACTAAATACATCAGTTTATAGGGTTATAGGTTTCATATTTGAGGGAGAAAAAAACCCCACTAGATTATCCACTGTAATGCATTTCTCTTCTGTCGGTACGTCAGTCCTGGATGCTAGTTTCAAGTACCTCCAGAAACTTTGTCTGTCAGAAACTGTTAGCCTCTGTGGCTCCTAGATGCCGTCCATGTTGCTGTTACCCGACAGCAGTGCGAGAAAAAAAAAACGCTTGAGGCGTGGCAGTAATTTGCCAGCAAGTCAAAGTTAATGCTAAAATGGAGTCTCCTGCTGACTTTTTAAGGTTTCACGTTTTTTTTAAATAGAGCCCTGTATGCACATGATTGCCAAGTAAATGATTTCATCCTAAAATAATTAGGCTAAAGCTACAGATCCCACGTTAAGAATCAGCATCCCCAAAAGACGTGTAAATAAAGGAACAGCTCTTAAAGATGGCACAAACTAAGGCAGGGCTTAGTAAGCAGTCAGTTATGCGCCGCTAAGAAAATGATTTTTGCCAGTAGCCTTTCAGTTTCAATAGCTGCATACAAATAGGGAGATCTAAAAGGTAAAAAGACTATTTTACAAATGTTACTTTTAGAAAAAATGTTTAAGCAAACTTTGCTTTTGGTATAAAATCACAGTACTGCCATTAACCCTCGTGTTGTCCTCGGGTCAAAATGACCCGCAGCTGTGTTCAACCAAGTTCTATTTTATTTCTATATTTTTTGGGATCATTGGTCGTCATTCTTTAAAGAAACCCTCACAGCCTCCTCGTCACCAATGATCCCAAAAAAATATGAAAATAAAAGAGAACTTGGTTGAACACAGCTGCGGGTCATTGTGATCCAAGGACAACACGAGGGTTAAAGCCCCCTTATTTCTGGCTAAAAAAAAAAAATAAAAAAAAAAAATAGATATATAGTGTAGATGGCTGTTTAAGTGGTTGAAACTCCTTTCATTGAGAGCACAGGGAATCCTTGAAGGAAGCCCAGCTGCAGTGTTGAGTGTCTGTGGACAAGCGTTAATCACCATCCCAGTCTGGCACTAAAGGCCTGATATGTCGGTGGATAAGAGGCTGTTTGTATCGAGTGTAGCTGGGGCTCCTTCCCTGGCTGGTACATCCAACTGTCTGCAATGACGACACAAAGAAGTGGGCTCGGCAGGGAAATGTGCAGATGCAGCGCCTCATTGCCGACTACCTACCCGTGCGATGATAACTAATTACGTTAGTGTGTTATGAGAAAGCAGCGCATCACCACTGACACAGAACAAAGTCACACACTGAGACACACAGAGCAGAGAGAAGAAGAAACGCCTATCTGTTACCCGACTGGAGAGCGTTGGTGCACGACAGGAGGAGGTGCGACAGTGAGAGTCATGCAATAGGAAGTGTATTTAATCACAACTGACATTGGAGGAAGAGGCACTGACTCAGAGTGGGAGTGTGACATCAATTGATTAAGTTGAACAGTAAGGAAATGTTGCAAACTGCTGTTTGGCCTCTACATATCCAGACAATCCGTTAGGCGTGACCCCAGAGCAGATCTGTCTACCGACCTTGATGGCTTCCACAGAGTCGTATTTGTCCAGTTTGTTGATGTGGTTGGTGATGCTGGTGTTGAGCGGCGCGGCCGAAATGGGATGGATGACGGTGGCATCGTGCGACTGCTGCTGGTAGCGCTGGCAATATGAGTAGACCAGCAGGGTAACCAGGCAACCGAGGATGGAGCTGCTGAGACCCACGGCGATCATGTGGAAGAGGTTGAAGTCTGGGATAAGACACAGAGAGAGAGAGAGGGGTGGGGGTGAGATTGGAGGTAATTCTGTCAATTCACACAGGGAAACTGGTGATCGAAGCAACAATTCATATGGTAACAAATGGAGCTTTCCACAAAAAAAAAAAAAAAAAAGACGACCCTTCTGGTCTGCTGAGGAAAACATGAGGCATGGTCAAAAAGTTCAGAGACTCTTCCTGCTGCACAAATGAAGCACAGCGGAAAGCAATACGTTTTATAAATATTTCAAGTTAGATCGCTTGATCAACATCAGCACCCGTGTTACTGTACGTGCATTTTTGCGACCACTGACGTGCGTGTGCTGTCACAGTCCAGATTAGAGGAAGGACAAAGAGGAGAGGACAACACATGACTTTAAACTAAAGGTTTATTTAACAAAATCCATGTTAAACAATGTCAACATGAATTATGTAATTCACAAATCTCAGTAGTGTTTTGCATATTTGAGTGTGTGTACAGTGACGTGAACAAAAAAACACAAAGGAAACCCAACAGCAACCACAGGCCCAGGGAGAAAGGGACAAAATGACGGACTCCAGCACCTTAAATAGTTGAGGAGCAGCACACACAGGTGAAACTCATAATCAGTGATGCACCACCTGCTTTCCTTCCATGAAGGGAAAGATAGCCCAATCAGGAAGTCAGGAGGACATTCCCACCTCCTTTGCTGGGTTTGGCTCCCTGCAACTTATTTTCTATTCCAAAAAAATTGGACACAAAATGTAATGTTTGCTCTCGTTTCAGGTTGATGGTGAAATGCACAAACCAGTAGTCACAAAAATGCACTTAACACATCCTTTTTTAAACTGAATGCCATTTGCAGTATTTTATACCTCTATGTCAAGCAGTTAGCACTTGCTAAAACAGCTAAATTGAGTCATGATTAAAACCTTACTTAGAATTCTTTCATAGTAATGGGAGTTGAACGTTGAGCTCTCTTCTTGATCATGACGCTCTAAATGTGATGTTCGATGCTTCACCCCTCTTTCTCACACACACACACACACACGTGTTAATTACCTCCACATCGCCTCTCCTCTTGACTGGAGCGTGCAATCGAGACCTCTGTCAAAGGGGAAGAAACAGCAAAATGAGAACGGCATTAGGGATAAACACTGTTCACATACACCTTCCTGTTAGCGTGACAAACTGCACCCTTGAAGGTGAGCGTGGAGACGAAAGCTCTGCTCAATACGAAACAGATTATCGTAAAACCACCACGAGCTAATCACGGCTGTGGCACCTGGAGTGGCTTATGAAAAGTATCAGCTCCCATTAAAAGGAAATGAAGTACAAGACGTTGCTAATGAACCTTAATGGACAATCTTTCCCATAAAAGGGGATGGATGATAAGGTATAAAGGCAAATGGGTAATTCTGTAAAGAGCTGTGAAGGTTTTCACGGGTATTATATCCCTTGCTAATTAATACAGAAAGGTTACAAATGTACGTTTCAATCAAATGTTTATTCTGTCTCGTAATTAATGACCCTTGAAGTTTAAAGACTCTACAACTTTACTCATGAATGAATAACTTTATAAAATATATATAAATCATTTGACAGGATGTGCAGTGTTCCCAGTATGAATAAAAAAAAACCCATTCTTTGTTAAAGTCGGGAGTTTTAATGATCTCTGTGTAGCAGAGATCAATGCTCGTCTGTGTCTCGCATTACTGACAGTCAATAAAGAGATGCCTGTCTAAGCAAACATCAATACTTATGGCGTGTGTGTGTGTGTGCGCAGTATTGTCATGAAGCGTACTTTCTCCATTCCCAATGTGGAATTTCCTTGACTCAATGTATGGTATCCTCTTGCGCCTCTGATCAGCGTGAGACGATTTTTGTGATGTTTGTGAAACGTTTGTTTGCGTGTGTTTAGTCCTTCTGCTCACACAGGTGTTCTGTAGGAGGACTTTGATTCCTTGACCTGCCGTACCCTTTAAGATCTCTGTGGGGGATGTTTTGTTTTGCTTTCTGCTATAATGTAAGTCAGTTTCAAAGAAAGTGATGTTTATTTGTTTGGTAACTTCGCTGGACAATATATGTTTTGATTATGCCCATTTAGAGGGTTAACTTGATTAACATTTCTACAAGTACAACTGAGTACCATGCAGCTCTAAATGAGAAGAGATTGATTGCACCTTGTTTCAAAATGGCTCTAATTAGAGAGACTTTCCCTGATTGGCCACAACTAGTGACTGGGAACGAAAGGTTTTACCAGACAGCAGACTGTTTGTTTTGTTTTATTATACTGGAAAATTGGAAGAGGGAAGGATTCTGAGTGCTTTGGTTTTCTTTATTTTTGTGGCTGGTCTGACCAATTTATTTATGATTATTGATTAAAATCCCCACTCATGTTACTCACCATCTTCAAGAACAACAAATGGGTTATGGGAAGTCCATTTAGGTTTTAAAAGGAAGAGAAATTCCCAATTTTCAGATTTGCAAATAGAGTATGTTTAAACTGTTCAAATGACCGGTTGCTAAACTCCTCCCCCCCCCCCCCCCCCCAAAAAAAAATGTGATGGTCCAATAGAGCTCACCATCTGTAACTACACATCAGATGATAAAATGGATAGCATTGGGCTGTAGTGAGTTTGGTGTGAAATTGAAAAAAACTAAAGAGACGCCAAATGTTACGATGGGTTGTTTCACTGTCAATTAACTGAGCCCTAACCGTGCATCAAATCCTAACCCCAACCCTGACCCTAACCCTACCTGCAATCCTTACCATAACCTCAAACCTCCCACAACATAACAACCAATCACAGGAACTGGGTCCCTCCCACTGATCCAATCCAGCACCAGCCCTGTAGTAAGAGTGATCATCTAAGCAACTGATAATCACTTGTCACTATAAGAGTGGGTGCTGTGTGGAGGCTGATCATGGAGGCTATCAGAGCTCAGCCTTGTCCTGATTTTTTTTTATTTTTTTTTTATTTTTTTACTACAGCCAATAAAAGTGGCCTTATGAGTCTAATACAGAACAGCTCGATCTATCATGCCTGAGGCCATTAAGGGCTACCTATGATTACTACAACTTCAAATGGCAAATCTACTACTATTATCACTAAATGTGCTGCGTGAAAACAGAAAGCTTGACCGGTGTATGGAAAATGAAGGGGACAAGGGTCAGTGAACAGCAGGGTTGCTTTCAACTATGAGCTGGAGTAAAGTTTTGTTTTGTTTTTTTGAGGGGTGGGATCTCACTGATTTCTCCCTAATACAATGGAGATGTAAATGTTCACCTCCGTGTGAACACCTTTTACGCAAACTGTTTCTGAAGTAGAAAATCTCCTCATTAGAATTGGACAGAGTTGGTTATTTTTTATCTATTCAGTATTGGGAAAAGACTCTGGGAAGAAATCTTGAATTTAAAAATAAAATGCTGTGAACTTGGACAAAAAGCCCAAAGCCTCTGAATGGATTCACACCGCAAGGTTGCTGAGAAATCTGTAGTACTAGCAGTAATTTGGGTATACAGGCATTGAAATTGCTGGAGAGGAGAGATGTATTTGAGAGGAAAAAACATGAGCCTACGTCTCCTTGAAACATGTCCGACAATACAATAGAACTAACGTACAGCACCTCCAATAGGCTGCTGCTGACAAAATCTTTGAAATTGAATTCCATCCATCCATTATCTATACCCGCTTTATCCTGATCAGGATCACGGGGGGCTGGAGCCTATCCCAGCTCACTTAGGGCGAAGGCAGGGTACACCCTGGACAGATCGCCAGTCCATCACAGGGCCACATAGAGACGGACGGAAACAAAGACCATTCACACCTAAGGGAAATTTCTAGAACCACCAATTAACCCGAGACGCATGTTTTTTGGGGTTTTTTTAAGATGGTGGGAGGAAGCTGGAGTACCCGTAGAGAACCCATGCAGGCACAGGGAGAACATGCAAACTCTGCACAGAAAGGCCCAGACCCAGATTCGAACCCGGAACCTCTTTGCTGTGAGGCGACCGTGCTAACCACTGCAATTCTATCAAAGTGTAATGATTTATAAAACTACAACTCGTGGTAATAAAATGTGTCTTCATTGCTACACCCGACTTTAACAACATGCCGTATTTTTTAATTTAATGATCCCAGAGGTTGTGCCCTGTATATTGGAATGACTACGTGCGCATAATAATGCTGGTACCACAAAATCAGAAAAACTGAAATCTTCCTGGGGGACTTAATTTTGAGTTTCCAGGTTAAGAACAGCTGGAGCCCAGGACTGAACCCAATGATGGTTGCTATGCAACACATTGACTGACTTTTGCCTTTAAAATTGTAACAGCTGACATGATATGCATTTAGAGTCTGACCAATTCTGTGTTTGGGGGATGAAGTAATAATTAAATCTTCTGCTGTTGTGCCAATTGCATAATGTGCAGAGCAACTCTCATGTCCTCACTGATTGTTGCTGTATAATGCAACAAATACATAATAAACCCAGGGGAAAGACTCCTCCGCACAGCTGCAGGCAACACACAAAACCTTGGTTCCTGTATATATTTCATCAAAACTCAGATTACATACAGTGGCAGGAGGAGACTGTTGCTGTGCTCCAAATGGCGAACTTGTGTACAAACACTCACTGTTTTGAGTGCAGAAGTGCGTTCACACTGTCAAGTACAGAAACATGCTGTGTACAACAACTACCCGGATGAGGCACTCAAAAGGAGCGTAAATTGATGAACACGTTTCACCCTAAATGGTTGCTATCTTGGCTACGTAGAGGAAAGGGCGGGGCACCAACATGTCTCCAAAAAGTTGGGACATGGGCAACAAAAGACTGGGAAGGTGTGTGTGTGTGTGTGTGTGTGTGTGTGTGTGTGTGTGTGTGTGTAAAGCAAAAAAAAACCTGGTGGAACATCTCAACTAATTAGGTTAATTTACAGCAGATCAGTTACATGATTGGGTATAAAAAGTGCATTTCAGAGAGGCAGAGTCTCTTAGCAATGAAGATGGGGAAGGGTTCACTACTCTGTGAAAGACTGTGTGGGGAAAATAGTGCAACAATGTAAGAATAATGTTCCTCAACATAAAATTGTAAAGAATTAGGGGATTTCATTATCTACAGTGGGACAAAAAAGTATTTAGTCAGCCACCAATTGTGCAAGTTCTCCCACTTAAAAAGATGAGAGACGCCTGTAATTTTCATCATAGGTACACTTCAACTATGAGAGACAGAATGGGGGGAAAGAATCTAAGAAATCACATTGTAGGATTTTTAATGAATTAATTGGTAAATTCCTCAGTAAAATAAGTATTTGGTCACCTACAAACAAGCAAGATTTCTGGCTCTCACAGACCTGTAACTTCTTCTTTAAGAGGCTCCTCTGTCCTCCACTCGTTACCTGTATTAATGGCACCTGTTTGAACTTGTTATCAGTATAAAAGACACCTGTCCACAACCTCAAACAGTCACACTCCAAACTCCACTATGGCCAAGACCAAAGAGTGGGGCCAAAATGATCACAAGAACGGTGAACAAAAATCCCAGAACCACACGGGGGGATCTGGTGAATGACCTGCAGAGAGCTGGGACCAAAGTAACAAAGGCTACCATCAGTAACACACTACGCCGCCAGGGACTCAAATCCTGCAGTGCCAGACGTGTCCCCCTGCTTAAACCAGTACATGTCCAGGCCCATCTGAAGTTTGCTGGAGAGCATTTGGATGATCCAGAAGAGGATTGGGAGAATGTCATATGGTCAGATGAAACCAAAATAGAACTTTTTGGTAAAAACTCAACTCGTCGTGTTTGGAGGAGAAAGAATGCCGAGTTGCATCCAAAGAACACCATACCTACTGTGAAGCATGGGGGTGGAAACATCATGCTTTGGGGCTGTTTTTCTGCAAGGGGACCAGGACGACTGATCCGTGTAAAGGAAAGAATGAATGGGGCCATGTATCGTGAGATTTTGAGTGAAAACCTCCTTCCATCAGCAAGGGCATTGAAGATGAAACGTGGCTGGGTCTTTCAGCATGACAATGATCCCAAACACACCGCCCGGGCAACGAAGGAGTGGCTTCGTAAGAAGCATTTCAAGGTCCTGGAGTGGCCGAGCCAGTCTCCAGATCTCAACCCCATAGAAAATCTGTGGAGGGAGTTGAAAGTCCGTGTTGCCCAGCGACAGCCCCAAAACATCACTGCTCTAGAGGAGATCTGCATGGAGGAATGGGCCAAAATACCAGCAACAGTGTGTGAAAAGCTTGTGAAGACTTACAGAAAACGTTTGACCTCTGTCATTGCCAACAAAGGGTATATAACAAAGTATTGAGATGAACTTTTGTTATTGACCATATACTTATTTTCCACCATAATTTGCAAATATATTCTTTAAAAATCAGACAATGTGATTTTCAGGAATTTTTTTTCTCATTTTGTCTCATAGTTTAGGTATACCTATGATGAAAATTACAGGCGTCTCTCATCTTTTTAAGTAGGAGAACTTGCACAATTGGTGGCTGACTAAATACTTTTTTGCCCCGCTGTATGGTAAATAAAATCATTAAAAGATTCAGAGAATCCAGAGAAATATCTTTATGCAAGAAACAAGGAAGAAAACCATTATTGGATTATCATGATCTTGGGGCCATCAGGCGGCAATGCATTAAAAACGGAAACAAAGCTGGAGTGGAAATCATTGTCTGGGCTAAAAAATACTCCTGAAAACCACCATCTGTAAACACAGTTCATAACTGCATCCACAAATGCTGGTTAAAACTCTACCATCCAAAGAAGAAACCATAAATAACGAATAATGATCCAGAAGCACCGCTGCTTTCTCTGGGCCCGAGCTCATTTAAGATGGACTGAGGCGAAGTGGAAAACTGTCCTGTTGTCTGACAAATCAAAATTTTAGATTATTTTTTGAAAACATGGACTCTTCATCCGACAGGCTCAGGAGGAGAGGAACCATCCAGCTTATTAACAGTGCTCAGTTAAAATGCAAGCATGCATGATGGTACAGGGATGCATTCGTACACATGCCATGGGTAGCTGGCACATCTGGGAAGGAACCATTAATGGTGAGCGACTATATACAGGTTTTGGAGCGACATATGCTGCCTCCCATACAACATCTTAGGGAAGGCCTTGCTTATTTCTGCAAAACAATACCAAACCATGGTCGGTACGTAATTCGAGGCTGCATGGCTCTCTAGTAGGGGAGTCCGGGTGCTAAACTGGCCTGCCTGCGGTCCAGACCCGTCTCCCATTTAAAAAATGTTGGTGCATCATGAAATTAAAAATACAACAAGGGAGACCCTGAACTGTTGAGCAGCTGAAATCCTACATCAGGCAAGAATGGGACGACATTTAACTTCAAAAACTCCAGCAACTGGCCTACTCAGTTCCCAGACATTTAGAGTGCTGTAAAAAAGGCAAAAAGATAACAAATAAATTAAAGAAAACTTAAAATTCCTACACTACAAGAGTAAGAGTCCTAACATGTAAGAGCACTATTTGTTAGTGTACGAAAGGAAATATGTTATTTGAAACACAGCATGAGTGACTATCCTGCTACAGACACTGCCTACATTAACAATTCATTTTTATGGACATTTCAAGTAAATGTAAAACTGAATAAGGCAAAACTCAACCTATGTAAAGTGTTTTCTGACTGTGGAGAAGTCTTTTTATGCTCTGTAATGTTTATAGACTGATATTGGTGCTGAAATGTGGAAAAAGCTTGATGTTCAGACTCTTCAATGCAGAGAAAGTATATTTAACCTTTTTAAATTTTACTTTTTTTTTTTTTTTTTAAATGGAGTGTGTTGTATTTCAGGTGAGATTTGTTCAGGCAGCTTGACAGTGTCAGATAAAGCCTGAGAGTGGGCGTTTCTGTGAGTTGGCAGCCCCGGTGAGCAGTCAGTTCTCTGCGTTAAATCAATAACATTTATCTTATCTCATTTTACCGGTTACAGTACATTACAAGTCGTTAATTATATTGAACTGACATTTAAGTAGTTGTTGACCTTACTTTGTTAACTAATAACAGAAACACTCCCACACAATGAATGGCATTAGGAAATAGATTTTAACATTAGAGGTAATAATTAAACACATGTCAGAGAGGAGTGGAGAACAAATAAAAGTGCCTCTTTGATCAGGTACAGAGGGAAAAAAACACACAGGAGCCATTTCTTCCATTTGAGAAAAGTAAAACTGCTGGTGTAAGTGTTTTTTGCATGGCTTGACAAGACTCCTAGGCTCAAAATGAAACTGATACAGGAGCAGGATTGCTGGAATGAGAAGGGAGACTTCCCTTAAGTGTAGCACCCGAGCTCACGCCCCCATGTAATCACCTCCCGCACTCAGGAGTCCTTCAGCAAGTCGCTACTAATCCCACCCATCCCCAAAAGTGCTGCCCTGCTGCTGAACCTGACCTCTGACATGAGACAGGTCCCTTAGAGGGATCAATAATGAATTTCATTATCACAGGAATCTTGGAAATGAACTGAATTACTGCTGTGGGCATATGGTGGTGGGTGGTGCAGAATGTGCGTGCGCGCTTAAACTTGTGTGATAAGTCTAGCCCGAGTGCCCAAGACATTACTGAATTGGAAGCTTGTGTGTGTGCTCACATACTGTGCAAGAGTGTGTGTGTGTGTGTGTGTGTGTGTGTGTGTGTGTAAGTAATTACCTGGTATAAAGTTGGAGTCAGGAGAGCATGGCCTGGTCTCGCTGTTGTTTCCTGAGCACTGGTTTCCAGTCGGAAAAAGGACATCGCAGTGACGCACACGCAGCTGGGCGCCGCTGGAGTCACAGTGTGACCACTCAGACCAGCTGGACCAGCTCTCTGGAAATGGTAATGACAGCATATCTCACAGCCTATCAAGTCTGTGTGCGCGTGTGTGTGTGTATATATGCACACTATCCTGGATGGGTTTGTGTACCTTAGTGATGCATGAGTGCACTCTGAGGGGTTGAGAGAAACTAAAGAAAATAAACAATGAACCTGTGATGGATTGGTGGCCGGGTCGAGGCACTAAGCTGCTTATCACTGAAGTGTGTGTGTGTGTGTGTGTGTGTGTGTACCTGGACAGGGCTGTGTGTTGCACAATGCCTCCTCGGTGTGCAGACCCAGGCAGATGTCCCCTCCGTAAGCTGGCGGGGGGTTGCTACAGGTTCGCGTCCTCATGTAGTGCCCCCCTCCACATGTCACTGAGCACTTGGACCATGAAGACCAGCACGACCAGCTGCCGTCCACTACACCAGGGATATCAGTGTCAAACTGTTACTGCTAAAAAAAACATCCTCATTATGTATGTATAAACGGTTTTCTGTCTGTAATTGATGTAAGATGGCATGAAATGGTTACTCGATTTTAGTTTCTTGTGTTTTAAGAGAACAGTTTATTTTCTATGATTTAGGTTCCAGGTCATTTAAACAGAGAATTTCCTTGAAACATCAAGTTACTGAAAGTCATTACAAACCATTTTGAACAGCTATGCATGACAGAGAAATCCTGTATTAGGCACTTATGTGTGAGAGAGTGTTTTGAAGTGACAGAGTGCTCCATCCAGCTGTTACAGCAAATTCCTGCCCCCCCCCAATTCTTGAACTCAGTCTCTCCTGTGATTAATAAAGGTAAATGAAGCATCGCAATCCACGTTGTTGTTCCTCCCTTCATGTGGTGCCAAGTGGCAAACAACAGACGTTTAAAAGACATGAATATTCATCACACACCAGCACACAAAGAAGATATACTGTATAAATAGATGAATAGATTGAGAGAAGACGATGAAGGAGAAATAAAAAGAGGAGTAGAAATGTTTGCACATGAATTCCAGCAAAGGTAAAATCCTTTGTCAGTCATCTGGATAAAACCTCACTTCATTGTGGCAGAGAAATTCCCTTTTCGATTGCTTTTAAAGACCTGAAGATGACTGGTAGCGCTATGCAGGTAATTGAAGTTGCCGATGCGTTTTGTCATCTCGGTGTAATTTCTCTATCACGTAGTGACACATAAGTCGATCCATGGCCCGCGATGACGGATCGTCTCATCTCGAGTGCAGACGCAAGAAACACCCGGATTCATTTGTTTCGAAACCAGATGGATGGGAGGCATAACACCTTTTTTGTTCTTCTCCTTCACAGTGAACTAACACATTTAAAAAGCACTGGATCAACCAGAGGAAGATTACAGTCGGTCTACCACCATGGGCCGCTTGCCTCAAAATAATATCTCACTTTCAGGGTGCTAATTGAGAATGCATTAGTATTCATTGCTACTCAGACTGGGTTAAATCAGTTCCTTTGGGGGACAGGCGTGTGCATTTGTTCATCAACATACTGTAGCTGTGGTGTTATTACAGTCAACATCCCAGAATAGGTGTACTACATGTATTAGCATAGTGATGCGGCGCAGAAAGATCAAAGCGCGTTCACTTGACATTTTACTCAAGGGAAACACTTGAGGCAACCATCCTGGATAAAGCAAATCTGATGCTCTTAGATCCATCCAAAGTCTAAATCTGAGCTCCCAGCTGATAATGGCACACCCTATTAGTGACGAGGCTAGAGCTGCTGGGGAGCTGAATGGCGTGCACTTTCACTGAATGAATTAACAGGCTGTAAAAATAGTATCGATGGCCGTTCACTCTCGTCTCATTCGCTTGCTTACAGCCTGGCAGCAGTTATGAAGACGGATCACGGGTGCCGGAGACGACGCACAGATCCCGGCTTTTAGCGAGATACCGAAGTCTTTCTGCAGAGGGAAGGGTGGCTTGATTAATAATCATCTGAGACAACGTCCTGCTTGTCTGCTTGCCGTCTGTGCTGGATACCAGGTGTACTTTATGCCAAACTAAGCACTGGATTTCCATTTGGACAGCTTACTCCCCTTGTCAGACAGAGTATTCATTTAATTAGAAAGCTTCTTCTTGCTGTCTTCTGCCAGAGCAGTGTTGAGAATGCATTGTCTCAGGGCTTTTCATAACGGAATAAGGCCTCCCATAGCTGGCAGCATAATTACCCAGCAATGTAATTACATACTGGAGCGCCACAGGGATTGTCTCTTTGATTCTTGGTGTAAATTGGGGTCTTCGTCACACCTCTTATCTGCAACTGATTTCTTTTGTGGTTCCTTGATGTTTTTGGTGAGTCATTTTGTCTCTGTAATTCTCTATCCATTAATCAAGGGAGAAACAAAACACACAACTTAAGTATGGACTAGTGTGTATTCATCTGAGTGGAAAAAGAGAGCTGGCCATGTTATTGACTCCTGGTCTTGTAAATGTTCTTATCTGTGTCTCCTCCGCTTATTGTGCCAATGTTGTGCCTTTACTATAAGTGAAATAGTAGTGTGTGTGTATTTGTTACCTGGACAAGGGGTGATGTTACACTCCTGATATTCCTGTGCAGGGCCCGGGCAGATCTGCCCGCCGTACCGGGGCTCTGGGTTACTGCAGGTCCTCTTTCGGCTCCGGATTCCGCGGCTGCAGTCTCGGCTGCACTGAGACCAGGAACTCCAGGTCGACCAGCCACCGTTCACCGTGTGGCCTGAGATTCTCCCCAGACGAAGCACTTCGCCTGTTAGGTGCAGAGAGAAGGGAGAAGATTGATAATGAGACTCTTGTCACAACACTTGTTTGGGATCTCATTGCTGTTTCTCAGCATTAAAAGCACATTTCCTACAAACCCTGCTGTTTTCTCGAAGAAGGCAGATAATAGTTGCCCTCCCTTCCTGGCATCACTGAGCATTTGTTTTGAAAAGCAACAACAGGGCACTGAGTCAATAAGAGCTTTTGATAACAATGAATGTGCATTTACTCTTTCAACTAGGAGATACTCTAAAAGCTTTAGCTCGATTTGTGCTGAAAGATTGGGGCCCATCTCTTGGCATGTGATGTTTTTTAACTACAGTTTGAGCTGTAAAGCAACTTGACAGATTTCAGATGGAAGCTTTTGGAGGCTGTTAACCTTAGATTTAGTCTGTGCACTGACTTCCAGTATATCTGAAATTGCATTGATCTGAAACAAATACGAACACAACGACTGATTCATTCAAGTTTATTTGCCATGCCAGAAGCTTTCTTCATCTGTTGGTTTGTCCACCACCTCAGTTTAAACAGATTATCATTTTATTTACCTGAAGGATAGGTTCTAATGACTTTTCCACTAGAGTTTCCATGAGGTTGACATATGTAGTTTTGAAGGCAATGTGTCAACCACCCTAACTCTAACCACAATGCTATGAAGTTTGCTCCCCTGAGAATATTATACTTTTACGGGTCTGCTTTTTGATCACAAACCAATCTAATTTTCTTCAGCCCAAGCTGTACATTATGTTCAGGCAGTGGTCTCCAACCTTTTTCTCCTCTGAGAGCTACTTTGACTAAATAAAAGTGTCTGAGAGCTAGTATTTAGTAACATGTATTCACATAGCTGAGCTCCCCCCAAACCAGCTGAATACGCTTCTTTCATGTAAACAATAGCTAATTCATACTCTCCAACTGGAGGGCTTTTCATTTAAGAAAATCACAGCGTTCAACTTATTTGTGGAGTTACTTTTATCTCTCACTCTTTGTGACAGATACTCACTTTATAGCTCCGGCTCTGCTGTCGCGGTCCAGCCAAAAATATTGTATTTGTTATTTACCTAATTTATGAGCACCTGTTTCTTTTCAGCTCAGTTTCAGAGTCTCTGCTGCTTTTTGCAGGTCATGTTAAAGTCTTCTGATCTCTGTGTTTCATGATGGTCAGAGCTCAGCCTTTGCTACACTGACACGGTGCTGGGCAGATGTGAAGGAGATCGAGGGGATATTGTCCAATGGTTAACTGATCGTGTTAATAGCATCGTTCTCTCGGACAGGTTAAAAAAAATAAATGAATAAAAAACTGCTGTTGACAAAAATACCTGGGCGGCCCACCCAAGTAAGTAATGTAATGTATGGGAAAGTCTGCATATAGTTCGAACCATCTACTCAGAACCGAGTCACAGAATACTCGTTTTAATGATGTGTAAATCAATTTAGCAAATATTACTTTGCTGAACTGAGATGATACACATTATACCTGCTGAACATGAGCATCTTAGTATTGTCACTGTGCACATGTAAGTATGCCACCATTAGCATTTAACTCGACGCAAAGTACAGGTGGAGATTCTTAGTCTTCCTCCTTTAAAAAATCTCTAACTTAATCTGGTGTCAGAAATCAGCTGCACAGATGTAACCCATTATTTAACTCATCCAAGCGCCCTCTTATAATTTTTTAATGATGGATTCAGTGAGAACTGAGTGTGTCCTGTCAACATGCGAACACACTCGCTCATCAAACAACATTAGTTGACTAATCTGTGTACTCTCATCTGGAATGAGTCAAATAGAGGATTCCTAATGAAATCTGAAACCGTAATTTTCTATTAAACGGTAATTACTGCATGCATTAATCAGCGCCGTGGAAATGTGCCTTGTGCTGAGAGACAGAGAAAAGAATGAGCAAAAAGGGAAAGCTTCTGGCCATTCAGAATGAAAAGAGTGAACTCCTCTGTTTGAGTGAATGATAATCACCTATGAAATTACAGTCACTGTCTGAGCACTTCTCCGATGATTCACTCCTCAAACAAACTGTTATCATTTTTGTAGTACTTTTTTACAATGACAATTCAAATCTTCATGTGCCTGTGCTGCTTCTGCCCTCTCCTGCTCTTTCAGCCTCTTGGCTTTTGAATGAGAGACCATTTTAGTGCTGTTCAAACAGACAGCAAAACCACATCTGGATCCTGGGTCGTTGCCATCCCTCCTGCCACAGCAACCTTCTGTTTTTGTTTGATTCTCCCTTTAGTGTTTTTCTTAAAGTTATCATCACTATCTTATATTTTGCTCCCTGCTTCTCTTTATCCTTCTCTTCCTCTCTGCCTATCTTTGCCATTAACCTTCTCTTGCTGTTTGTCTTGTTCCCTCTCTCTCTCTCTGTCCTCCAACCTCGCTGTTTTGTCAGCATGCTCTTTTCACTGACAGTTATCACAGCGCGCCTGCTTTGTATTCTCAGGGAGAAGACAGTGTGTTTACCTAGCGCAAATCCTCGACCTCTTCATAACTATGGCCGACCTTGGTGGTGCACAGGCTGACTCACCCCAGCATCAAGCTGGCGTGAGCGTTGACAGGCCCATGAGAGACTCAAGGGCCTCCGCTCTTTATCGATTCTGAGCAGACAGTGGCACGGACAATCCCGCCTGCCACTGTGACCCCTACTCTTTATCAAGCCCTGTGTAGCTCAAGAGACTGGACCAGTGTTCAAAAGGCACTGCAGCACTTCATACTCGTGCTTCTCATACGTGCAGACGTGTACACACACACACATTACAAGAGCCTTGTAGTCATCTGGACACACGCTTATTGCACACAATACACACACTGTGCTTTGCTTGCTCGAGCTTTAGCCATAGACTGCTCTGATATGCCATGCATATTGTCAATGCCATTTAACATTAACGCATTACTCTTCTATCAATGCTGCTTCTCAGGGGCTGCCCTCCCGTCGCCAAAACAAACAGCGTGGTGCCCTCCCTCTCAAATAGGTCGCGACTGGATCTATTGATCCATACAAGAATCACACACAGCCGGAGAGAATTAATACTCGCTCTCCTGGCGAGCTTGGCCGAGCCAAAACTAAGAAGGACACAGTGCAACATCCGATGGTGCCCAACGTATAGAGACTAGGACAAGAAAAACAAGTTCTTCCCTCAAACGCTCAGACTGTAAACAAACTCATGGACTTGTATGTGTGTAAGAGAGGAGATTCTGTGAGGTCATGCAGACACACAATGTTGTGCAATCTAATGTACTGTACAGGCAACTGTAAAGGCGGAGGAATGAAGACGGAGACAGACTGAGATGACATCTGCAAACCAGACAGACAACTCTTCTTTAAGACAGACAGATGTGAGAGCCAGAGAGGTAAAAAAAAAAATCCCTAACTTTGAGCAGAGAAGACAAGCGAACTGTCAAATTTCATCAACAGCAGAGTAACAGTGGACCACACAGAGAAAACAAGTGGAGAAGTGCATCTTCCAGCCTGTCCTAGATTCTGAAGTGCACATTTACTCCCCATTACTCGCCCCCGCGCCTCCTCCTCCTCCTCCTCTACTTTCCCTATCAGATAGGCAATGTCTCCCTGTGGAGGGACCATTTTCTTCCAACGTGTGTGTGCTTGTACATACTCAGAAATGTATGGCTGTTTGTTCATACGTTACGCCTTATGAAACCATAAAATCAGGGGCTCTGCTTGTTTAGAGTGGAACAATATGACAGTATTCCCCGCTCTGTCCTAAGGTCTGCCAAGCGATGGTTGACCCAGAAACCCTCCAGAGGGATATTCTCCTGGAAGAGCCAATTAAAGGTTTGTAAGAGCGCAATTAAAAACCCAACCCCGAGGAGCATGAGGGATCAGCACACATGAACAGAACCACAGCCACACAAATAGCCGAGAAGAAGGATATGCTAACCTGAAAGCAGTACAGGGAGTTACTGAACGTGCTGTGATGTTTCTGGAATCCACTTCAACTGAATCCAGATAGTTTGTCACGTTTTTATAAGGAGGATTATAGGCCCAACCTTCAGTGCGCTGTGCTCTGCTGAAACACTGTCATTCCCACTTATAGGTTTGATTACAGAGCGATTTATTGGACTGAAGAGGTTTTATTCACTGTCTGTCTGGAATATTTGGGCTTACAAGGATACAGGGTCTAAAAGCACAGCAGTAGACCTACTGCCAGTATGAGACATATTTATGTACTCTGCGGTGTTTGCAGGGTTTAATGTTAAAAGGGATTTCCAGGATAAACTCTAGTTTTTGCTTGCATTTCTACACTGCTAACTTCAAATCAAATTTTTTTTTTTTTTTTTTTATCACTGCTATGATCGGAAATCTGAAATATAAGGCAGTTGCCAAACATGAACATTTTAATGCAACAAACAACCATACTTGTGTTTTTTTGTGTCGGCTTAAATTTTCTGACAAGAGAGCTCAACCCTGCATGATAAGATTTCTGGCTTCTCACTGACAATATGCCCTTGAATGCACCATATAGGAGAGTTGGAATAGATCTTGGCTTTCTAAACTGCAGCAATGACACAACTTTGACAAGAAAGTTAAGACAGCTAAGTGTTTATTTTGATAAATTACTTTCCACAAAAGCTGACTTTTTATATATTGCAGAAATTAATTGTAACCAGCACTTGGTTGGAATGTAAAAAACAGCTTAAAACTTTAAGGTATTCTTAAAAAAATGTGGCAACAGTATAAATTACTTGCCGTTTTACATTAATGGGTTTTAAATCTGCAAAGCACTGGTGCTTGAAGTAATGTATTAAAGCAAATATAAATATACTTTTTGACTTGTTCAGGTACTTTCTCTCTGTACATATTTCGTATTAATAAACACAACCTTGGTATGCTTACGCATAACTTCTCATTAGCTTTTTCTTTAAGTGAACAAATTTGAGCAGTGGAAATTTAAGACCAAATTCTCTCCATTTATCTCTTTTACCAATAAAATCACAGGCAACATAAAATACCAGCTGGTTCCGCTGGCTGTACTGGTGGACTTCAAGTGCGTGCTTTCTGAAAAATGAGCCAACCTAAAATTGCCAACAAACACTACAAAGGAGTTTATTTTATTTTGTTTTGTTTTGTTCCTAAGGAAACTTGTTTCCATCAAATAAACATTGTTTTTCCCTGGTAATTTAAAGTACCACTGCTCCACACTCTGAAGTAGCATTTAGTCTTGTCAAAAAGCGGAAAGTGAACCAATGTCAGAGCAGATAGGTGAAGAAAAGCTCATCACTGAGTCAGAAAGTGTGCGTCCAGAAACCCCTCCTGGGTGTTAATCTTTATTGTTGAAACCTAATTAGAAGTCACTGTCAAAACCTTCTGCTCTGATGTTTTTAAGAGCTCAGAGCCATAATTTCATGCAGAGATGTTGAGCAAGGAGTGGCTTTGTGCCAACAAAGTGGATCTTTTTTCTGACAACCAATTTTGTCGTTTTTTCTCACTGCATATGCTGGTTTGCTAATTTGTTATCTGTCGCCAAAATTTATGCCACTCTGTGAGTGCTGTGCTGGGGATGAAGGTGAAAGAACCAGTGTGTCACTGGCATTACAATCTCACCCAGCAAATTTGGTGTCAAGGTAATTGCAATTAGGTTGTGAACCCCAGTTGACAGCAATCTGGAGCAGGGCGTGGCTTATGTGCTTAACTAAGGCATAGCAGCGGACATAGGGGAGGGATGTTGTCATTAACAACTTTGTAAGAGCTACTTTCCTATAAAAGATGCAGCAATATCACAATCTAAGCAATTCAATGCCAAAAAGACAGAAGGGGAATTTTTTTTCTATTATACTTAATTTATTGTAATGGTTCCTTTGTATATTATTTTTAAAAATACAGCCACGTCCTCATCTGCCCTTAATGACATTACTTTGATTTACCAAAATAAGAAATAAGTGAATCTCAATGAAACTATGCAAATAACGCCCAACACTATCTGTGTGTGTATTTATTACTTTGTAGCAATTTCCTATAGAAGCAGACACCTCAGGGACCAGGTGTACCGTTGGTGTTGTATAACTACAACTAGTTCGTCTTTTTTTACTTGATAAGCAGTGAGACGGCCACAGAAAATGAAAGGAGTGCTGTCTATGGGGATGGGGAGTGAGGCAGAATAACAGAAAGACAATAAGGATGCTGCAATGGTTGTCATCCATCAGAGTCGTCCCTTGACCTGAAAGTTGTTCTTAATAAGAAGAAAGCAGCCTTCAGGTCTGGGGACAGGGACGAGCTCAGGAGAGTTCAGCACGACCTGAAGGAGAAGCTCAGGGAGTGCAAGGACTCCTACAGGAGGAAGCTGGAGGCCAAGCTCCAGCAGAACAACGTGAGGGAGGTGTGGACCGGTATGAAGGAAATTACTGGCTTCAAAGGGAGAGAGAGACAACCAGGGGGCTCCCTGGAGAGGAACAATGAGCTAAACTGTTTCTTCAACAGGTTTAGTTCACCCCCCTCATCTGTCTCCTCCACACACCACACCTCCCAAACACCTCTGCTGCCTCCCCCCCTCTCCCCTTTGTCCCCCCTGGTGAGCTGCATGGACACAGAGTCCTCAACTCCAAAGGGCTCTTCCACCATCGACGCCATGACCCCCGTGACGACTGGCCAGGTTAGGAGGCAGCTGGAGAGACTCCACCAGCGCAAGGCTGCCGGACCTGACGGCATCAGCCCCGGGGTCCTGAAGATCTGTGCCGTCCAGCTGGCTGAGGTCCTACAACACCTCTTCAACCTGAGCCTGAAGCAGGAGGAAGTCCCGGTGCTGTGGAAGACCTCCTGCCTGGTTCCAGTCCCTAAGAAGACGACTCCATCCGGCCTCAACGACTACCGACTGGTTGCCCTCACATCTCGTGATGAAGGTGCTGGAGAGGCTGGTCTTGGCCCACCTCAGACCGCTGGTGAAATCTTCACTGGACCCTATGCAATTTGCGTACCAGCCTCATGTGGGAGTGGACGACGCCATCATCTACCTGCTGCAACGAGCTCAGTCTCACCTGGATGGAACCGGTGAATCTGTGAGAATCACTTTCTTTGATTTCTCCAATGCATTCAACACCATCCAACCACTGCTGCTGAGTGAGAAGCTGCGGGTGGTGGGGGTGGACGCGTCCACCGTCTCCTGATCACTGACTACCTGACAGGCAGACCACAGTTTGCCCGTCTGGGCAGTGTGCTGTCTGATACGGTGGTCAGTGGTACTGGAGCTCAACAGGGAACTGTTCTGTCTCCCTTCCTGTTCACCTTATACATCACTGACTTCCAGTACAACTCAGAGTCCTGCCATCTGCAGAAGTTCTTTGATGACTCTGCAGTGGTCGGGTGTATAAGGGATGGACGGGAGGATGAGTACAGGGTAGTAATGGAGGACAGAAATCACCTCCTTCTCAACGTGGCCAAGACCAGAGAGATGGTGGTCGACTTCAAGAGGAAGACGACGGCTCCACAACCGATGAGAGTTCTGGGAGAGGATGTGGACATGGTGGAGGAGTACAAGTACCTGGTGTCTCCATCGACAACAAACTGAACTGGAAGGCCAACATCAGCGCTGTCTACAAGAAGGGGATGAGTCGATTCTTTTTCTTGAGGAAACTTCGATCCTTCAATATGTGCAGCAAGATGTTGGAGATGTTCTACCAGTCTGTTGTGGCCAGTGAACTGTACTTCGCCGTAGTCTGCTGGGGGAGCAGCATTGGAGCCGGCGACACCAACAGACTTAACAAAGGCCGGCTCCATCATTGGCTGCAAACTGGACAGCCTAGAAAAGGTGGTGGAGAAGAGGATGCTGAGGAAACTATTATCCATATTGGATAATCCTGACCACCCTCTCCACCACCTGCTGCACGGACAGCGGAGCACTTTCTCCAAAAGACTCCTCCAGCTCCGCTGTCACAAGGACCGATACAGGAGATCATTCCTGCTCACTGCAATAAGACTGTACAAAACTCACCTCTGGCAAAATCCATCACACAACAATAACACCGTTGGTTGTCTGTTTTCTCGTTTGTTTAAATCTTGCACTATTGTTCAGTTAGTTTTAATTTAATTATTCTATTTTATTGTATATACTGTGCATTTTTATATTTAACATTTTACTGTTGTTTTATTGCTTTCCTGTACCTATCATGCTGCTGTAGCGAAAACATTTTTCCCCTTGTGGGATTAATGAAGTATCTATCTATCTATCTAGCACTGTCCTGTGTCTACTCCGTGTCTGCTCATGACGTCTGTGCAGGAGACACTAATCTGTCGTCCACGAGAGGGCCCTGGCCTTGATACCAGATCAGCTGAAGTGAAACACATCAGGCTGCTGACACGCTGGCGTTTCTCCCCGAAAAAAAAAATGAAGCCATCATTCACTGAAACAAGCCAGCAAAATTACAAACTCACAACCTTCCACAGAAATGTCTTTCATCTCTACAGTGCTTTCTTTTCCCTCTGTGTCTGCCTCTGTTCGTATGAGATGCAAATGATAAAACATTGGGATAGATGCCAAAGCCTATTCGAAGCCTGACGTTACTACCGCTGCATCATAAAACAGGCGACACCGAACTTTTAACTTATTATCCGCATTATGTGCAGATATTGATTAAATCAGGCAGGAATATGTGTTTCAGAGACACACGTCTTGGCAGAAATAATTTAAATTGTCTGTTGCTGTGGTGGACTGGCCAATGGCAGCACGGAGAGTGACTAATAACCGAGAAGCCTTTTAGTTGAAAGCTGACTAATGACAGATGGACGGTTAGATATTTTCTACCCTGGCAACAGAGGGAGGGTAAATTGCAGCGGTATACTGATTACAGCTGATTGGTTGATTGACTAAAGACAAAAGGCCACCCCTGAACAAAGTGTCCAGTAAAACAGCCACTGGAAGTATGCATGGGCAAGCTTTGGATTTGTCAACATGCTGAATGGGCATGCATTGGGCAGTAATGAGAGTAATACTTGGCATTTAAAGAGTCCTTCCAAAATTAGAAAAACAAATTCTGGAATGGATTAAAAAATTGTTAATCAGCTCCAGTATGAAATGCAATTATTACTCTGAGCTCAACACCAACACCTAGCTGCAGAGTTAGCACATAAACTAACTACATTAGTTAGTTTGTCAGGGTAAATCCACTCTAATCTCATGTGGGTCCCTTTTTGACCAATGTGGGGTTTTGCCCATAGGAGTCTCCATTATGGGAAACCTACATCAGGCACAAAAGGGCATGTTTTCTGGATCAGAGTATTGGATGTGGGGAAGTTTACACACCGACAACTACACTGAAATGGCATTATGCTCCCCAAAGACATTTATTTAGTCCACATCCTGAGTGATTGTTCTTTTGCAACGATGGACTTAAACATACTGATTTGAAAATGTGAAGTAAAGTGTGGGAAAGCACACAAATATGTTAGAAGATAATATTGTTGCTTAAAAGGTGTTTTTATTTCAGCTTGAGCTTGAAACATTAAAAAAAAAAAAAAAAAAAAAAAAAAAAAAAATCGTCCAGAAACTGATTGAAGGAGCTGATGTTGCTTTAATTTGCCAGGTAATTACAACTGAAAAAAAAAATCTTCTAACACTTGTCATTTCCGCAGACAAAATTCATGTCTGGCACACTTTCAATTGGAGGCACATTACAGGAGGCAGTTTGTAAACTAAGGAAAATTGTTTTTAACTTTACTCACAAAAATTAGTAAAGAAAACACAAACGCCCGCCAGAGACAAAATCCAGGTAGGCAAATGAAACCGAAAGAGCAGGGTGAGGACGAGTTCACGGTAAATAAACAGGGTCAACCCTCTGTCAATCAGTCTGAGTGGCTGCAGGTGAGCAGATTGGGGAACTGGGAGCAGGTGAGGTGGGAATGGCAAACAGGAGAAAGGAAGAGTGGAGGGGCTGAAAGAGCAAAAGAGGAGGAGATGGAAATCCAAAATCATACTAAGTTAAAAGACAAAAGAAAAGAAAACTGAGGTCATGACAGTCTGAAAAAATAAAGGAACAAACGTTTAAAAAAATAGCATAACAGTTTTGCGCAGTAATCTGCCACTATTATTATTGTAAACAGTAGATGCCATTTGAGAATTGAATGCACGCCATATATAGCAACACTTTGCGGGTTTGGGGTGTTTTTTTAATTATTTTTTTTTATCGATGACACGATCAATGCTACTGAGTTTGAGGAAGTTATTAAGGCACTGGGATGCACTGCTCCACTCAAAGCTACCATCAATAGAGAAACAGATATGAAGAGGGTAGCATACAGGATGGAGAATATGCAAAAACCATTTACTTTATGTAAACCACCAAAGTCTTTATTAAAGCATAAATACTACATAAAGACAAATTGTATTACTGAATGAAGGGACTAACCACATGATGGGCAGAAAAATAATGTTTTATAAATTGCCTATTTTATTTAAAGGACATTTAAAAACTACATGTCTATACAGAAAATTATGCAAATGATCAAATGTTTGGCTTTTCATTCAAGCATTGGAAATGTGATAAGAGGTAAAAAATGGCTACACCAGCTACAAGACTAATCACTGGTTGTAATGACAAGTGATATTTAAATCACTGCAGATCTGAAGTAATTAACTCATCGCTATCATTAAGCCATGATCACTGATATGAAACAAGTCAATATGTTATATAAAAGCTTATTGTAAATGCTTGGTTTAATCATATATTCATGATTTATCCCTCATAATCATGGCATACAGAGATCTTAATATAAGAGACAATGCAACACAAAGAAAGCTGCAAAAATGGGAAACATACCGCAAGCATCACTTTATAGTCTGTATTGACAGGGGATTAATTCTCCTTATCTGCACGGTACAGATGAGACTTCCAGGTGTGTGTCAATAATATCTGCCACGTCTCTGGCAGAATGTCACCATGTTTGTAGATTTTAGCATCGCTGCCATCTGATATAGCTGACATTTGACGATTTGGATTATTTGCAGAGCAAAGGGGGGAGAGACGGGGAAGATCTCAGGCAACATAGCAGCGAGGGCTTTTTATTGAGTAGCAGGGAAGCGACATCAGTGTGACAGTGAGACGGCAAGTGCGAGAAAATAGTCTTTCAAAGTTGATGCATCGACCTCAAATGAGCAAACAAAAAGGAGAGTCAGCTGTGGTGTAGGAAAGGTGGATGTTCACTTGAAAGCAGCACTAGAGTGATCTGATTTTTTTTTTTTTTGGTCTCTTCACATATTTTACCTCAGTAATTTGTGGAGACATGAAAATGAACACATGCATACCAACATATTAATATCCAGTTTCAGGCAGCAGCAGACTGTTAAAATAATGCTTCAGTTTGGGGTTTGACTTGTTTACCAAGAATTTAATACTTCTCTGTTAGACTGTGTTTTTGTAATTGTCAGGTGTTTGTAGCTTCTAGCGAGCCACTGTTAGCTTTGCCCACACTCAGCTTTTAGTTGAGGACTGAGGCTATGAGCTGGTCATAGTCAGTAAACATCCCCAAGCCCTTAGCTGTCTGCTTGTTAAAACACTGTACAATTATTTGTTTTCTTTTATCTACTGTGACGGCCCAGGGCTAAATCAGAGCTGTGGTTGTTTGGCCCATTTCCTGCTTCCTTCTTCAGGTCTGAAAATGTGGCTCCTACTTCCTCATTGAGGAATTGTTTTCACTTGCAGAAGAGTCTAAATAAGATGGTTTTATAATAAGATTTCTCCCTCTCCACCTGGAAGGTAGTTGCCTTTCAGGCACCCAGATTGATTAATTTTATTTGGTTTGATTGTTGGGAATTTAGACTTTGCTTGTAGTTCTCGGTCAGCATTTGTTTGGTTTCTGTTTGGCTTCTTTTGAGTTAAGAAATTGTTGGTTTCATAAAATTGTTATTGTTTGGATCTCCCTTGTTTGTTATCCCCTGACTCAGCTGGATAACAAGTAGGGGCTCGTCCAATGTAAACATGAAAATATCAAAATTTTGAAGCAGTAAAATTGTGTTAGGACACCCGCTGAGACAATTTTTTCGCATATTTGAGCGAGATAAGATGGAGATGGTACAGGTTACTTGGATTTTAAGTTGCATTTTAAAGTGTGCATGCAATAGAAATGGTGAAAATGGGTTGTGCGCAGCATGGCTCTGGGGACGATTGTAGCTGGGCCAGTTTTTTGCTGTCGAGCAGGAGCATTAATTGTATCCCCCAGTTAGGTGGTAGAAGCAATTATAGGAAAAATTGCTGGTTGTTGTTTACAGGGCTGTTTGTTATTTTTGTGTGTTGTCCGTGCGGTTAAAAGCAGATGACTTGGGAGCACCCCAAAGATTAGGCTTGACGCATCTATCTTCCCCCAATACAGACAGTTGCAGACAGGACATTCAATAAAAATAGCTTATAATAGCTCTGGGTGAAGTAACAAAACTTAGGGCGTAATGCAACCATTTACCTTTGCTGTTCAGTAATTAGCAAATCAATGTAAATAGTTTTTAACTGTGTCACATACTGAATTATTGATTAAATCTTCAAAGACTTTCCCAACACCCTTCAAACAGCAACCTTTACTATCGTGGCTCTTGCAGGTAAATGCCACAATGTGCGGAGAGCTCTCATGAATTGTTGGCCACCTGATGCAAATCATTTCTATTGAGTGATTCCCTTTCAGCTGCTCATCATATCAGAGGGATCTCAGTGTCCTTTGCCCCAGTGGTGGACATAAATACACTCCTCCACTGTGGCGTAATTATCTTATGATAAGCTTTAACAGCCAATCATAAGATAGGCTCTTAAAGTTTCAGGCACCCCCCACACATCTATGAGAGACGGAGAGTGGGCGGAGGGCAGATTGAAAAAAAAAAAATTCTCACACACACCTACACACGCAGACAGGTGCACACAGCAGGAAAACTGGCAACCACACATATCAGCATGCGCACCCACTCACCCACAAATACACACACCGGTGCTCTCCAGATGGATGGCAAGTTTGATAATGGTTGAAATGAAGAAGTGGATCACTGGTGTCTGTCCTCTTTTTTGACAGTTATGACTTAAAACTCCTCCAAGAAGTGAATCATATTGAAGTCTGGAGATGAACAATCAACATGGGGCATGTCAGACTAGCACACAGAGGCCACACACACACACACATCAGTGGGTCTTGTTTTCACCCAGACGGTACACTACAACTGAGCGGGACAAGGTTTTGAGGATGAAGAAAAAACACATCTTTGGGGTAAACCAGTGTTGATGTTGAAAAAAAATGTTTTACTGAACATTTGCAGGAAGCAAATGGAGAAATACATTTGAAACAAAACCACTCTGTTTTATTCACAAGGCTATACTTTGAGATGCAGACAAGAAATGTTGCCTGCAGTGATCATTGCTTCTGATAATCTTTGGCATATAATGACGTCTGTCTCTATGAACACAATCAAGCCCCACAATCCTTTCCCTCCAAAATAAGGGTCTAAATAGGTCTAAACCTGCAGCACTCTTTGGACATAAATTACCAAGCTGAGTTTACACTGTTTTCTATTTTTACTGGTGGCAGATTTGGCAGAAAAAAAAAATAGACATTGGTTGAAGGGATTTGAAGCTTGTAGTATGCAGCTCATGCAGTACATTACCATCTGCTTGTCGGAGCCTATAGTCTGCTTACATCCTACAACACAGACTTAGCATGTGTCCAAAAGTGACACAGAGCTATCTGCCTTCACTTTTCAATTGGTGTAATTAACACTGAAGCTAATCTGATGTCAGGCTTCTGGTGACAACCTCTAATGAAACATGTTGTGTCTCTCACTTCCTCCCACTAATCAGAAACAAGGCAGACCCATTTAAAGCTCGAGCCTTTGTTCTCTAATGTCTTAGATGTGTGTCTGTCACTCCTCTTAAAGCTGTGAGTCTGCAGTCAGTTTTTTCTCTGTGGTTGTCAGAGCTCATTTAAGCCCTTCAGGAACATTTAAGCTTCAAAGTTCGAAGAGAACAACCTGTCCCTGCGACAGCGCAGAAGAAAAGACTGATATTAATAATCAGAAATAAGAGAGAGGAGAGAGATCAGTGATCGCTGCAGCATGTGGCATGTGAGTGGTAAAGCGACAGACCACCCAGAGATGAAATCAAAGAGATGGGAGGCCACTGCAGTTTAATCAGGCGCTAACTCCAAAGCCCTAAAAAACAGCTTTCCCCTCTGAGGCATGGAGCAACATCATAAACAAACTTTAACTGCTGCATCTGTATCCGAGCCCTCTTTGCTGTGGTGTGGTGCCATCCCGCCTGTCTCCTCTCTAATATGGATACTTCCACTTGACAACATAAACAACTTGTCAATTAGCAGGCTGTTTGTACAAACATTTACAGCGTTTAATTCACCAGGGGTGTGGCTTGCTGAGACTGTGGCGCACCGACTCGGGCAAAAGGGAATAGCTGGGATGACGGATAAAGAGCTGATGTTTGTGTTTCTTCGCAAGGCTCTAATTGAACTTTGCGCACGCATTTGTGTGTCTGTTTGTCTTTGTGCATATGAGTGCGAAAGATAGCAAGCAGGAGCTAAAATTAGTTGTAAACTGCTGATCGGCTTTGTGGATTGAAAGTTCATTAACATGTCTGAGGCTTTGATCCACTGATAAAGTCAAAGAGGATGGGACCGTAAACACATGAGCTGACAGAGATAGGGCTCCTATAACTTTCTCAGGACAGACAGAGAGGAAAAGTTTTCGAAGACGAGAAAGAAAGAGCTAATGAATAACAGCGACACAGAAAGAAGGAATGGCTTGAGGCGAGGAGGGCAATAACTAGCCTGCGGAGAGGAAGAAAGCCAGTTGGAGTGAGATAACAGAAACATCCAGAGGCTGATATAGATGGAAAGAGACCATCTGTCTCCTGCACTCTGCACTCACCGTCAGTGGAGCAGCCAGTGGATCCGTCGCTGGAGCAGTAGCGCATCTCGATCCTCTGTCTGCCCACTTCCAGCAGGCTCGGGTCTGGGATGCGAGCTTTGCAAGTGTAGCGGAAGCGTTGCTCGTAGTGGCCGCCGTTGTCAGAGATGTTGACGGGCGTCCATGGAGTCCAGGGTGTGGTCTTCTTCAGGTCGGGACACGGCAGGGTGTTGCATGACTGGTACTCCTGCAGGCACGAGAGACAGGAACACGTTTCACTGCATTTAACCTTGAGATTTAATTAATGGCGAGCATGTTTGCAGGCAGGTGAACCTAAAACGTCCAGAGAAGTAATAGAGATAATCACAAATCATTACAGCAATAATTAAGCATTACAAGCTCAGACAGAATTTTCTGGTGTATGTACCAGGCATAGCAATGAACAGGACAATGGCTTTCAAAATTCTCGACTGACTCATTTGAAATTAAATCGCTTATTTTAAGGGAATAAACAGCATTTCATCGTCGCCACTCATCCATCCAAAATACCTCTCTCCAACCAAGTTTGCCTGGCCGCAACATAGCCTGCCGTTCTGCCTGCATGTACTGATTAAGGAAAGATTCCCATTAGGCCACTTGCTGAAGATGGCGAGAGGCAAACACGCGAAGCAGAAAAGGTCATTGATCAAGTTTAATCTATATCCAAGGGAAAAGGATGGAGAGAAGGAGAAGAAGAGAGGAGGAGCGGTGATGCCATGGATCTGAAGAAGTTGAAAGAAAAAAAGGGTGGCACTAATGGCATATCTCCCTCCTATCTGCATCTGGCTTTGAGAGCTGGGCAGTAAAAATGAAAAACACAGCACTGAAGCATTTGATACGTGAGACTTATTCAGGAGAGCCATGAGTATATATTTCCTCCAATTCACTCAGCCTTTATTTTAGACTACTGGTCGAATAATACACTGCTTCCTCTGTGGTGCTGCATATGATGATATGATTGTAGACGATAATAGGTGGGTAATAGTTGGTCCGGCCTCCTTTTGTGCGCGGCTAAAGAAATAAGGAGGAGAAGGGAAGTGATACATCTGAAGTAAATGACATCGTAGAGGAGAAGGTGAAACGGCTGCCATTTTCCTCACCACTTGTTTATTTATGCTGAATAGGACTTGAGTGACTGCCAGACCTTGACAAAATAAGATAAGAGTTCCTTTCTGCACATCCATCAGCCTGTCGCATGGGATCGGCTGACAGGTCAGCTAAGGAGAAGAGGTCTATACATTATATAGTAGACCTATTCTTCACCGTCTCCCTTGCTTTTTTTTTTTTTTTTTTATATATCCTTGCACGTGGTCTCCCTTTGCATCCATCTATCCATCTTTATATTTCTTTCAGCCTGTTTTTCACACAGTGTTCATAATGCACGCTGTGTCAGATCTCTTTCTCTCGCTCCTCGTTTCTTTTTCCCTCCGTATCTCTGTTTCATCTCTCTCCCTATCCTGCTCTCCTCCTCTCCCTCAATCACTCCCTCTGCCTCTCCTCACTGGGGTGCCAAGGTTAAAAACACAGGGAGGATTTAGATTCTGTTAGAGGCCCGTGATGAATGAGGGTGTCACCTCCAACGCACTTCCTGCCTCTCTCCATCTAGCCCAGTAATCATCTCCAGACATTAATATTTAACATTGTCACGCATCACAGGCTGGCCCACAATCTGTGATTATCAGCCAATAACAAAATGGAAGAAGGAAAAAACGGCCACCTCAGCGTCTTGCTGACGCCCACAGTGACATAGAAGCAACACATGGCATGAATGAGGGGAAAAAAGGCAAACAATATGTGGGTGTTTGTTGTGTGAGTTGTTGATGGTGGCCAAACACAGTAAATATTTAATGAGGCTTGTCTGGTAAGCGTTTCTCTTTACTCGCTGTAGATTAGTGTCGATGCAGAGGGCTAAGGAGATAATTACTGGGTTTAAAGCTAAACCTCATTCAAGGTCTCTGAAGGAATCCACATCAACTACAGCTAAAGTACATGCAGCTTAAAGCAGGGTGGTCAGTATATACGGCGTGTAATAGATATCTCACTGACTGATCTGAGGCCAAACGCCCTGAATGCAATTCCACCCGAAATAGTTATTTTACTGTAGACCCAAACTCTTCAGATAAATGGTACCATATAAAAAAACACTTACAAGCAGTTGATCCAAACTTGGGGTCCAGGTCTCCCCATGAGGACCCAAGATAAATCTGATCAATCACAAGGCGATGACGTAACCAATCAAATTAGAAAGAGGAAGATAACAAAAATGCCTTTAAAATGAACTAATATTCACACTGAGGCTATTAACTGTAATGACGTGGAGTGACAACTAAACATGATGTCATTTTAAGGGGTCATAAGTCAAAAAGTTTGGCAACGGTCACCCTTTTGAGTTGTGTGAAATTTTGGGTCAATTAAGGACATTTTTAATGCAAAGATGGCAGCTTGTTTGGACAATAATAAATAAAAAGTATTTAGTACTTTGGGGAGAATAACTACAGATGACCTTAGGAGCAGATTTAGGAGGAGATGTCTATGATATCCTGCTGTTTCTGTTTCATGGGCTCAAGGGATGTGATTTTAGCTAACAGATTTGCAGATATTAAAGTATAACAGGCAGTTTTTGAGAGTTGAATATTTGAGGAAAATAGTCAAGTTAAGCGGGTTTCTTCATACAACCCAAAATCACAAATCACACTTTTGCTTGACAGGGTTTCACAATCAGCTCAGCACATTCTACTGTTTATCCTAAGATCCTCTGGGTAAGAAAAAAAAAAAAAAAAAAAATCCCCAAAAGACCATTCAACAGAAGAAAAGGGGGAAAAACGTCAGCAGAGAAGGGAACCCTCATCCCAGGCAGACTGATGTAAAATAGATGCTGTGTACATTTGTACTAGAATGTTTGTTTGTATTATTTTAAAATTTCACAAAAATAGTTTGATATCAATAATAATTTTGTTGGTAGTCAAGTTAATCATTGCCTGTACAAAAGGAAATCATGGTGGTGGTTCCTATTATCAGCACTGCACCACCTTGAGGTCTATATTATGAAAAACTTATAGACTCCTGCTGTTGACAATATTAAATTCAGGTCTAAATTTTGACGGAGGGTGGACAGTTTATTGTCTTTTACTGCAATAAAAACAGCCTTGGTATAGTGGCTATGTGTGTGAATACACAATAGCATCGTAATAAAAAACAAAAACAGTTCCTTCTGCTTTTGGAGTAGAAATTTTATATGGCGATTTGAATAATGCATTAAAAATTAAAAAAGAAGGACCTGTGAATGCAAAAATAAACATCAGTCCAAACCCATAACCCCAACACACACACAAGGAAATAAAATAACCCCATCCAAATGACATTCGCTGTGCTAAAGCAGTGAATAGGTCATCTTAGGCATACATTACATGTTGCCCATAGTAAACGTGCTCGTCTGAACAAAAACAAAGAGCCCTGTTTCAATCAAACTTTGATTCTCTGAAACATTTAACTGAGCTATTTAAATTATGTATCTACTTCTTTCTAGTTTATATGGTAAACTAATGAAACAAAGTAATAAAAAAAAAATTAAAAAAAATCCTGGAAACATTTCCAGCTCTCTTCACTCAGCCACACTCACGTCTCAATTTCAGAGAAATTAACCGAAAGTGAAAACATGGAGGTGAGCAGTCGAATGTGACAAGTGGCATGTGGAACACAAAATTGGATTCAATTAGTCCGCTGATTTTGACTCGTACCCGCGCTCCCCCTGGCGAGAGCGGCAACGTGCATTACTGGCAAATGGAGAGCAGCGATTTTGTGCTGTGAAACACCTTTAACAGGCAGCTGCTCAGAGACGGCAGCTCTGTAATGGGTTCCTGGCTGCAGCTCAGGACGGCTGGGCGGGAGGACGCTTGATAGCATCTTTACTGCCTCACACAAACAAGCCGCCTGGTTGGTCAGCCGTGGCTGCTTGTGTTTCTGTGTGTGTGTGTGTGCGCGCGCGCAAGACTGACAACTTGACGGTTGAGTGAAACTTTTTACTTCAGGCTGGAACTGATTTGCGTGTGTGTGTGTGTGTGTGTGTGTGTGTGAAGCGTGTGCATGTTTATACGTTTATGCACGGCTGCTTTATGGATTCAGGCAGCTCCTATCTCATTCTGTCTCCATCCACAGAGCGTTGTGCCTATTTTTTTTTTTGGTGTTATAGACTGAAGGGATACAAAGTTGAGAGAGAAGCAGGGCAAAAAAGGGAAAGGAAGCCTGTGTGTGTCAGCATAGTGTCCGAGTGCTGGGGAAGTATAAGCCCTCAGCCTCTTCCCTTATTTTTATTGAAGAATGTGTGAATTTGGAAGGTGAAATACACTGCATGTGTATTGTGTGTGTGTGTGTGTGTGTGTGTGTGTGTGTGTGTGTGTGTGAGTAGGTACAAAAGGGCCTCTGTTGTGTCTGACCAGCTGTGGGAGGTGAATAATAAGGAGTCGTGCCTCTCCAGCCTCCTGCCATCATTACACTTCCTATTGGACTGGGAGAGCTGTGTGTGTGTGCGCGACTGACCGAATATGTAGGGACGTCTACATTTACACACTAGTACCCTGATGTTTGAGTGTATGGTCCATATGTGAGAGGGACTAATCGTATCAGGTGTCTACATCTTTATCTATTGTGGTTGAGTCCTCAGAGAAGGAGGCCTAATGTTCTTCAGGTCTCCATGACACATCATTTCAATTAGCAGCGCCAACCAAAACACACTTTGTCAAACACTGACTTCTCTGTCTCTCTCTCTGTCTCGCTCGCTGTCTCGCTCGCTGTCTCGCTCGCTGTCTCGCTCTCTGTCTCTCCACCCATCTGACTCCATAATGAAGCCCGCTGTCAGCCGGGAGCTGGCTACACACCAGTGCACACAGTGGCTAACACAGAACAATACAAAAACACACAAGCGTGTTCACACGTCAGTCTGCCGACAGAAGCAGCTCTGGGTACTTAACTTTCATTTCGCAGCCAGCCTGCACAGCTGAACTCCTCGCAGGTAAATAGAGCAGCTCTCAGTTTCATTAAGCAGCTCTGTGCTTCGTCAGTTCTGCATGGCCCACATTTCACTTATTTAACTCTGAGAGGCAGATTCAGCGGAGAAGAATGACTCTTTTTGATCCTTGGATATGAGAGATATTTGATGTACTTTAGTGTACAAAGTAGGATATACCACAGTGAATGATATACTCTTGAAGACCGCACAACTCTGAAGCAAGTCGTCTTTCATCTATTACCAGGAATTAAAGAGAATATCAGCAAGCCATTTACATTGAAGTTGTAACTCTTTGCGGAATCTAGTATAAAATGCTCTCTTATATAATGCATTTTTACAACATAAACTGTAATTGTCTTGCATTTTATAATTTAAAATAAACACATTTTCAAATGTGCAAAACATTAGGCGGACATGTGAGACTGAATTTCACAAGTATGTGTCTGAAATTGTTTGATGAGGAAACGCAGCATACAGAAAATGTAGAGAAGACACTTGCTACCCTTATGATTTAAATAGAACTCAGATCAAACTGAGTTTGAATTTAGAGAAGAAATGTATCCATCCATTATCTGCACCTACTTTATCCTGAACGGGGGAAGGCTGAGGTCTATCCCAGCTGACTTTGGGTGAAAGTGGGGTAGACCTATGACAGGTCACCAGTCAATCACAGGGCCAACAGAGATACACAGACAATCATTCACACCCACGGTACACCAATTAACCTCACGCACGCCATTGGACTGTGGGAGAAAGCCAGAGCACCCGGAGAAAACCCATGCAGGGACAAGGAGAACAAACACAAACACACACACACACACACACACACACACACACACACACACACACACACACACAGCTCTAAACGTGTAATTTTGACTGGCAAACATCACGTCAAACCAGCAAGAGATCAGTGAGATGGTGACTCACCACTGACCCAGAGTAGGTAGAACATGCAGTTTTTAGGTGTGTCTTTTGTTGCTAATTTTGGAAAGTAAAGTTGACTTCATGAAGCAGGGGCCTACGTTACATTCTTTAAAGTTGAATTTTGTTATTGGAGGAATTGCTAACAACACAGAAAAGACACGTATCTGCTTGTTACACAAAATGTTGTTGAAAAGTTTCATAGATCACAATCAACTATTACCTGGAGTCGTCTGTTATTAAATATCATTGGTTTCTTCAGTGTGGGGTGATTGACGATCAGATGAACGGGTGAAGAGCACATTTAAACCTCCTCCTGACATTTTATTTATTTATTTTTTTCCCATACTCATGAGCAACAATGACCTTCCTGATTGACTTAGCATATAATCTCTTGAGTCAGCTTTGATGAACACCCTTTCAACAGCACTGTTTGAACTGCATCAAAAGATTTTATTTAATAATTATTTTCTTTCAGCAACTCTACAATGGTTTTTAATTTCACAAGATATTTTCCAGAATACATAATCTTTAAAAGGACTCACTGCTTGAATATTGGGACAGAAAATATAGTTTTGTTTCCAATTTATCCAAGGTTAATGAAGCACTTCTTTTGTAGTTGAGTTTATGAGTCATCACACTAGAGAAGATGGGGTTAAGTACAGTACTCTCAGTGCAGTGCATCCGTGCTAGGCCACTGGAGCCTAACTTGTTTATTTCCAGCCCAGATTTTGCCAGTTTCTCTGGGGGATTCAAACCTGTAGTGCGGATACAGTGAAAGCAGAGAGATGGAGCAGCGCCGCACGGACCGGGGCTCAGACTGATGAAGCTGCAGTCATGTGGCCTTTTGCATTAGCAAAATGAGGCACTGAATACCTCAGGAATAAATAGTTCCATTAAAGTAAGACCGCAGCTGAGGCTCATGGCGATGACACATGGAGCAACATTAGGGCAGGTTTGATGGAAATGAAGCACCGAGAGAGTTTCTTTAATCAAACTTGTGGCAGCATTTTGTTTTAAAAGGGTAGCAGGGTTGCATAGTGAGTAGAGACACTTTGGTTTAATTTGAAGGGTCCTTGACCTGAATCCCTACGAGCTTCAGTTTTTCTTTGTGTGTGACTATGGAGTGAGCTCCCTGTGTAGGGGGCGCAACTAAATAAGCTTTTGCATTATAAATCAATAGACAATGAAAAAGTAAACTGAATAGGTTTACAGCGTGTTCGGAGGAGTCTGCTATGTTGCAACAGAATTTGTATCTCCAACTTTAAGAGCGGCTTTCAAAAAAGTTCCAACAGTTAGTATTTTCTTGTGAATTCTCTGCCTGACAACAAGCAGATGCTTTCCCATTGCTGTCGATTAATATATGGTAAACACCTGGAACTGAACCACAGGTGGCTGGGAACATATCAATCCTTACAAGTAAATGATGCACAAAAGAACATACAAGCTCTGTCAATTACATACACTGTGGTTTTCTCTTCAAGTCTCAGAAGGATGCCTGATCTGAAAAAAGTGGCTGTGGTGACAGAGGCAGCAACGTGTGTGTGTGTGGTGGTCTCCTTCTGTTTAATTAAACATGAATGTGTCCAGGGGAAGAAGCACAGACAGATGGCACGTAAAAATTATGTCCATCACACTTTTTGGATTCTTGATCAAATTAAAAGAACATGTTCCCGTCATTATGAACATCATCATCATCATCCTTGGGAATAGTTAAGGTTTTAATACTACAAAAAACACTATGGTGAGTATACTTAAGCTTCCTGTCTCTTAAACACTGAACCTGTACCTGTTTAGGGGCTTTAAGTGCACTGAGGCAATTGTTATCCATTAACAGCTGTGCCATTTAGCATCTTATCAGAGTTTTAAATGAAAGGCAGCAAATGCTTCTTTGATCAGAGTGAATATGCTGCTATAATACAAGTTACCCAAGCTGTCTAAATAAAGTCCTCCGTGGCCAAGCCTTGTCTGTGAAGGCTGCATGTAATTACAACTCCTGCGGCCGAGACAGCCCCAATTAAGTCCATATCACAATGTTAGAGGACAAGGAGTCGATGAGAAAACAAAACAAAAGGACAACAAGTGAAAGTCCAAAAGCAAAAAGAAGCAGGAAGAAGCAGAACCACGTCGTTAAACAGACAGAAAGTTTGTACAAGTCGAAGCTTCCAAGTGACTTGGCTCAGCTCTCTGTAGAACAGTATGTCACTTCCTCGACTGTTAGCAATATGAGACTGTTCCCTCCTTTGACACCAATAAAAACTATCTCTAACATCTCCTGCTCGCTGAGCCCGAACACGTCTCGACACTGAGGATGCGTCAGAAATAACGCAACAAATGCCGACACTTAAAGGCAGGCTTTCCCTTTTGGAACCGGCAGTGTCGAAGAGCTGAGATTCCCTCGTGCTTGCCGTCACTTTCCTTTTCTGATCTGCGTTCCTGAAGGAATGCCGCTGCATCCCAGGGTGATTCAGTGAGGATGATGGCTGCTGTGCTGTGACAACAAATAAGACAGCTGCCGTTATGTGAATGTGTGTCTGTGTTTGTGTGTGGGAGAGAGAGTAGGTGAACGCAGCAGTGGATGATATGGTGTGACTGCTAAATTACTATTTAATGAGAGGTCAGTTGTTTTATTTGGGTGTTCTGCAGCTACTAATGTGTTATGGGCAATTATCAGATACTATATATGCTCTTGAGGTGCAAGGCCTTGTGTGGGATGTTTCATAATGTCGGCAGTGTATTATTTAGCTTTATAACAGCCCATTACACGACCTGTGGGATGTGTTTTTTCTTTAGCTAAATGTGATTTGGGTAGATGAATGCTTTTTCAGCATTTGACTGCATTTCTATGAAAACAAACTATTGCCCATTTGAGTAAGTGCCTGTCTCTAATCATTTATTCCACATACACGCAGATTGTGTGTAAACACGCATGATTAAAACCTTAATCCTAAACGGTAAATCTAAACCAGTCGTTAAAAGAAAGTTAAAATGATCACAAAAATAAAAATCTCTCCCAAAAATGTAAAAGAAAACCAACAAACAAATGAAAATACATTTCAAGGATCCCATGCATCCACAAGGCCCTGACCCACATTCTTTAATCCATTTCCAAGAGGGACACGAGAAGCTACAGCTATCATGATTGTTCCCTCTTATTTACAGTAGATGTGTGTACGTATGAAAATAGCACCAGAAATAACAAAAGCGTCACATTATTCTGTCATGAAGGAAAACGCTCGTATTTCAACACTTCCTTGCATCAGCTGCGCTTCGGAGAAAGCTCTGTGGCAGAAAATAAGTCTATTCATATGTGGTGCGATTACTCTGTGTGTGTGCGTGCGTGTGTGTGGTATTAAATAGGTCTTGGTAATAAATCTGATGGCTGCTGCCACTGTACAAATATAGCCAGGGGATTTGGTCGTGTTGGATGTTCCAATTTCATCACCACTGACTGTTCCTCGCATCAAATGGCTTAAGCTGAGCTCCTAAACAATGAACGGAATGAGCGAAAGACATATAGAAGGAGGTGCATGTGAGAGCTATTGTTCTGGATGACATACCTGACCACACCCGGGACAGTCGTTGCCGTTCTCACAGGTTCTGCGTCGCGACTGGATACCTCCGCCACAAGGCACGGTGCAGCGTTCCCATGCCGACCAGGCTGACCAGTAGACGTGCGGTGGGCAGGGCAGGTGTTCGTTACAGTACCTGTGAAGGAAGGGGAAAGACGGCAGAGAATGAGGGTGGTGATTTAAAAAAAAAAGAAAGAAGAAAAATGCAGTCAGCACAAGAAACAAGCGGCAACATCTTTGGCTGAAAAAGGATTGCAGTTCCACCAAAGAACCAACAGAAAACTAATAAGAAGGAGTGACTTTAGTGAATGACATTCTTATAACTTAGGAAATACACAGTCAGTAAATTTTTTTCCATAAGGGAAGTTGAATTAGAGTCTATTGGAGGCGGACCCTTTATGGAGCCAACCCCTAGTGGCCCTCGAGGGTATTGCCGTTCAAGACACTTTCACACTAGCCTCATTTTTCAGACCCGGAAGCAACACACACTTTTATATAAAGCCTATGTGCATAATTAAGGGCAGGGCTACTTAGGCTGACATGTTACAATGTCATGTTACAAATGACGAGCTACAGCAGGTTTCAGCAACTACGCTAACTACCTCTTTTCCCATTTTTGTATTAACTGGGAGAAAGGCTGAGTCAGACACTGCAGAGACAGCAGTTATCGAGAGCTAACCGGAACTGAGCTTCAAAACTGCTTTTCATGAAACCTATCGATGACATCAGGGAGGTTATGTCCATTTCAATATATGCAGTTGATGATAAAGTCTGGCAGCCAACAATCTAGGAACACAATTGACAAAAACAGTTACAGTAATTATTAAAGTCATCAAGCATAACGCTCTACAATCTCCAAAGGGAGTGAAAGAAACTAGCTTGAGAATTGTTTTATTCAAAGGTGAGTTCTACCTGAAACCAGTCTGATCAAGATGAGTGCGTACATCCAGTCAATTTAAGGTCCCATCTGCAACATGCGAGCAAGTCTAATGACTTTAAAGTCCAATATTACTCTGCAATATGTTACTCCAGTGTCCAATAACAGGTTTTTTTTTGCTGTTTTGGTCTCCACCAACTCCTGAGAGAAATATGTAACTACATGCTCTAATATTTTTGCCAGCTAGCTGTGTCTCTGTTCAGTGCTGGGTAGGTAGGGCACAGTGACTTTATCTGAGATCTTTTTTCCCAAACAGCTGCCTGCTGCTCGTAGATTTGCAACAATTTTGAAGGAGCTGAAAGATACTAAAAACGCTCCATATATATGGAATAAACTGTAGGGTCAGGTGATAATTTCCTGCAGGTTTGTCATTTTAATATTACTTATACTAATTCAATCCATTGTCATGAAAAAGATAAATGCAACTTTACCTAATTATTGTGTATTATAATTACACAATTTGAGGGATAGAAGAGACATGAGTTAGCTCTGCAGGCTTTGACAGCAGAGGTTAACTTGAATCATGTGTCACACTCTTTTGGATTGTCTGTGGAAAATTGAATAGCTACATTATCTGTCAGACCACTAAAATTATATGTGAAGGGCACTGAAGACGTCACCGCACTTTGGAAACCTTGCCACTGAACTGGAATAGCTACAAAGAGCTCAAGACCACAAGACAGGGATGTCTGAAAAGGCGTGTAAACTTCCCTTGAAACAAACTTTTACAAACCCCACAGATCTCTTTGATGTGGCCCTGGAGTGCAGAGAGCGCTGTGAACACTGTGAGCCTGAACATGTCATGAATGAATGAATGAATCATGTAGCCAGAGACAAGTCAAAGGCATATATCTGTGCATGGTGTGCCAGTGAGTGTGCGTTAACACAGCTAAGTACAGCCAAGAAACTTACATCTCAAATCTTAATGAACATGCATATGCAGTTTGCATAATTCATTGACAGAGCCTATTAAAAAAGCCACAAAGATGCATGGATCATCTCTAATTACATCGTTTTACAAGACAGGATTACTGCGATGTTTAAATACTTTAATCACTCAATTCTCATTATACATTAACGACAGACGATTGCCGGGCTTATTAGAACCATATAATATATTTTATAACTTTTACGCATACTATAAAATTGCTTTTATTGCCATTTTGTTGTGTGTTGGCCTTTTGAAGACAACTGAGACTTCTTGCGCTAATATAGCTTTAAATTTATATCCTTTCTCCAAAGGCTTAGGCTGTGTATTTCCATTGTACGATTCCCAAATACTCTGCTATTTTTCATATCTAATCAAAAGCTACACTCTGTATACTCTGGTTGTAAAAGAAAATCCTCAGAGCAGTGTGTTTCTTTCCACTTTTCCTAATCTGCATGCTTGTAGTGGGATAGCACAGTGGGGAGGAAGAGTGTTTAAAAGTGAGGACAAGTGTGGATTACAATCTTGCACATGCTGGAGAGAGGGAGAAAGATGCACCCAAACACACACTCACAAAGACATTCATGCAAACAGGCTTGTATGCACACAAAATATCCCTAATGCACCACAACACACAAAAAAACGTCAATACAGTAGAGTATATTTAGAGCTTCAAAATCATCATCATAGCCGCTTTAATCATTTCAGACAAGTGAGTGGCTTTGTTATCTTATCCTTTTCTCCTCTCTCTAAAACACACGGAGCTGATCAGACTAAAACGAGGCTAATTAGCTGCTATAGGCTGAGTAAGCAGTGTGGACGCTGTCAGTGTGCTAAGGGAAATACCAACAGAAGGTTCATAAATGCAGGCATTAAGCAGCCAGATTTAAGCCCGTAGCGCTGCTGTGTACGCTTTCTTTCATGGCATTTGCTTTATCTTTAAAAGCTGTGCCTGCTGCGAACAATCGAGGCCGAACTTATCACAGGCCTCTTGGCTAACAGATGTGGAAAAAAGACGAGGAAAAGAGGTTTATTTTGCCTTTAAAATCTGTTTTTTGTTGTTGATGTTGTATATGTGTGTATCTATGAAGTCATGTCATATGCATGCATGTTTGAACATAAGGCCTTTGAATGGGGTACTTGAGGCAACAGTGGACGAACAAAGTGTGTAGTGAGGCTCGCTGCAGATGCCTAACACCTCTGAAAGGAGCTGTGTGCCCCATAAAAGAAAAGCCTTTCACAGCAGTAAAAGAATCATTCAGTGCGCTAAAGCTGACAAAGTTCCAGCCCCTCTCGTGCCATGCAGATGAAAGCTTATTCAGAAGATTGTTTCACACACATGGATAACTACAAACGGCAGATGTGGTGGAAGTTTTTTTGGACACCATCACAGAGTACAGAGTTGTATAAAAACCCAGTTTTTTTCCCCCCATGTTTCATCCATTTTTTTCCTCTTAAATGACGATAAACATTCCCGATACACCTGGATATGCTCATATTGAAGACACGCACATATTTTCTAGCATCCCCTTATTTTTCTCCCTCCGGCAGACTGAAACTGACAGCATAATTCATCTGTTCACACATTTTCTCTCTTTCTCTGTGCTTCACTGTTCATCTGCCCAACTCTCTTTCACGTGAACACACACACACACACACACACACACACACACACACACACACACACACACACACACACACACACACACACACACACACACACACACAAAGACGCCTCTCCTCTCACTCCTACCTTACAAAGATCCGATTCCAGCCCTCACAGCTGGCCCCTGACTGGCCTAAGGTGTTTTAAATAGCTGAACAGAGCGTGTAGTGAGAGCAAGAAGGGGAGATGAAACAAATGAGATTAAAGCTCAGAGAAAGACATAGAGGGGGTGGCAAAATCTGCTTCTGGCCCCCTGCGGTCTTTAGTGTTTGCCCGCGCAGGCACTTTTAATTTTTTTTTTTTAAACTGGGCTGTGTTGGTCACTACGTATATTTTTCTTAGGGCTCCTGGTGGAGCAGTCCGTTTCTCGTGGACTGCTCCACCAGGAGCAGCAATGAGTAAGAAAAGGTTTAGAGGAGGGAGTGATAAAATGAAAAAGTGCAGAGGACAGAATTTTGAAAAAAAAAAGGAGTAATATCAGGTTCATCCTTGAAGGCCATATGCAATTACTCGTCTATCACATGCTGTTTCTGTTGCCATGGTCACAAGTGCTAACAATTTATTTCTCCTTTTTTCCTTTCCTGTACCCTCTGAACTGTATTTACTTTGCACTTTTTCTGCCTTCTCCTTTGGTTTAAAGCTGGGGCTGGATGAAAAACATCAGAACGATATCTGGTGGCTTAACGTGGATTCTACGGACACAAAGAAGTAATGCTTTGGTTCATTAAAACCCGGCGGTCTTTACTAGAATGGAAATAAAATAGCGTAATAGTCTTGTATGATTTTTATACACAGTGCAAGCTCTAAAAGCTTTACACAGACCTTCTTTGATTTGGCAATCACTTGACAAAACAAAACAAACTGAGAGAAAAAAAAAATTTAAATTAAAAAAAACAACAACTTGACCTTTTCTACCTGTTTCTTTGTATGGCTTTTTGTACTTCACATGCTTTCTCTTTAAAAACTGTTTTTTTTTTCTGGCCTTGAAGGTTGCTTAGAAACCATACAAACATCTTTAGAAAGGCGATTATTCTACGCCAAAGCCTCCAAAGCTTCAAAACGTAGACTCGGTTTGTGCGTGAAAGCCAGATAATTACCCAAGCACAGGCCTATCCCACTCTCTCCTTAATTGGCTGTCACACAGTTGGACAGAAGTAAGGAAAAACAGGAAAACAAAATGTCACAGCCAAAGTCATACTTCTTAACTGCAGGTTGCAAACTATGGAAAAAAGTAGCTTTTTCCCCCCTCTTTAATGTGCACAGCTCTGAACACACATATACATTCATTGACACGGACTGATTAAAGTAAATCCATGCTGTACAAGTGTGGGTGTGCGTTTGTTTTATTTACCTCTCCTCACGGTTCTGGCCCACGCACACTCGTCCACCGTGGCGAGGGGTCGGGTTGCTGCAGGAGCGCTGACGCACCTGGAAGCCGATGCCGCAACTGGTGCTGCAGGGGGACCAGAAAGTCCAGGGAGTCCATGCTCCGTTTCTATGGAGACACACAGAACAACGTCAGTCCAAGTTTTTTGCTAACACCATTTGAGCTTTGTTCCTTTGTATAAAGTTTTACATAACAGTTTTGTTTTGTTTTTTGAGGCTGAGGCCTGTCATATGCTTTTCCTGATTTGAGAATGTAAATGAATCTAATTAACAAAATTCAGACTAAACTCTTAAGAACAACTGGGAATCTTCTACAGTCACAGACGATGCCTTTGTTTCTTCTGACAGATTGCGTATTGGTGCAGAAGACATGGTAGTCTTAGGCTGAGAATGCATTCTTCATTATTGGTTTCACAGAACAAGGGCAAGACCTCTACGGTTTATTTCACTAAAATGCAACTCGGTGTCTTGGTTGTCAAATGATGAGCTGTGGGAAACACCAATTTAGACAGTATGAGGACAACTACTGAAATCAACACATAAATGGCTAAACTAGTATTTATAAAGACTAATCTTGGTCTAAGTTCATTGAGGTGTGTATGCAGTATACATTAACCAGCATTGTTTAAAGCACTTTCATGTAAGTTGTTCTAGGTTGAACAGGCAGATCGGTTGAGACTAATCTTTGTGGCACTTACCAACAGAAAATGCAATCAGTGACAATTTTAATTAAATACAGCACAGAATGGCTTTTTCCAGTCTGTTTTTATTGTAAATTTAATAACAGGTAACTTATGATAAGCATATATCATTACGTTAGACATACACTATATTACATGAACAGATAAATTGTTAAAAACTTGACTGAAAGGATAGTTCATGTGCCTTGTTAAGTATACACAGGACTGATGCATCAGGATCTCAGAAAACTTTACCCAGAGTATTATAATTGCAGTAATATGTCAGCTGAAAGAGTGCAAAAAAGCAACACCCAATCAACACTTGTTTGTCCAAAACTACTGACAGTGAATATTCAACACGGAACAATTAACTGTGTGTGGATCCTTAATGAGTAGGTGCGAGGATGCAGGGAAATATTAATATATATATATATTTTGTAATATCTATCCCTTGTCTCAGTGATCTAGTCAGATAGATATGAACAGAAATATGCATAGGTCATTAATAAAGATAAGAGAAAAATCAGCTTCTATGTGCTGGTGTATCACCAATAAATTTACCTGGAGCAGTTGGCGACCTCAACACTGATCCCATGGCACTGCTCGCCGCCACACTGAGGGGCGGGGTTATCACAGGCTCGTGTCCGACACAGGCAGGACCCTGCGCTGCCTCCATCATTATGACTGCAAGTGGACCAGCCAGACCAGGAACCAAAGCCCCCATCGACCGTAACATTACGGACCTGTCGGCAACAAAAAGGGCCAAAAATAAAACATTTGAAAGTAATAGCTTTTCTCAGAAACTGGTCATTGCATTAGAGTGATGCTCTCAGGAATGTGTTGCTGTGGGAAATCCAGCACACGAGTATGGGTGAATGCAAACAGAAATCAATTTACCTCAAATAGATGCAAAAAAAATAGCTGCATTACATAATCTATATTACATCTAAAATTGTGCCTTTATTTTCTAAACAGGAGGAAGATATACGAAAACTCTCTTAGGATACGATGAGATTTCAAAACAGAAAAAGAGAGATTCAAAGGCAGATGAAAGCTGTTATTGGACACATTCAAAGGACAGAAATATGAGGAAATAATAGTGGCCTCATAAATGAATATCTGAGGCGCAACAGAATCAAACAGGAAAGGTCTGATATTGCAGGAGCTATGAATTATGACTGATGTCCTGGGCATATGAGCTAAATACAAAAACGGCACTGGTGTAAGATTCAGGGCTGCAGATGATATGAGGCATGTCGCTACTACATTTCAGGGTGATTTAAAAATGCAAAAAACACTTTCACCGGAGGTGAAGAGAGAGCGTGATCATCAGCTGCCTTGGCAGAAGCAGAATAACATCTGCCCTCCGCTCTTATTGGTAATTGAACTCTGCCGTGTGCCTAAATGGGGGACGCTTGGCTGAGACAGACAACATCTGCATCATTGGGCTGCCTAGAAAGCAAACAACTATACAGAGACCGCCAATACAGCAATATCGTAATATAATTTACAGATGAGACTAAAAATGATTTGGCAGATGTAAATGAATATTTCATGCTGCATATCTCTCGTGAAAAAATAAACATCAAAATAAAATACATTTACTGATGAGAAATATGTAATTTCTTTCATTAAAATGCCAAAAATAAACCAGAAAAGACACCAGAAAGAGGATAAAAGATCTGAAGCATGATGCAAAGCATTCATGTTTTTTTTGTGGATTATAAGTAATTTCTGTCACAGACTAAAAGCACAACAGATGTGTTATTTTTAATCTAAATAATACTGTAACATTGGAGGTTATGGGGGAAATGGTACAGTGGGTTCCTTAAAAAAATACTGAGTAACAATTTCCATTTTAATTGAAAAACATGCAGGACCGTGACCAGGACTTTTATCTTCCAAAAAAACAGTGAAACAATCTTTCACTTGTTTCCATATAGACGTGAGACTGTGATGCCAGATGGCGTTTGTGAACAGGTTGGTAAAGCATATCTCCTCGTCTCTGCCTACACAACACGACTGTGCAAACTCTTGACTGGCCTCCAACTCCATACTTCCACTTTGCAGGAAAATGCAGAAGAGCAGGCTTTCAGCCAGTTTAGCTTTCCGCAGACTGTTAACGGACTCATAGGGAGTGAAACTGTAACTGTGATAAAAGACTGCAACAATTCAATGCCAAGATGTAACAACTGACAAACAAGAAGTAAACACGGACGTTTCCTGTTCTGGACCAGCTCTGAACTCCCTATTGCTGGCTGTCAGCATACTTATTAAAATAAGATTAATGCTTCCTCTAAATGGACTGGACCTGGTTAGACTGAGGTTAAGTGAGTTAATAACTAGTCCATCAGTGGTAAGTGGAAACCAAAAATACATCAAAATTCAAGTGTTAGTCTCTACACTCTGCTGGGAACAGGGGTATTATCTTTATTCTGAATCCTGAATTTTAAAGCAATAGTTTGACATTTTTTTGAAAATGTACTTATTTTGCTTCTCTGCCATGAGTTAGATGAGAAGATCAACACCAATCTTATTTTTGTTCATTTATTATGATGCCGTAGCCAGGAGACAGTCATCTTAGCTTATCATATTGATTGGGAAAGAGCTGAGGAAATGGTTGATAACATATTATGTCTTGTTTGTTTAAGCTGTGCAAAGACTGAAACATAAAAAAGGAAGTGGTGTTTTTTTGGAAACGTACAACCATTAGTTTTGACACTTTGCTTTCTTTATGAATTATAGAAACAAAACATACAACTTTAACAACAACAACAACCAAGCATCATTGTTTACCACTGTTTTCACTCTTCATGCTAAGCTAAGCTAACCAGGCTCCTGGCCACAGCTTCATATTTAAAAGACAAACGAGAGAATGGTATCAATCTTCCTTGCGAACATTATGATACAGTATGACTATTTTTGATAAAGTAATAACTACAGAAACACTGTAGCTTCCTATTGTTGCTATGGTGAGCACTTGTGATGCAATGCATTAAACAATGCAGGGCCTATTTGTTTTAAACTTAAAGTAGCTTTTGCCTCCAGCTAACACTTGCAGCCAACAGCAACTATTTATGCCTACACTATATATGCATAACGTGTATGTGTAATATGTGTTATTGTTTGTGTCCAAGCATGTGCCTGAATGCATATGTGGATGCGGTGTTGGCCAACTTTCTGCCACAGCTCTGCTGACAGATGCCACTGGGTGCTCATAGGCTTGAGTGCCAAAAACACGAAGCCACATAAAAGGGTACAGCGGCACTCTCGGCTGTGACTGGTTTGAAAATTATGTCTGAGACACTGCAAAAAAGGCAGCGCCATGCTGAAATTGATAGACTTACCACCCCGTAATACTGCTCCCAATTTTGGTGCACGTTAAAATAAATGGAAGCGCTGTTTTGCTAATGAAGCAGCAGTCAGAGGTAAGTGATTGAGGCAGCTTTCTCGATCATTCCAGCTCCCTCAAAGTCAAGTTGTTCAGTCCCAAGATGCCTTTCTTTGGCAAAGATGTTTCTGAGGTTAGTTTTAGAGGGTGTTGTTTGTTAGTTGTGAGTAACTGGAGAGCAGGGTGGAGAAGAGGAGCAGAGATGAATGCGAGTATTCAATTTATGTGGCGAGGAAGGCGACCACGGGGGCCGAGTCAGGGTAATTGTGTTTTCTACCGACTTTAAAGTTCCAAAGTAGAGACAGAAAAGGAATCGAGTGAAGAGCAAGTGAACTCCAATAAAGCACGCAGGCTACTGATCAGATAGCAGCTCCGTGATACTCACAGGGCATTTTGTGATGCTCTGCTCCCACTGGCTCATTCTGACACTTTCCTCCAGGGTGGTGCATTTCTTCAGCAACAGATCCCAGCCACAGTATGGGTCCCTGGCTCCTACACAGGCTCTAGAAGGAGAGAACAAAGTTCACATTTTATGGGCTTTTATTAAGCGGTCATGTATGCATTCAGACGGCTCTGCATCAACATGAAATCAAATGCAGGTGAACGACAAAGGGGCGAGAGAAATGATGGATGGAAATAGAGGAAGTGGGAGAGATAAGATGGTAGCAGAGGGTATGGGAGAAAGGGTCAGAATAGAGAGGGCAGAGGGAATAAGGAAAATAAGAGAGTGGGAAAAGGCAAGACAGAGGTGTAGATAGAGTTTATGGAGAGGACAAAGAGGAGAGTGGAGAGAAAATTAACAGAAAGGAGTTGGAGGAGACAGGCTTCTCAAGTGGCAGAACAAAGGAGCGAGATAAGAAAGGCAGGAGAAAATTTTTAATTTTGTTTATGAATGTAGAGCACTGACATGCATTAGACTGCATCAGCATCATAAAATTATGCCGTAACCAAATTTGCTGAGTGATTTTTCAGGTAATCTTCAACCAAGCACTCGGATTACAGTTTTGCCTTCACAATAATATATTTCTGACTCAAATAGATTATCAAATACTCATTGTGAGGATGCTGTAGTAAAGATAGCTGGATCTGTCTTTGCCGTATCTGCTTCAGATGGTTTATTGAGTGCAATAAAAAGCCTGATGTTACTCTTTTCCTATAAATACAAGTCCGCGGTGACAGCACAATGACATATCTCTGAGCTGCAGGCGACAACACTGCCTGACATGCCCCTGGTGAAATGTAACAATGTTGTTCGTGGGTTTCATAACAATGAACTGCGTGCAGGCAAAAACAAGTGCAAGGAACACATGATCTGATACTATCTGTCCATATGACATTGCAGAAAGGCAAGACTCGTGCTTGCCTGCACACACAAAGTTGATGACATACTGTCTGGGCGATGAATAAAAAGCAGAGAGAGAGAGTTACGCACTGTTCGGACGAAGATATCAGGGCCGACGACAGCAGTGCAAAATGAAAGGGAGAAGGAACAAGCCAGTACCTGCCTTTCAGGGGGCCTTAAGGGCTTTGCAGATTGTACGCCACCCATCACTGAGCCACACAGCCAAAGACAGAGACAGCCTTCTAATATTTCAAACAGGTAGACCTCAAAGAAATGTCAGTGACGAATCTCGTAATTCTCCCTGTAGCTGCCAGTCTGTGTCCATGGTTTTATTTCCTTTCTCTGTTTTGTCATTTCTCACTTTCGAGCACTCTCTCAAAAAAAAAAGAAAAACCACAAAAGATGTGATGCAGTGTCATAATGGCTGCAGCATATATCACAGAGCCACAGCTGTAATACGAAGCCTAAACTCTTTTGTGCATTCCAATAACAGCTCATTGTGCGAGATAAGGAATGCAGGTGTGATTCCTTTACTGCGTGCGATGATGGATGGGATCCCAATCTTGTGGTGAGTTTTTCACACCCTGGTGCCTGTCTCGGATTTTCTTTGCCAATATTTATACCTTGATGGAGCTTCTCCCAGACAGACGGAAACTCAATATATCTGATAAACACACACGGCCACCACAGGACTGTGCACGAGGCAGAGAGGCCACGGTTTTGTGTGTGGGTCAATGACAACGAGAGACATCGAGACAGTGAGCGAGACAGACAGAGGGCAGCCGTGGGCACCTCCAGTGGCTCAGTCAAAGCTGATTTAGAGGGTTTTAAACCTCAGCGCCCTGACCAACACAAAGGCCTGGCCCTCTCCGATAAAGAGCATCTTATGAAAGAGGGGGCTTTGAAAGTTTGTTGTGAGCACATTTGCTTTTGACAGTTTCCACTGAGATTAATGGTGTTTGTTTGTCTGTGCATGTACTCACTCTCTGCTCTTGTGGTAGCTGCATCTCTTGAGTGGGATCTTGATGACCTGGTCTCTAACACCCACATAAAGCTCGCTGCGGCTGTGCAGGATCAGCAGGCTTCGGATCGGCTGCCTCTTCCTGGGCGGGAACAGCTCGATCTCCTCCAATAGGCAGCTCCCTGTGGACTGGTTGAGAGGGGAAAGCACTTTCCTGATAGTACCGTAATCTGGAATAGAGAAGAGTGGATGAGAGGATTTGGTCACAAAGAGGAAGAAGGGTGATTATCTGCACAAGGAAAGGTAAAGTACCGAGCAAAGAGGACTCAGGGTAAGAATAGCAGACAGTTTGAAAAGGGAAAAATACAAAATACAGTGGTGTGAAAAAGTGTTTGCCCCCTTCCCAATTTATTTTTTTGCATGTCTGTCACGCTTAAATGTTTCAGATCATCAAACAAATTTAAATATTAGTCAAAGATAACACAAGTAAACACAAAATGCAATTTTTAAATGAAGGTTTTTATTATTAAGGGAGAAAAACAAATCCAAAACCACATGGCCCTGTGTGAAAAAGTGTTTGCCCCCTAAACCTAATAACTGGTTGGGCCACCCTTAGCAGCAACAACTGCAATCAAGCGTCTGTGATAACTTGCAATGAGTCTTTTACAGCGCTGTGGAGGAATTTTGGCCCACTCATCTTTGCAGAGTTGTTGTAATTCAGCCACATTGGAGGGTTTTCCAGCACGAACCGCCTTTTTAAGGTCATGCCACAGCATCTCAATAGGATTCAGGTCAGGACTTTGACTAGGCCACTCCAAAGTCTTCATTTTGTTTTTCTTCAGCCATTCAGAGGTGGACTTGCTGGTGTGTTTTGGATCATTGTCCTGCTGCAGAACCCAAGTTGGCTTCAGCTTGAGGTCATGAACAGATGGCCGGACATTCTCCTTCAGGATTTTTTGGTAGACAGTAGAATTCATGGTTCCATTTATCACAGCAAGTCTTCCAGGTCCTGAAGCAGCAAAACAGCCCCAGACCGTCACACTATCACCACCATATTTTACTGTTGGTATGATGTTCTTTTTCTGAAATGCGGTGTTACTTTTACGCCAGATGTAACGGGACACACACCTTCCAAAAAGTTCAACTTTTGTCTCGTCAGTCCAGAGTATTTTCCCAAAAGTCTTGGGGATCATCAAGATGTTTTCTGGCAAAAATGAGACGAGCCTTAATGTTCTTTTTGCTCAGCGGTGGTTTTCGTCTTGGCACTCTGCCATGCGGGCCATTTTTGCCGAGTCTCTTTCTTATGGTGGAGTCATGAACACTGACCTTAACTGAGGCAAGTGAGGCCTGCAGTTCTTTGGATGTTGTTGTGGGGTCTTTTGTGACCTCTCGGATGAGTCATCGCTGCGCTCTTGGGGTAATTTTGGTCGGCCGGCCACTCCTGGGAAGGTTCACCACTGTTCCATGTTTTCTCCAATTGCGGATAATGGCTCTCACTGTGGTTCGCTGGAGTCCCAAAGCTTTAGAAATGTCTTTAGAACCTTTTCCAGACTGATAGATTTCAATTACTTTCTTTCTCATTTGTTCCTGAATTTCTTTGGATCTCGGCATGATGTCTAGCTTTTGAGGATCTTTCGGTCGACTTCACTTTGTCAGGCAGGTCCTATTTAAGTGATTTCTTGATTGAGAACAGGTGTGGCAGTAATCAGGCCTGGATGTGGCGAGAGAAATTGAACTCAGGTGTGATAAACCAGTTAAGTTATGTTTTAACAGGAGGGGGAAAACACTTTTTCACACAGGACCATGTGGGTTTGGATTTTTTTTCTCCCTTAATAATAAAAAACTTTCATTTAAAAACTGCATTTTGTGTTTACTTGTGTTATCTTTGACTAATATTTAAATTTGTTTGATGATCTGAAACATTTAAGTGTGACAAACATGCAAAAAAAATAAGAAATCAGGAAGGGGGCAAACACTTTTTCACACCACTGTATATATACTGACTGAGAAAAACTGCAAACAAGCCAAAGAGAACTCAGAATGAACCACACAACAATCTACCCCTAACAGAGAGGCTCTGAAATAAGACTGTCAAAAAGAGTATTGGCTGGTGTGCCAAGCTTGGTTATGTCATCAACATGCAGCCCTGTGGATGCTTCCAGGAAATTAATATGGCACCTGAATACATGATTCCTGGCCTACTTTTCTTTAAGGGGATATTCCAGAGGATAAAAGCACTTTGTACTTCATAGAGAGAGGAGCGTGGAAATCCATGTCATTGTGAATTCGTCCTGACCTCTGTTTTGTGTAAGGCAGGGTCCGTGAGATGGAGTTGGGGCAAATTTTCTCTCGGGAGAGCAAAAACAAACATCATCTATTATACATGCAATCCCCTGGGTGAAGAAAAAGTAATTAGGTGCACAGAGACGCCATTGGTAGAAGGGTGAATTGCTAATAGCTAACTTTAAGGCAGGGAATGTAACAGTAAAGCTTTGCCCTAAGCAGCACGGGCAACAATGCATTACTATATCGAGTTACAAGTAGTGTAAAGGACCACGACTTGAAATGCAGAAATGTCTTCACCATCCCAGTGAGGCTCCATTACTTTTGACACTTTTGGGGCTCAGTGGGTTGTGTTTAGAGTATGTGAACATTGAAGTTTTAATGTGAGAACTGGACTTCTGGAGAACTGTCTGCTAACTGTTGCTAATGCTAATGGTCAGTCATTAGTAATAGTAATAGTTATCATTATTATACTCTTAGCTTACCAATAAGTATATGCAGTAGGTTATTATAGATAATTGTTGTATTTAGTAGTAGCTTTATTTGTCATGTTTTTGTGTTACACTTTATGTGTAAGCAGCTGTCTTACTGCTTCGACAGTGGTGGTGCACTGTTCCTGCCAAACTGGTTGTAGTTACTGTATGCATGTTGCTTGCATTGTGATTTAGACTAAATTACTATTTTACGTTTTTTATTTTATTTTTCAAATAATTATTTTTGTATTGTACTTCTTTATTTTATTAATGTATTTGACTCTACGTTTTGGTCTTTGTGCTGCTGCAACAACCAAATTTCCCCCCTTCAACTCGATAAAAGCTCATCTTATCTTCTAATGTCTCCTTTTCTACTATAACGTGTTAAAATACCGAAGATGTGATATGTGTGTCTGTGTGTGTGTGTGTGTGTGTGTGTGTGTGTGTGTGTGTGTGTGTGTGTGTGTGTAGTTGGGGTTGTAGGAACATTTTGGAGTTGTTTAAAGGCAAAATTGACAGAGCTGAGCTGAGTAACAAAAGTAAAGTAGCATGTAATCTATCTAATGACTGTTTCTGTTGAGTAATTAGTGAATTACTGTTATAATGAGTGATAGTATGTCACGAGTAAGTGATGTCATTTTTATTAAAGAAATGCACCTTTGGTGTACTTTCGTACTTTGTTGAACCAAGAATTTTAAAATCTTTTGCGTTCAACTAAATTCTCTTCACGTTAACTGCAAGACAGAAAAATACTGCTACAAGGCAGAAATTGCTCACGGGGGCTGAATTAGAATTAGGTGAATTATACTGCAGGCTGTACATTTGAATGAAAAAAAAAAAAAAAAAACACACCTTGACATCTGGGAAACCCTCAGTTGGAGCTATCAGGCTTTCCGGCATGGCCCCAATCAGCAGGGTGCGTTTAGCCGTTAATAATAGCGTGTGATTAGGTACAGTATGTGCGCTAGCCAATGGCCTTGGCAGTGTTTCAGATGTTTTCATTAGCGTCTGGTTAGTGTCTGGGGAACTTGCAATGTGGGCAACTCTGGTCCAATGCTACATTTATCACAGCACCATGAAAACAATGAGAGGGGAGTTTTTGAGGGAGATGCCAAGCGCAGAGGCAGTGAACTGGAACAGGTTGTGTGTGTGTGTGTGTGTCTGTGTCTGTGTGTGTGTGTGTGTGTGAGATAACCTAAAATAACATTGACGCTACAACAGGAAGATCATGTTGACATTTCCCAGAGGGCTTATGGTACATTAGCGCAGTGAAGTTCAAATTCTGTTCAGTACACCTGTTCATAATCCATAAATGTGTGTTATAATACAGACACTGAAACGCTGCTGTCTAGCTCGTGTCTTGCTGATACTGTTTTCCACACCGTGCCAAGTTTGACAACACATATTGTCACTCCAGTACGATCAAATAGTCGACTGATAAGCAGGCACGTCAGACAGGGTAAACTTATAAGAACTGTATGTGTGTGTTATTAATTACCCATCTGTTTTCTTTCGACACATGACTGTTGGCTGTGTCGAGGTGTTTATGATCTCTTTGTGAGGAATTGCATGAGACTGACATATGGCGTGTTGTCTGTGTGTGCCTGCATGCTTTCAGTTTAGTGTTTGTGTGAGTTCAGTCGGTGCATATGGAGGACATATGGACGTAAAGAGTGATCAAACTCATGTCAAAGACAATGCTTTGATGTCTCCATGACGATAATACAGATCGACTGGTTTCATTGTTCTTCCTTGGAGGCCTATTTCTTTTCCTGTGCAGAGTGCACTTCAGGGGCTTCAAGCCCCTGAAAACTTGATTATTTCTCTGGAACAATCAATAGTTATGACTGTATAAGTAACAACTAATGCTTACATTTGAAAAAAATAAAAACATCCTTAGCTATAATTCAATAAGAATATAAAACTAAAACCTCAGCTGTCAGATTCTGATTGATTTAACCAAATTCTGCCCACTTCAACCCAGTTAGTGCATAAAATAAGATGCAATGCTGCATAAATATTTCATGTGACATAATCAAAACTGACTTGACAGAAAATACTGCAGTGCTCATATTAAGAGGCTGATTGGAACATGTCACAAAATGACATTAGAACATTCAGATAATATGCAAATGATAAAACTTGAGATAGTAATATGTGTAGTGTGGACAGACAGACACTGAAAGCAGATTTTACAAAACATGCAGTCTGGCAGAGAAAAAGTGTCACAAAGAACATACCAGTGGCCATATAAATGATGTGGAACAGCATGTCCTTCCCCTGCACCACATCCACCGCCACATGAGTGAAGCGGACATTGTCCTCCATGAAGTAGGGAATGGGTACCACGGGTTGGACCACCTCATGCATCAGCAGAAACTTCTGAGCGTCCTGCAGGTTTCTTTGAGTCAGGTTCACATAGGAGCCAGAGTCGATGGTGCCGCACTGTGGAGGCGGAGAAGTTGCAGAGAAAAAGGGATTGACTGAGTACATTAATAAAATAAATGTTCTTTGGAATGGGAAGTGAAAAGCTTAAGATTTTTGTCCAGAAGAACCACCACAGATGGAAAAGAGGGGGATTGGATGATTAAGTGAACAAGGCTTTAAAGTCAATTGCTGCCTTGTTGCAGTGGTTTGCTATCTTCACAACCTCGAGGCTTTTGTACTCAATACCTCGAGGCTGATGGAAGAAGACTGAATGAATGTTTGACTGAGCAAGTACTTATCTCTTTTATTAGATTTGTTCCACATATGCATATATATTGGTGGTGAGTTTTGTTGGAGCCCCAATAATAATGTCTCTTGATTGTGCCATTCTTTTCCACAAAATAATATCTTAGAATGATTGCTATTTAAAATATGACTGAATACAATGCTCTCTCTAAGTTCAGCAACATCATTCAAACAAAGAAATCCCCTCAAAAAATAAAGTGTCAAAATGGCTCGCACTCAGGATTCCAAGGCTGCAGGAAACTGTAGTAACAAAATATCTCACATAAATAGTTTGATTTCATCGTCACAGATTAATTTAGTTTCATCAGGCGTTGTTGACTCTGAGGTCGCATTCTAACTCCCAGAAGAGTTTTGCGACTGAAGCAGAGTGAGTTCCACTGAGCTGGGTTATAATATGAAATATGTGATGTATACGATATTTCCCAGGGTTGATTTATTAAAAACAGTTCAATAAAATGAGGCCCGGCCAACTGGGAGTTTAAAAAAGAAATATTAAGGGTTCAAAAGCATGCTTGGTATTTCTTTTGATATTGGACATTATAAAAGTTTTGAAATGTATTGAAATCTATTCATCTAATTGGTTTAAATGGCATTATTGTAACTGCATGTTGTTCTCAAAAATTTAAAAAAAAAATGTTCTTTGACATTTTTAAATCCTGTTTTTTCGAGTTGCAAATGGATCCAACCAGCATTAAATAGGAAACTGTACACTGTTATCAGCAGCAGGCTATATTATCAGAACCCACTTTAGCATTATTAGCATATTTAAAAACTAACAAGCCACGAATATACAGTGTATCTTTTTGGAGCATGTTGTCCAGTGAAAACCACATCTCTCCAGCTCTGGTGATGTGAATTATTTTCAATAAACTGTGAAGTCTGTGCTTCATGTACCCTATCGATATGTGTTTCTTAAATAATCAATTTAAAAGTCCCTTTGGACAACCTGAAAGGTGTAAGGAGGCTGTTATTCTTTGCTCGTCAAACGTTGACGTTTCAGAGACACTTGGTATTCACAGGACAAGATGATATTCATGCTTTTTCAAATGGAAATATACACCCTCTTCTCCACCGAGCTGAACAAGACAAGGTGAGGCACACAGCCAGTCCACCTGAGGGAGAGCTGGATGAATAAACCTAACCATGCATGTCCTTTTCAGTAACAGGTCCCAGGCTGGAGTCAGGGCTGTGGATTGTGGCCCAATCCACAAAGAATGGGCTCCACTAAGACACAGAGTGGAGAAAACTAAAATAAGCTATGCTCGGCAATTACACCAACCCAAATGACTGGTATCTGTTTTTGTATTGTATTCGCACAAAGCTAACCATATACACAGCCCCTTCCTACTTGGCTGAGACCGGACCTTGGGTGGCGATTAGTTCCTGCTGACTGGCTACAGTGGCAACAGCACGGACACGTTATACCGATCAATCCCCGGCCTTCCCTGGGCTGACCGATGAGAATCATGGAGGGCTTCCCCAGGATGGTGAACGGATCAGTGCCCTCGCCACATCAGGAGATGGGAAATCAAAGCCCTGAAGGACGAGGAAATGCAACACTGTGTGTATATGTGCCTCAAATGAGCTTCTTGCTTATGCCAAAAATGTATTGCGTGTGGGCTGGATTGAAACACATGTCAAAGGTTTCCTTTTGTGGTTTGTCCTCGCATTGCGTGCATGTGTGTGAATCCCCGACTGTCTGCATGGCCATATTTCTGCCACACTGGGACAAAGTCAGGCGCTGCTGGCCACACAGGGTCTAATAACGTCTGTGAATTTGCAGCAGAGAGATGGATGTTGTGATTTCCTCAGAACAGTCAAGGTGAGGGACACAACCATCATTTGGATGAGGGCCCATCCAACACTCAGGTGTCCTGCTCATCACCACGCATTGCTCTTTGCCAGGATGATAAGTGCCACACAGAAATAAGGTTGTTTTACAGCATGTTTTTACAAAATGGATTCCTGTTTAAAATGCCTGCCAGGTGGCATGTCATCCCTTTGCCTTCCAGGTTTTTGAACATTTTGAAAATGCAGGTACCATGTGATTATAATATGTTGTCAATTTTATAAATACATACAATATTGAAAGGAAAGCAGAGGAAACTCGCACCTCTATTTTGCTGCACTCTAAATATCCAAGACAACAACAATTCTCCATCAGCAGCTCAGAGTTGAACTTAAAACATTTCCTTCAGATGGAGCTTAACAATGAATGCATTTTTACAGTAAGCAATTACAAAGTGACAGAAAACCTATATAACAGAGACGGTATTAGCTCCTAATGCACAACGAACATGAATCATAGCCTGAATAAACCCGGCAGGATCAATCTGTGTCGTTCAAATAAATGGGGGGATTTTCTCTCCAGACAGACAGGGAATTAAGCTCTCAATCAATGACCAGGGTGTGCGTGTATTGAGTGATGAATTCACAGTCACAATTATCCCTATTTGGTAGCAAAACAACCCTTATTTTTGGGGGGCGTGTTTCTGTCCAGATATGTAACAGGGCCAGTGGCTTTTGGCTGCAGGTTTCCTGTGGGTGTTTGCTTGTGCGTGAACATGTGTGTAGGTGTGTGAGCAGAAAGGGCTGCAAAAAAAAAAAAAAAAAAAAAGAAGAAGAAAAAAAGACAGGCTATAAATCCTGTGCTCGTAAATCTAATCCTCCAACATTGACAAATGCTTGATGAAGATGTCACTGAAACCGAGATAAAGTGTGCATCGGTCCAGCGGTGAGGAGCAGCTATTGTGCCCGAGCTTAAGTGGATAGACGGGGAAGGAGAGGAATAACTGATCCTGGTTTATCCTTGAAGAACACAGCCATATTAAAGCCTATGATACATAGAAACCTCTCTGTAGTGTGACTACCATATACTCCCCAGGATATATCTGTGGTCAGCAATGACCAGATGGGGAAAATTTGTTTTTAGAAAGGTAAGTGAATTTTACTCAACAAGCTTCTGACATGTAGATATGCGAATGCATGACGACAGTGAGACACATTCTGTATTACAGATTGAAAGGTGTGCGCATGTGTGTGTTTAGAAAACTGTCACAGTTGGTACTTTTCCCCTGCGTGCGTTTCATCCAGTTTTTCTGCATGAGCATGCCATTATAAATAATGTGTGTGTGTGTAAGTTGTGGATAGCAGGCAGTGCTCATGCATCTGCTGGCCTGACGGAAACATTATGGAAGGATCCGTGATGGGAAACACGTGTGGAAGTGAGGAGTGTGTCACCCACTGACAGTCAGACCACAGAGGGAATTCAATCCCTCACGGAGAGCTGCGTGGATTAGCTGCCTCACTATCTGTTAAGCTTGCAACAACCGAAAGCCACCGCTGCTAATAAAACATTCCCTCTGTGTCATCAGTACGGAGCAGCGCTTCAAATCGGAATAAGGTGCTTGGTTTGCTCCTCGGGGTTTTAGGATGGAGTATAAACATGAAGTGCCACTTGTGCAAAACAAGGGCAGTTTATTAGGAAGGACTATAGTTCACAAAGCGAGGATACGAGACATCTCCAAGCAATGATTGTGCCGTTGTAAAAATCACTGGATCTTATAACGAGCGATCGTAATGTGTGAGTTCGTGAGCAGGGAGAGCGGTGATTGAAGGAGAGAAAAAATTAATCAGAATGAAGAGTTTCCTGGGACTCTTAAGGGAGGCCGATCAGGGCAAAACACACATTTATTAATTTTACCCATGCTGGCAGCATGGCTCTTGGGATGGCAACGTTGGTCTGTTGGTCCAACATTTTGGTCCAGGCAAACATTTCTGCCATCAAATTTATTTACATTAATATTGCCCAGAGGATGAATCTGACTGACATCGAGCACATACGAGAAGTTCACACTTGTTTTTTGATGAAATTTAAACGTGACGACAACTATTGAAAAGATATTTGTGCCTCCCTCAAGATGAATTGGAACAACTTTGCTGACTAATTTTACGTCTATTGACATATCAAAACTTCAGCTTGGTTGGACATTTCCATCAGCCTCAGCTGTGCTTTGTGTTCTGCACTGGTTTGAAAATGTAAACTAATATATCGAACATGATTAACATTGCACCTGATTAACATCAGCGTGTTGCCATTTTCAGCATGTTACAAAGTTGATTAGCATTTAGCTCAAAACACTGCACAGTCTTGCAGAGCCGCTAGCATGGTTGCTGTCTGTAGAGAGACAGCTTGATTTAAATGTGAACAAAACAGCCCCGGGGGCTTCAGTAGAGTTTCATTACCTGAAAGTCTGGGTTGGGGTTGGGGTAGGGCAGCCAGGCGGCCCTTGAGTTCTCCTGGTACTTGAAGGGCCCGTTGAAAACCTGGGATATGGCACTGAGATTGAAGGCACACACTGCAGATGCAGCAATGCTGTTTCTGAATGTCAGGGACAGAAAAAAAAAAAAAAAGCAAAGACAGATCCAATAAAGGGGGTTGAGAGGATGGAGGGGATGATAGATAAAAGAGGGAAAAACAGAGATAAGTATTAAAAGAGTCTAATTGAGAAAAATAGATCACAGTCAAAGCAGGAAACTGTTCAGGATGTGCTGCTATTTGTAAAGCTGATCTCTGTATGTTTGTATTACTCTCCAGCAACAACACAAATCAAACACTGAACAGACAGACGCAGATGTTGGTGTGAGTGATCATCATTATTGGATTATAAATCCAGCAATAGGACACAATTAAGCTGCTCGGCTTCTCTGATTAACTGTACAGATTTCAGGTCTGAAATACAGCTTTGACTTTTTAAGCTGTCAGTTTCAACAAGTACTGCTCTCCTCCTTCAGAGGAGAAAGTAAAGAATGAGAGTATTAACTCTCAAACTGAGACTTGGGCGATGTGAATTATAATCCAGCCCAGCTGTTCATTAAACTCTGTGCCTGTAGGGGGAAATGTTTCCAATATCCTTCAAAAGACTTCTTTTTCAGCAATGTGAAGGCATTGACCATAAAGAATTGATTACTCAGCTTTTAATAATGGTCTGCCCGTGCTTGTATGTGTATGCGGAGGTTGTGCACACACGAGAAAATTGTGAGAAAGTGAAAAAAAAAGAACAAAAAAAAAGATGGTAAAACAAAAGAGGAAAGTGCTATGATGCTTATGAAAAGAGAAACTAATAATTTGTATTACAGGGATACTCATGTTAAGCTTCTTTCATGGGATTTATTTGATATGGCAGCAGGACTAAGTAACCCAGATGGTTTGGGGGACATGGGAGAGAATTTCTGGTCGGCCATGTCAACAAAATGTTCATACATCACTCAGTTTCAGAAACTTACTGCATCAAATATGAGAACGAATTCATATTTCATGCTTAAGCTGATGCAGTTGAGCCACGCGCACACACACATGCACGCACGCACGCACACACACGCACACATACACACACATAATTGATGATATTTGTTGGTGTTTTGGTCTTTCAAAAATCAAATGGAGCCATGAAACGAGGATGATGATGATGAAAATTACTTTAAAACACTTGAACTTTCGAAATCTGATTTCCAGTGATATTTAATTTAACCTGATTATTTACAAAGACTGGAAATGTCTTTCAAAGCAGGGGAAACAGAACAATTAGTGAGTAATTTGCAAAGATGCCACATCATGGCTGGAAAGAAAAGGAATTGGTAACCAGGGCAATTTTGAAAATGCTAAATTTAGTGAGTAATTTGCAAAGATGCCACATCATGGCTGGAAAGAAAAGGAATTGGTAACCAGGGCAATTTTGAAAATGCAAAATTAAGGGTTTTAATATTTGTTGAATATATAATGGCAAATCTAGCACATTTAAAATTTTAGATTTTTGAACAAGTCATTGGAAAAGCAAGCCAGAAACACCGTTTTCAACCAACTCATGGAGCTCTAACATTAGCTTTACTTGCTTGGTGGTTATTGCTGATAAAATCGACCAGTTGTTCGAAATGAAAAGCCAACTTTTTTCTACTTTTGTCAAAAAGAAAGAACCAGTTTACACCACTAAAAATTTGGAGTGGTAACTTTGCCACATTCATTATTGCAAACTTTATACCATGTGAGAAAGGTTGAGGTGCAGCAGCAGTAACTAAAAGGGTCTGTGTTTAGCTAATGTTCAGCTGTAAATTACATTTCTGGGACATATATTGTTACAACTAGTAAAGTATCATGACACTCACACGTTGGTAGTAAAAATGCCGTAGAGCAGCTCCAGCTCAGGCAAGTAGAAAGTGCCCTGCAACTCGTTGTAATTGAAGGGGATTTCTCCTGGTCGGGAGCAGTTCAGCCGGGACTTCATGAAGGTGGTCCACGTGTCCTCCAGGAGGAAGCGACCGCCGATGTCATTTTTACAGACGCGTCCGGCGCGGGAAAACACCGTCCGGCCACAGTCATGCTCCACTGCATTTTCCCGGAAGAAGAAGTACGTAAAGTTGCCGATGTCATAGGAGGAGACGAAATTCGGTTCTGTTGGAAGAAAGGTTAAAAAAAAAAAAAAGAGGAGGAAAATGAACGTCAGAAAGAGAAAGAAGACAGAGAGAAAAATTGAAGGCAGTCAAGAAAAAGATGAAGTGCAGAGAGATGACGAGAAGTACAGAAAAGAAAATATTTAAGGTTGTGGGAGTAAGAAGGAATAGGAGAGCAAATGGGTATGTGGTATGACTGATTGACTCGCAGTGTGTGTGAGCGTCAAGCCCACACAACAGCAGGTGATCACGATTAATAACTACAGGCCATGTTATTAATGACGTTGTGTTGTTATAAGAAAACTCATTTTTCACTCCCCAAACCTAAAGGTTAGGATGAGAAATGACCAAAACAGGTGTAACGTAATAGCTCTCACCCTATCTGGAACATGCGACCTCCACGACATGTTCATCTTTATGTATGACATTATTGGATCTAAACCGCACACTTTATTCTCACTGACAGTGATTTAATTCAGCTTTAAATGAAAGTGTTCCCCCCCCGCGCCCCCTTCCTCATTTCAACCCTTTTTTCTGCTCTGCACCTTTGGAGGGCAGTGCAGGGGGGAGACAGAGGGAGAAAAAAAAAAAAATCAATTTGCCATAAGATTTGTTATTAAACCTTCTCCCAGAAGGTTGTTGCCAAGAAATGTATGTGGTCGTTTTTAATTTATTTTTTCAATTTAGCTTAAATGTGAATCAGATAAAAGTCACTTGCTGACAAGCTACTGATTGACCTGCTCCTCTGTTGTCTGGACACCTTAAGGTGTGTGAAGTTCCCCAGTCTGCCTTGAGGAGGTTCCTGTTTGAAGTGTGTCTGAGCTTTCAAGGAAAAAGATATTGATTTGTGAAGAATTCCCAATTATATGCTCCTCCTAAAAGCATTGTTGAGGTAAATATAGTGATTTTCTAGTTGCTTAGGAACTTTATAAATAATTGTTTTTGCTGATAAAAGGCAACAGAACAATTATAAAGAGAGGGTCTTCTTCTTTTGACATTTGCTACACTACATTGTTCAGAAAAGTGGTGACTTAGGGAGAAACACAATCCTTCAAGAGAGCGAGTCCAACTCCCATGCTGGATAAGCATCTGCTATACTCAAGCATCCCTCAGCAAAACACTAAATCCCCACCAGCTGCAGTGCTGGCGTTCATGAGTGCTAAAGGGAGAGCGCAAAAACGAAAGAAACCCCCCTTTATTGTGTTTCTCTCGATTCTAAAATGTCCATTTATATTTATGCACCAACGTTTACATAGATTTCAATAAACTGCAACATTTATCTGAATGACCAAACTTTGGCAGCTGCCTACCGTTGAGCCACTTGGAGTTGTACTGGGCAGTACGCAGCGGTGGCAGGCCGCCCAGGCTGCGGTAGATGGCGGGGTCTCGCCCGGAGAAGTCCATGGCAGTGGCAGCGTAGAGCTCCCCGCTGGAGGTGATGAGGGCGGTGGAGTTGTGCAGGGGGTTGTAGGGACACCGAGCCATGCCGCTAATCTGATCGTGGATCTCTGTCAGATTAGTCAACTGCAACGTAGGGAAATGAAGATATATAAGGCAGGAAGCACGAAGGTTGATCACAAGATGAGAGAAAAATGAGATTGACTGCAAGCAAATATTACTAAAAGAAAATGACTCTGATTGCTTAAAACAAAAGTGTCCCATAAATTAACAAACTAAAACTATACGATGCAATATCCATGGGAATGAGATGCATTTTCTTCTTATTTCTTAATAATAGATTATTGTACTCCGCATAAATCTATAGAACAGAGTATCAAAGGGCAGCATTAATATGCAAACCGGAGGAGTCTGGTAATGTTTTGTTTGTTCCTGCCAATATGCAAATAGTACAGCGTAAAAAAAAAATACATTTCATCCCATTATGCTTTGTTTGGTTTACATCTACTGCGGCACACACACACACACACACACACACACACACACACACAAAGATATATATGAGGTAAACCTTCAGGAACAGGAAACATAATCAGAGAACACATTTAGAATCATTAGTAACATAAAACACACAAAAGAGCAGCTGCTTCAAGTCTAATGTTAAGAAACCACCTGTTTAGAAACCAATAAAATTCCTAAAACAGCCTTCTTAAATCAAGTCACTCCCGGCTGCAGTGTTGTCGCTGGTTTGGTCGCTGATGTCTCTACAGGACACCCAGCTGGTTTTTCTGGCTATAACATTATCATACCACATATTTGAGAAGCTCTTCTGAGCTCAAAAGAGGCTTGATGCGAGATGCAGTCCTCTGTCGCATACTGCCTTTGAATATGAAGCCAAATCCAACTCCCTGCTTTTTAAAAATACTTTACAGCATGACCCTGGCTTAGCCCTGACACAGTGCACTGGTTCCTACTCTTTAAAAAAAAAAAAAAAGAAGCGGTACAGGCCATAGCTCAGTGACTCAGCCCTGAATATCAAAAAGGAGTAATGCAATTTTTAAATCCGAGATGTAATTATATTTTATGGTGCAAAAGTAAACACAGTATGCAGGGATTAGCTCATGGTTTGTGCTTCCATCCAAGTTCATCCAAGTTCTGGGGGCAAATGCATGACGCAAAAAGATTGAACTAATCTCAGGTTTAGAAATGCACAAATGATAATTAAAATTATTCTATTTGCAATTATTTTTCTATCAATCAGCCGCGGTTCACAGTTTTGAAGCTGGTTGCAGAGGACCTCCAGTGACAGTGTATGTCTCGCGTGATTCAGAGCTCAATCTGTCCTCTCTCTGCACGCATTTTCACTGACTGAATAATCTGTGGATTCCTTCCCTCATCCCACAAAGGAGGCTCCCTTTCTTCAGGGCAGTGAATTGTGGGGGAACCAGGCGACTTCTTCAGCCAATTTCCTGGAGCCGGTCGATTTGGATCAAGGGTTCTGTTAACTCCTGCCATCTCTGTTCAACCCAAACCGCAGCAAAACAGAGCTGCCCTGTCTGGGCTCTGCCGGGCCGAGATGAAAGCCCGGTATTGACTCGTTCTTCTGCCCGGAACAGCCATTTTTAGGTCAACTGGGTCATTTAGAAACAACAGGAGGAGTGATGAACAGATAAACTGCGGTGCATCCGTTTCATGTGAAGGAAGTGAGGTGAAAGTCGCCTCTGTAGTGGACCCAGCAGCTGCGTGAGTCGGACACTGAAGTGACTTTAACTGCCTCTGATAGAGACTTTTTAGGAAGAGACAGCTCACAGTATAGACAGACTGCTGTGAGAGACAGTTGGGTGCTATGTGTGGGGCTATTGAGATGCTATTGAGAGAATTTTTTTTTTTAACTCCCCACTGTGACAGGAAATCTTGCCAACAGCCCTGTGGGTGATCTTAGACGTGTTAGTGGACAGGGTTGTCAATGATATGCCACTGTGGGTGGCAGGCAAATGACACATCCTAGTAGCTTTCTGTCAAGTGAGTGTGAACAGAGTGTCATACAGAACTTCTTCATCTGGAGTCTACCACAGACCGCCAGTGACAACACTAATACAGTATGTTAAAATATTTTCTAAAGTAGAACCTTTGCCAACTATCAGCGCTATTAGAACACTAGTAGAGACAAAAGTCAGACTTGAAATATAAGAAAATGCATATTAATCCATGTTTCCATCATCTACTGTTGTGGATGAGCAGTTTTTCACTCGGTTGCATTTCAATCATTGCAGAAGAAGAGGACAGCACAAAATGATGTAATTAAAGGCAGTAAAACCTCAAATGGTTAACAGCTGTTTAATCTATAACCTCCAAGCACTAATTAAAATATTAATATTCTGCTCATTCTCTATTCATCATCACAGCTGATAGTAAATCTGTCCGAGTGTGATTCCATCGCTGTTGCCGTTCCCAAACCGTGTTTCACATTAACGGACGTTCAGTGGGTAAATATGACAGCGCCTGATGAAATACTGCTATAATAATGCCATGACATTTCAACTATATGTATTTTCACAGCAGTAAACAGTCATTATGAGCCTGTGACCTTTGGATGCAGTGCTTTTGGACAAAAACAAATGTCATCATAATAGTAAACTCCTGCCGCCTCCTCCTCCTCTAAAAATAATTCCACAGAAGGGGAGCCAGATATTTGATTTGGCCCTATCATTGTTTGAAGGTAAGAACAATACTCTGACATTTGAAATGTTTCTCTGTACTTGACTTCAGTGGGCATTTACCACCAAGAATAGTCAATAAATACAAGTTTCTTAGCTGACACTTGGGTTACCAAGAAAGATGGTTATTAGCACAGTGCGCTTTTACAATAAAAATGAGATGGCTGTGGCAAGTTAAAAGCTTGTGGTTAATACACAACAAAAATCTATGGTTGCCTTCACCGCGTCTACCTGTTGAAACACAATAGCAATTCAAACTGAAAAGTCTGACTAAACATCCCTTTAAAGGCTGCGATTAAGAGCTACAGGGGAGTTGAAGGAGCAGGAGAGAGAGAAATGGAAACCTTGCGTCGCACTAGACTGAAATGACAAAAGACAATGTGATGTGATACAAAGAAAAGAAGCTAAATAATTGCTATGACTCATGACAGAGGGCAAAGCAGCACAGATAAGACAAGGAGCGTGTTTACTTGGAGGCCATGATTATCAGGAGTAATGAGCTTAAGGCAATATTTTGATTACAGCACTTAACAAGTTTGAGGTAACACGACTTCCACAAGAGGAGAGCTTAATAAGATTCTTTTTATAATTAGTCTACATCCCTGACTGCACAGCAGGAGGAAAGAGAAGCCATGAGAGCTTATACAGTGACTCATGTGATAAAGATCGCAACTCAATCACATACTGATTAAATATGTTGATCAACCTTCACGTGTCCTTCTGTCAGTTCATTCAATAACATTTCACTCTTTATATTTGCAGTGTTTACAAGCTTGACATATCACGACTATTCAAGAATAGTGACTTATTAAGTTGTGTTCTTGGGGTAAATGGACAATATATGGCTGTAGTCAACATCCATACAACATGAGGGACTGCTACGACCCGCAGGGCCAGGTTTACAGCACTCAGAAAGACAGTCTGCAGAATTCGATTACGTTCTTGTTGTCAGAAGCTTTGCTAAGGTGCGATGAAAGATATTAAACTGTGAAGATTTGATTAACATCTCTGAAAAATTAGGGAAAGGCTGCAATTTATTAGCCTGGTTCTGCACACCAATTGCTCACAATTTCAAACTTGTCTGTTATTATAGTCTGGAATCCCTGTTCGCATTAAAGTTAGTAGGTTTATATAGATTCATGCTGTGAATTTGCATCTGGTAGTGCCAGATAGAATTTTATTGCACATGTTCAACTTTTGATTTGTAAAGGAAGAATGAGTGTAATCTTAAACCCAATGCTGGACATGCTGTAAAACAAAACACTGAAATATACACGAACCCAAAATATAGCCATTGGAGCATAAAAATAAATGCAACAACGATCATACCATCCACAGTCACAATACTGAAATAATAAAAATTACTGGAAGTAAACATGCTGGAAGATTACAGGTTGCTTGCAGGAGTAGCTCAAAAATGATCTTGCAGGTTGTAGCAGTCGATGACTTGCTGACTTTACTTGGATGAAAACAATTAGGCATCAAATTTGCAATGGTGATTTAAGTAGTAACAGTGGCCTCAATTGATAATAATTAGTCTTTGTGGGAAGATAATCAAATAAAGGTAGAAGCCAAAAGTTCTGCTGTTGTTCTTACCGTTCGGTTGGTGCAGATGGGGGTGAAGGCATTGGTTCCACAGGTAAACAGCCTGTTCCCATTCACCAGCAGCACCCTGATGTAGTTCTGGCACTCCTCCTGTGGAAAACACACCCGCAGACACACACCTCACCGTCAGCAGTTAGCAGCAGTGCCATTATCTATCCGCTGACAAGCAGCATTAGGCAGCTGGACAAAATTACTCTTTATGGCAATAAATGAGAAAAACACCTGTAAGCACAGAGGGGCTGCTCTAAAACGTGGCCAAGCCAGACAGAGTCAAATCAAGGCTAATGCCCACATGGCTTAGCTATGTCACATCTTTATTCAACGGGGACCTGTTTTGGAGAGGGTTCTGCGTAAGGTGGGAAACATAAATGCAACAGGCGTGGGAGAGGACCACTCAGGATTAGTTTAGAAAATTGCTTTGGCTTTGTTGATTGGTCAGAAAGTGAAATGAAAGTGTAGCCTCTCCCATACTTTATTCACTCGTGTTTCTTTTCAGTCTGCTCTCTACATTAATCAATTCAAACCACTTTTCTCTAAATTACGGTAAAGTACATGCTCACCACTCATTTCTTGGCTTGCTACTGCTCGGAGGTTTTGGCCTAGGCTTCTAGCAAAACCACTCAGCTTTTGGTTAAAAGCGCTCGACAAATAAAGCGGAACTGACAGAGTGATTGACTAAATGATTGATTGCTGCTGAACGTCGTGAACTCTCTACATAACGGTCAGGCTCTCGTGGAGGTTTTCTGGTGATTTCCATCAGCAAAAGTCATTCTGTAGCAAAGGTAGCAACAGTAGTCAGTATTCATGTCGAGAGCGGCCTTTGTTTTTGTCCTAGGACGAGGTAATAAACTCATAGGGTCCTCTCCATCTGAAAGGGACCAGCAGGGGTGGTGAGGGCCCCTCGTAGAAATTTAAAACCTCGTGAATCTGCTATTGTCTGAGCCACTTAAGGTGCCCTGGGCAACCCCTGTATCCCCCTCCTCCCCCTCTCAAGGGTCTGATTTAGGAGTGGAGGGCATCGTAGCAGAGCTGGAAGGAAGGAGGGTAAGGGGTTTTATTCCCCCCCATTAAGATGAAGGTTGACTCATAAAACAACTCGTTTCCTGGTGCAAAGCACAGCCTAAGTATGTGTGTATGGGTTTATATGTGCGCCTTCCAAACAGAAGATGTGTGCATGAGTAGTCACACTTGTGATGCATGCCTATATATCTGCACTGTTTGTGCAGCTCGTTAAGCACTGTACACTTGTTAGTGTGTGTATGTGTGGGTGTAGGGACGGGGGTGGGTTGTGAAAGGGGTCTGCATAATTCAATTCTTCTCTGCAGTTTGTTTCTGCGGTAAATAACGGCATATTTAATATTTACCCAGCTTCACAGTCTTGACTTGTTTATGAAAACTTCCTGACAAATGTTCCATGTCTGTACTGTAATACAAAGGCTGCTGTGCTTGGATCTCACATTATAAAACAAAACAGAGGCAGCAATCAAGTCCTGTCAAGTCAATTTAACTCTCCTTTCTTCTCCCCAGTTGGAATAAATCAAATACACAGGAGAAGAGTGGATGCGTGCATTAGGAAAAAAAAAATACAATCACTTGTAAATTCACTCAAAGCACAGGGACGGTATCTGTGTAATAGCTTAAGCGATGGCATATTGCTGCGCATTGAGCTAGGTAATAAACCATCGAAAGCCCTGTCAACTGCTGGAGAATGAAGTCTTTAATGCTATTCTTAGTGTACATCACAGCAGCTGATCCTCAGAAGGCAACAGTGAGCAAAACAATTTGACTCCGCCAGACAGCAGTGACTCTCAAGGACTGAGGTGGCTTTGGTCTGTAATTCACACCAGCTATCTTGTGCTGGCCAGCCAGTGCATGCCTATTATGGGTCCCTAACCACCTTTCGCAGGAGGATAAATACACAGCGGTGCACACACACACACACACACACACACACACACACACACACACACACACACACACACACACACACACACACACACACAGGGATCAGGGCTGGGCAGTTCACCTACAAGTCAAGTTCAGCCCTAAACCATATGTTTTGTCGAGGAGAGTATGCCAGTTAACCACATAGAAAAACACACTTGTGCACAGAAAAAAATGACAAAAACAATAGGAACTCCCTTTGTACTACTGCTGTCTATAAATAAAAGTTAAGGTGTGGTTGGAAAGCTTCTTACTTCACAATAAGTTGATTTAAACCCTCTTTGAGGTCAAACCCACACACAAGGCAGGGATTCCCAGGGTTTGTACTGTATTAAGGCTGAATAAAAAGCCCCATGTTGATTTCATGCCTCAACATGTTACATCATCACTGGACATTTGCTTTAAATTTTAGTCTGCTATTTGGTTGTGATATGGTCTTTAAAATTGATCATCTGTGTCTGTAAAAATAAAGGGAGATTTGTGATTTCCGGCTGAAGAAGTTTTTTTAAATTTTCAAACCAAAACCATTATGAGCACAGTTGTGCTGGCGGGAAAGTCCGACATCTGGAGCCTTCAGTTCCACTTGTAAACAGCATTTACTTGTGTTATTTTTGTTGATAACCAAACCCACACGAAAGTGTTGAATAATCATTCAGGCTCTGGCTTTGAAATTTCCTTCTGCAACAGTGTTCGAGTTTGTAATTCATTATATTGTTGTTATTCTCATCTTCAGGTGATCTGGTGAGTGTTTTGTCAAATCTGAGAAAACAACCCTTGTGATGTCATCAAGATTGTCTTGGGTTAAACTTTGACATGACGTTGACTGATTCCCCTGACTCCTTTGAAAATTTTAATTTGTCCAGTACTTTATTCATTTTATTTTGTTTATGAAAACTGCTGCAAAACAAATGACATTCAAATCTTCAACAGACTTGTTTGCAGTGCTAGTTAGCAAATGATAGCATGCTATCAATAAATGGTAAATAAAATATACCTGCATTGTCATTGCAGACATGTTAAGCATGCTGATGTAAAGATTTAGCCACACAGAGCTGCTGGCACGGTAACAGACTGAAAGGTTTGTTTTACTAAAACGGGATGTATAGTTGGAAATATGTGGGCATACAAGGCAAAGTGTAAAGATGGATGTTATGAAGTTACATCATGGGAAGTGCAGAATAAGTTTTTTTGTCTTTTACACATACTCAAAGTTGAAGTATCTTCATTACAATCAATAAGTTCAGTTAGGTGCAAAGTAGAAACCGTGCTAAGTTCCTGAAGAACAACTTTTACACAGGCCAAGATGTTTCTTTTACAATACCAATACTTAAACTTGTTTTTCTCAGCATCGTGACAAGACTCTGATAAAGCGATATAACTGTGTTCGGGGATCACTTAAACTCACCTCAGATTTTCCACGGCTAAAGCAGGCTCCCTTGGTGAACTCATCACAGTGCCACTCAGCCTCCTGCAGAGAGAAAGAAAAGCAGTGTAAGGCTCCCAATAAACCTTCAAGAAGAACCAAACATTGGGTGCCATGTCACCATGAAGCACTTTCAAAAGCACTCGGTGAACCCAAACAAAACAATGCCCGGCCTTCAACTGGAGCCAAATTCCCACCTTTTTGAAGGCAATTTGATGTCTGGTGACGAGCGTGGCAAGACAAATGACACATTGACAAGAAAACACAGTTAGAAAATATAATGGAAAACCATACAGCGATTGATTTGGGCGTGAGGAATGGATTAAAAAAATAAGTGAACGGTAAACGATTTTGACATCACAACTACACTGTACTCTCAATTCCACGGGTCCACACTCGCACACAAACACTTACAGCACGCACAACACAAGTTTATAAGCCATGTTAAATACAGACACAGAATCCAATTAAGGTGCATTCCAAGCAGAGATCTCAAGAAACGAGAGGCAAGAGCATGCAGACTCAAATGTCAATTTGATTTATGTGTGAGGGAAAAGGAGGGATCTTAAGACATAACAGGCGAGTCCCTAGAGTCGGATGTCAATGTGATTTACATGTAAGAAAGAAACAGAGGAGCGCCTTTTACGTTTCACTACAACGGGGAGAAGAATAAGAGGATAAAACCTTGTCTCCTCCGCGGGTGCTGCAGTTTCTACCGTTTAATTTCATCGCGACCTCTAGGGAGCGGGGCTTCTTCATTGATAAAAATTCTTTATTCATGAAATGAGTGGTGGCCTTAGGAGAGCACCGGGCCACGATGACATACACTTGTGACAGGCAGAAGCAACTGCCACCAGCTCCTTATGACTGGCAAAGAGAGGAATACTTAACAGACAAATTGGCAAGCGCAAGAATACGCTCAACGCCAAGTCATGAAAAGTCTCAAAAACTAAAACTATTCAACTTCTTTTTTGGCCACGGAGATACGACTTTCCCGCAGTAATAGCCTGGCAAGTGTCCAGAGGCGCAGGACTTGACTCTCTGTGGGAATATAGTAACTATCGCAAACTGACAGAGAATATTAGATTTCACCTTGGTACCAGGGCTGTTTCATGCCAGGACAAAAGCGGAAAAGAAAGCTGAACCCCCCCCTCAGCACTTCAGAGAACTTCTTTCATTTCCTCTTTGAGAAAGGCTGTGGAAGTTTACTAGGCCTTTGCTTTCTGCCTCGATAGCCTTTGGGAGACATAGAAACACCCGTATGTACACACTCACACATAAATACACACACAGACAGTAGCAGGAGGGAGCTCAGAGGGAGGAAAAGAGCTCAGGGTGTGTGGTACTATTCAGAGAGGATAAGATATGGAGCATTAATGGGAGCTGGCTTCTCTCTCTCTTTCTTTTGCATGTGTCAGTTCACATTGCAGGCCAAAGCGGGCTATTCCGGGGCCGTGCATCCACCGCAGACACAAACCACACACATCAGCACGAACAGCACAGCCTGCACACACAGCAATGCAGCTGGCCCCAGCTGAATCCAATGTGGGTGCTGAAAGAGTTTTTGCTAATCACAGAGGGGGCCCCTTACTCACTCACGCTTAGTGTAAAAATCAATCATAGCACAATGCAAAATTACAACTTAAGATCACATTAATACGAGCAAAGTGGTTGCTTTTATCATTATTATGTGATTATGTGATTCATCATCATTCCGGATATTTTTTGAATACTACAAACCCTCTTTAAGACATCCACGTTATGGTTACTGAAGTATGTCATGTCCGTACGCCTGTAAACAGAGGATATGTTGGCATCATTGGGCACTAAAGCCACCCAATCTGACTGCCCGGCCTCAAATGGTCCAGAGTAAAGAACAGAACCACAGCCAAGCTAAGGCAAGCGCCGGCGTCATTAAGATACATTAAAAGATCATTAACATGCTATTGTTCAGGCCCTGTGCTCCTAAAATTAATCTGTCTTGAACTGAAATATGGCTTGGAATGTGCTGCCATTAAATAATAATATTTCTTGGCTTTATCAGCCAGCCTTTTTCTGTGCCTTTGTCACCTAGAGGGAACTGGGATAAAGACTTAGAGGGGTAACAAAGAAGATGAGACAGAAAGCGAGGGCAAGGATAACACATTTACTGAGCAGATATCCATCATGGCACTGTAATGATGTACAAAATCAATGGAGTTTGTGGAGAAGGGCAAGATATCTAGTTAAAGGATAATTATGGTTTTGAATATACCTTTATATTTTCATAGGTGTTATCATTATTGTCACTGGGTTTAATACAATTGTAAACCATTTCATTTGGAAGTAGAACTGAAGGTGAGTACACCTGACGTGTTGGTAATAACCCAATAACCTCTCATTGCTACAGAAGGCTGTGAGCAAGTAGCAACCCACCATGGGGTCACCCATTTGTTTGTGAGCTGCACTTTTGAAGCCTTGAGTCAGGTATTTTGCCCGTCACCATCGTGTTTTTTTTTTTTTTAAACCAGAAGTGACCATATTTAGATGACAACATAATGACTTGAGGGAAAATTTACTGATTTCTATTTATAAGAGAATTTGACGCTTTTTGAATGGGAGTTTTTCGGAGCCAGACCCTAGTGTCCCTCCGTGGTATTGTACTTTAAGGCACTTCTGCATTGGGTTTCTCTTTTCAGACCTGCTGGCTACTTGCATTTTCATACACAGTCTATATCTGTGAAGCACTTTGGATGTAGTGGCCACATTGAGTATTGAATCCCTAATACAACATAAGCCTTAAAAGGCATAGATTCATATGTAATCATTGGAAAAGCTGCAGGTGTAAATCAGTAATTACATTTTGCTGACCATCACAAACATCCCTACATGACTTCATGTGCATTCAGAATTTGATCCTCTCAGAGACAACAGGAAGTTAGCAGGCCAGAGGAAGTCTTTAATTCTCTCAAATGTCTCAGCTGGAACCCAAATGTCCAGCTGAGACATTTGAGAGAATTAAAGACTTCCTCAGGAATCTTATGCTTACTTTCTGTGGGTTCAAACCATAGAAAACTGAAAAGATTGTTAAGAAATTAGCATTTTTCTTAGGTGTGAATGTGGCACTTCCTTGGAAAGAAAGATCCCATTTTCTTAATACATTCATAGTTGCCAAAGATATGATTGGTTAATAATTGGAAAATAATTCTACCGCTCACCTGTCTTCTCTTCCAAATGTGTTTGGCGAGCTGATGAATTTGTTTTAAGCCTGAATGGCTGTCTGACTGCTCCTGTTTGTTGCCACACAGGACTTCTTTTAAGCAATACTGCTGCCTTTCCAAATTTCAGCGGGTACTTGGTGAATAGTCTTATTATTACCAAATGGAATACTAGCAACTTCTAAGTAATAATAGACTCAAAAAAAAAAATCATAAAGTGTGATTAAAATATAGAAATTCAGAGTGCTACTGAGAGAATTTGGCATGGTAATTTGTTGCTTCAGGGAAGATGAAAAAAAAAAATCAAAAAAAAAATCCTGATATGTTATGTTCCGTCTGCCCGCTCCCTCTACTGCCCTGACCTCTGTAATGGGTGCAATCTTCAAAGATGAACCATTGTCCCCGAGCCTCTCTTCAGTACTCACACTGAGGGGCTATTGTCACCATGTGGTGGGTGCAGGAGTGATACAAAAAGGGAGAGTGGGCCGGGAGGGAGACAGAGGAAAGGGCAGAAAAAGAAAAATAAGGGACAAACACATTGGAAAAAAACAAAAAAAACAAAGAGAGAACAGAGTCCAACTTAGGAGTCAGCCAGAACAAGGGAGACTGTGTGGGCAGAGTGAAGTAGTCGGTGAGATGGAGGAGGGAGTGAGGAGCTGAATTCTAAAACAGCAGTTTCCAGACATGATATTGAATATATTTTGCATAAAGAGGGTCTGGAGAAAACACTCGCTGCTGACAGCTGTCTAGCTGTGTGAAATGACTGGCTGTGTGTCTCATTACAAGGGGACGGCGGGTTTAGAGTAAGAGCTGGACAAATTCTGCGGGGGAATTCTAATCTGTGTTATGAATAGCTGATATCACCTTTTGATGTGCTGGCGCAATATTTACTATTCAGACTGATGTCTACTGATGTAAGCTGCTGAAAGATTCACACATGAAATTGGTCTTGATGTCATGTCTCAGCAAGTGTGTAGGTCTGAGTCACTATGCATATCATCACAGCACCTTAAAAAGATAAGTCAGTGTAGAAGTGACCCCCTGCTGTGCCTCTTACTACTGAGACTCACAGCCCTCTTACTTAAACATGCCATCATCTACAACGATATCACACAACATGCTGGGATCTGTATCTGCGATTACAATGAGCCTTTTTATTCTATGCATTTAAATGGCCAAGTTAGTGTTCTAGTAATTGAATTAGCGATGCTACCAGAGCTTTGGCGGACAATTTCTGTTAGCTACTGATTAGCAGGGCTAATTGTCTGGCTGACAAAGTGTAATTGCAAGGGACAGGCCCACGAAATACAACGCGCAAGAGTGGAAAGAGCCCATTGTTTTCTTCGGAGTACCCTTTCCTCTTAACGGCATGACGATACAAGGGGAAGCAAAGAAAAATGGAGGACCAATATACATCTCAACAGCATACAGTGTCTGTTGCCAAAGGGAGCTGTTATGGATAGTGTTTTCATGTGCCAGTGCAGGAGGGGAAAGAGAGAGAGGCTGGAGTGAATTTCCACTATTTTCTCCTCCTCCTGCTGTATTGAATGGTGAACAATGCCACTGATCCACCTCATCCCAGTGCTTATTGACTAATGCTGTGCCACAGTGTTTCAGTTGAAACTCAGCCTCATTGTCTCCATCCTGTTTCGATTTCACACAGAAACAGCCTCCTAATATTGGACTCTTAAAGGTTTCGTTTTTTTTCTATTTAATTTCTCCTTACATTAGCAGCATTGCTTAAGATAATGTGAAATCAAAGAGCTCTAATTGTGCCTGCAAAGCAGAGACAAGGGGTCTTTTCATTTAGGGCTTTTCAAGAGCAGAGAGTAGCCTTTGACTGGAGCAAGTGTGCGAGGATACAGCTGAGGTTAAAAATGGGCAGTGGGGTGGATCACTGTATTTGGGTATTCAACGATGTCAAAGGACATTATCTGAGGAGCTCACGGGCAGACGGACACACAAAGCTGAGAGGTACATCGATCTTGCTTGGCCGTTCCTCAGACCTGGCAACACAGTTGGGAAATGGAAATGCCAGCTTTGATTCACCTGCCTAAGTTTGGCAGCAGCTGAGCTCAGGGAGCTGAATGAGGGATAGTAGGGGCAAAGGGACAATAATGAACAGATGTGAGATATAATGTGCAGTTCACCTGTGGACCTGTAGAGTAAAAAAAAAAATACAGTTTTTATCGCTAATTCTAAATGTCTCATTAGTTGTACATGCAGCAGCGTTTAGTTCTTGTCTCCTTTTTTTTTTTCACTAAAGCTCCATAGGTGTGAAAGTGGAGCGAGGAGAAAAGTATCCACCTTTTGTTGACAGTGTTTTCCAGATCAGTGAGGATGAGGATAGAGGTTGACGGGGAGAGGAAGACCTCTTCAGGCTGTTGAAACGCTACAGAAAAAAAATCTTTAAGCACCAGATATTAACTCCAATCAAGGCAATAGGGAGGGCTGACTCTTGTTTCGAGGCCAGAATCTGTACACTTCAACCCCGACGGCCATTCAGTTTGAGTACTTGCTACAAAGTTCATGTAATGTGGAATATATTGAACTGTTTATGATTCACTGAGCGTCCTTCTGTCTTGTAAACAGTTCCTTTTTTATCTTTCCTAAGAGGTTGAACCCTCTCTACTCCCAGGACTTATTGAAGACCAAATCTGTACGGTGGCCTGAAAAGACACAATAAAGGCATAAAAGTTATCTGATGGCTTAACATCAACTTTTCTCATGAAGGTCCTCTTTCTCTCCAACCTCTGTTGTCACTGGATTTTTCTATTTTTTTATTACCTGCAAGCGAGGAGGGCATTTACGGAGGAGATTACGGTTGCTGGGGTTCAGGCCCAATCAATCTTCTTGTCTCAACTTCATACGTGCAATTGACCATCCTAAGTGTCAGAACACCCCTTAATGTAATGGTAATGCTACCAGAGTTTATTTTCTGCCTCAAAATGTGCTTAAAAACAAACTCATCACACTGCAACAACCGAGGGAAAGAAAAGTAGGTGGGATTCATTTTGCCTTCATGCAGCAGAAGGCCTTAGAGGCTGTTTTTTTTCCAGAAACGTCTCACGCATGTACATCCAAGATGAGAACAGCCATCGATCACATGGTAATTATATCCAACTCTTTAGCCTATTGTAGGCTGTTTGTATTACAGCGTCTCTAAGCCTAGTGCTCTGTCAAACCATACACAGCCTCCCTCTTAACGCTGCCAGCCACGCAAGAACAAATCACTGCCATCGGGCATTATCTCACAGGGCTGATACATGGGGATGGGGTGAAATCACAAAGACAAGCGTAGGTGTAGTTTTTAGCTTGATTTTCCTCAGCAGGAAAGAAAAGAAAACCTCATGCAACTCGTCTGAATATCGATGCAACTGAAATAAAACCCACTGAACTACTAACAACTGTTTGTGCTCAAACTTTCTTTGTTGGCCCCTGGATTCTCAGCACCATACCATATTCCCTTGTAAATCTATTTGATCAATCAGCTGTGCATGTAATGTGAGTGGAACAATAGTGCCAAAGGGGAAATTCATTCAAGGCTTTCATATCCAACAACAATGAGAATGCGGAATATATGTAAACCCAGCCACAGAGGCAACTAAATCTCTGTGCAATTAATCCTCTGTTTTATGCTTGAATGAAAAAGAAGAAAGGAAAGATAGAGATTTCAGACAAGGCAAGTGGAAGAACTCCACTTGTCCCCCTGAAGTTTCAGCAGTTGAACTTTGACTCTGCAGCCCTCCGGTCCAGTCAAATGTAAAGCAGGGACAAGTGCACAGGTCAGCTTGAATTGCCCCCAGGCCTTGGTGGGGATTACCAGATCCTATTCTCTCTCTCTCTCTCTCTCTCTCTCTCTCTCTCTCTCTCTCTCTCTCTCTCTCTCGAATGTCTTGGAGATGAGTGGTTGATTGGCTCAGTGGAATCTCCTCACTGATTCTGCAACTCCAACCAAGCGCAGGATGAAATAAAGAAGGAGGGGGGGATCATTGGGGTGTGCACATGGCACAGAGCATCTTTAAAAAGCATCTGTGTCTCAGTGAGCGGCCACAAAAGACCTTCTCTGCGTGAATCCTCGTCTCTCTCAGTGGGGGGTTTCTCTGCTTTCTTCCCGCTGTCTGTATTGTATCTCACTGCTCCCTGATTCTTTTGTGTTTGCCGCCCTCCACTCCTTCAGCAGATTTAGACCCGCTTCTTATTTCGTCAGACCGCTTTTCTCATTTTCCTCTTCCAGTCGGATTTGTATCAAGGCCGCTCCCTCCATCCTCCAGTCTTCTCTTCCATCCAGCCACATTCTCACTTTCTGTCTCTTCATCCTCACTCCTGGTTTTCCAGGGTGTAAATGGCAAACATCAAGAGTTGTCTAAGCGTCAAAGCAGCCTTGCCGTGACAACCTGGAAATAAAGCCCTCAATGTGCCAATGTTTGCATGGCAGCTCATGCGGTCATAGAATGGTTAGGTCCACAGGTGGGGTTGTGGGCTCATACTTGTGTGAAAAAAGAAATACAAATGATTTCATTTTATAAATGAAAAAACACCATGTGGGAAAAGGGGGATGTGAGACAGACTGGGAAAAAAAACATAATCACCATCTTGTGATTTATGCATGTTTAATGCAAATTGTCACCATAGGCAGAAGACAAAGGCCTGAAGCCTGCATACGTTATTTCTGTTCTGCATTTCAGACCATTTGATTGTCTGTGGATTTTTTTGACGTTGCTACCTTAAGAAAAGTAAATATATAAATGGCTGCAGAATATATGTCACATACAGTTTCAAATTGGATTTAAATGTGAGGGGTATTAGCACTTACTAGACTTCACATCAACACTGTTTCCCTCCCTCTGTGTATGGAACTACAGTGTCGTCAACCAAACCCAATGGTTGGGAAGTTGTTGTGACATGTGAAATGCTAAACCACTTTGCTGTAACAGCTTTAACTTGTGAGCGGGTAGCGCTGTGCGACGACTATCGCAGTGTTTGTTTGAGGCAGGCGGCACGCTGCATCGTTGTAAGAGTCATACGAGCAGACAGAGTGAATGCATATTCACCTGGGAAACTGCATGCAATCAACTGGGAGAGACTGGGAGAGACTGGGATAGACTGGGAGAGACTGGGAGAGACTTGGAGAGACGGAGTGAGAGGGAATTAGCACTCACCTGGATTAGTGTCAGGTCTTCCAGGTTGAGCCTGAAGAGGTGATTTCTGTGAAAAGAAGGAAATATTCGAGTTGATGGAGCCACTTTCTGTAAATAAATGAAGAAAAACATGCTAGGATGTTGCAGAATTTTTTTTTTTATCTCAAAGGCCAAAGCTCTGTGCACCATTTATCTACCGCATGTTCTGCCTCTCGTGCTTTCATCTTCACCCCTCTCATCAGCAGTGCCACCGGTACACCATCTCCAAAATGGGAGCATACGTACATAAACTGTTCAGAGGATGTTGACATTTAAGAGTACTCTGTTCATTTCACTGTGTACTTATCCTACCTGTACATTAATGACACTGCCATCAGACAGTTTGAAGATGCATGTATGCAATGATAAAATCGACTACTGTAGTCTCGAGCCGTTAGCCTCAAGCAGAGATGAGCAGCAGGCTACAGAGGTCTGCCTCTCCGCACCCTGCGATTTTTGTATCATTTCAAAAACTTGTGGTCTTCAGGTCGCCTCACTTTGCTGAAGCTTTTTCACATAGCGCTCCAAAATAAGTCTAAATAGAGTTTGTTGTGTAAAATTGGTGGAGCTCCCCTTTAAAACTGCTGCATCTGAACCTTCTAAAGTTTCCCTACACTTGACATAAGAGCTTGTAAGAGTGTAGCCAGGGCACTGAAATGGACTAAATACAACAGATGCCCGGATTTAGACACAGCAGCAAATGAAGGACTTCTAGGTTTCTCCAACCCATAATTAAGACGGCAAGAAAAGACAAGACGAAGCAGAGCTAAAAGGTTTGACACTCCTATTTCTCAGAGTTTTTGTGTGTATGAGAAACAGAAAAAGTGACCGAGAATGTGAGAAAGACACTGAAGGACAATCAAAGCCTGGCGGTGAAATCTCAGTCTAGTAGGTGCCTATCCTGCCTCACCTGAAGCTCTTTCAAGCTGCAAGGCACAAATAAAACGGTTTTGCTGGCATTTCCAACTTTTCAAGAAACATTAGACTCAAATGGATGCCATCAAAAGTGGAATAATCTGTATTTTGACTAACGGTGTTTCAGGCTGTCTACTAAAACTCATTATGCACCATTATCGGAATGAGATCACACGAAACCTGACATTCAGGAATAAAAGCATTATTTATTGTCATATCTTTTTTTTCTCTTTCAGACTTCAGCATTATCCATGTTTTTGTTGTACATGCCAATCAAAATCCACAAATATTGCTGGTCCATGCCATGGAAAGAAAATTTGGTAGGTTTAGTGCAACTTCAAAGCAATAACATGTTTTAAGGATGATCTGACTCAGAGGATTTTTCTTGCTTTGCTTAAAAGCTGTTTTGCAGGTGCCTTTCTTTTTTCATCAGCAACCATTTTTAAAGAGCGAGCATTGTTTTTCTATCAAGTCGAAATCTAATTTCAGAGTTAAAACCTTCAAGCCTGTTCGCACAAACACCTGCACACGCACACACACACACACACACACACACACACATACATACAAACGCTTTCGCAAAGATCTATCAATCTCCTGAAGAGTGGCTATCAGCCAGGTCTCTGTGGCCACGGCCCCCTGTTTTACAGTATTGATATTTGCATCGATCCCTCTTTCCTTCCATTATCACTCATACTTCTAACCCAACCGGAGCCCATCCATCCAGCTGCATTGCCTTTCACAGTTAGACACTCAACAGCTGTCGAGTTGGCACCGACAATTGAACTAAATCTCTTATTTGATTTGTTTTGAGTGCTGCAAATTTGTTGCGAGAAGTGGCTGAATCGAACAACAAAAAAAAAAGGATGGTCACGATGTGTGTGCTTATATTATATTGTATTATATTATACTATATTATATTTAGCGATACAATTTGCGATCTGTTTCAATAGAAGTTTACTCACCTCTAAGACCTTTATCCATCCACGCATACACTCTTCCTGATTAGCCTATTCAATCTAAGTTGCTGGGTGCATTAGTAAATTCCCTGGGCTCACTTTGTTTCTCTTTGTTTTGCTGCTCTCCTTCTTGATAGCTCCTCTGTTATCTCCTATTTACCTCGAGGTGAATGTTTTTTCACTGCTGACAACTAAAGCCATTAAGTGAAGTGCAGAGCACGGTACATCAGGAATCAACCAGAGACTTATACAACTGCAATGTATACACCATCAACGTTACAGACACCATTAGTGGATACAGTACATGCATGCAAATATACAAAAAGTATAACATTGTTAGCTTTAGCACAGTGCTATTTACTCCAAGAAGGCAGGCCAGTCCCCACAATGTGACTGTGTAAACAAACGTATGTCCTCACAACACAAGTAATACAAGAACATGCGCTCGCTCACACACACACACACACACACACACACACACACACACACACACACACACACACACACACACACACGCACACACACTTGGCTGGACTTGACAAAGACAATGGACTTGGAAACAATCTCCAAAGCTATTTTTCTTTGGGTTGGAAGGCATCTATTAGAGAAACTGATCATTACTCATGCAATGCACACACAAACACTGTGATAAAGAAGAATGAAAGGTAGCAAAGAAAAAAGACCAGGCAACAAAAGAAAATGACAAGAGGGGAGACAGAGGGAAGAAAAAGAAAGAGAGAAAAACAATGTTGGATATGGCTTACCTGGCACCGACGATCAGTTCGTTCTGGCCAGGGTCGAAGGTCAGCTGTGAGTAATCCACCGTTCCCTCTGCTTTGAACCTGAAGATCCACGGCTCCATCTCTGCCAACGATACACAACAACAGTGAGACAATCACAGAGGAGTATTTACCATAGATGACAGCTGCTTATCTGAATTGAAAGGGTCGTAGTCACTTTTCTCAACACACCAAAAAAAGTGAAGTCCTAAGGGTCCAGATTTGTAACAAATCTCTTAACTCTTAACGTCCCTGCCTTTGTTTAGATTTTTCTTAACTTATCTAACGGTGCATTTGTTCCAGCTTGATTTACAAATCAAATCACCCAAATTTACATGGCAAAAAGTGCCAATTTGAACTAAAGAGGAGGCCAGAAAACAAATAATTTTACAAGACCTCCCGTTTTGTTGCAGTAAAGCTGCATTATTAGGTCAAAATAGTTGCAAAAATTTGTTGCACACCATCGGGACAAATAAACACAAGCCCACTGTTGAGATGCAGCAGCCTTCCAAATACAATCACACCTGAGCAAAGAGCTCCTGGACAATAATTTGAAGAACCCTGGGAACAACAGCACTGTGTTACTAAGTATGTTTACTTATGTAGTCCACTAAAGTGTAATTTTAAAGCATTCGTACTTTACTTGAGCAGTTCCACTTTATGCTATTTCATACTTTGGTTCCAATACATTTCAGAGGTACCTAACTTACATTTTGATGCACTACATTTATTTAATACCTTTAGTTATTTTTCAGTTCAAGATTTTACACGCTAAAAAAGAGATTGTATCAAAATTAGCTCCACTTTGCAGCTAAACACTAAAATTACAGATTAATCCATCATTAACAACAACCTAGTCAATTCAGAGTATTTTCAACAGTATTTTTACTTTTGTTATTTTAAGTACATTAAACTGAAGTTTGTAAATATGTTATTTTGTTTAAGTAAGATGCTGAATGAAAGACTTGTACTTGCAATAGTGTAACTGCCATTGTGGTGATTTTACTTCCGTAAAGGTTCCCGATACCTCTTCCACCACGAGGACCAGTATCATTTTTAACGTGAGAAAACGGCTTCTTCATTTTTAGTCTGATATGTTGTACAGGCCATAACCTGTTCTCAGTTTTGGCGGATTTTGAGTGACATAATTAAACCTGACTTGACTTATTTAACAACAATTTCTTTTGAAGGATTTTCTTGAAACATGTTTTTTTTTGCATCAGTTGTCAACAATTTGTTATAAGTTTCACATGTTTTGTTTTTTTATCACAACTTCTTTACAAATTTGTCAGTTCATTTCTCACCTTCCATGATACAAATATAAACGATCTTACTCTCAAGCTGTCCTTGGTGGATAAGGTATCTTATTCAAAAAAATATTTTCCATGTATCAAAGTACTCATGCTCCTTGTCTAACAATACCCCAAATGAAGTGAAACCTGAAATTTGGATGTCTTATGGCTCAATGGGAAGTCCTTTTAATTCAATATACCACCAAAAGCTGCTGCTGATTGAGTGATTTCATCTAAATACTCGACACAAACCATGAAGACGGATGAGATTCGAACTTCTTATGGAAACTGACCTTGTCTCCATGCTATGAATACATACAAACATAAAGAGCGAGAGAGATATCCCAGGCAGATACTGACATCTTATCCTCAACATGCCTGTTCTCATGGCACCCAACCCATTAACCCCTGACCATTCGAATGAGGACGGCCTGTCTACTGTCTGGTTACCCGATAGGTTTAGTCGAGGTTGGTCAATCTGTCATTACCTTGACTTGTGTTCGCCATCGCTCATCACTTAATGTGCAGTCATAATAATTTATACCAGTATTATTGTATACACAGGTTGGGTTACACTTCAAGAAACCATGACCATACATAGGACATTTTTACCAGATTTCCAGGAGTTATATTTGAATATCGACGAGTTAGATGCAAAAACTCCAGCAAGGCAGAATTTTTGGCAGTGGTTGCTGCAGTGATTTAAAATCATTCATCACTATATTTGCGAGCTATTTCCTGACTAAAAATTTGAAAGGGACTTTTTTAATTTACCGGGGAGCTTTCCATCAAGGCCGGAACACAGGGAGAGGACAGCTTGAATATCCTCTTCGAAACACATTATCTGCGTCTTCAGGCACACCTGTCAGACAGCGTTTCAAATGAAAGCACGCTCTCCCCTGACTGCATCAAAAGCAAGTACTTCCGAGTTTCTGTGACAAACGTGGGATTTCTGAGCGATTCAAAATGAAGACAAACAGAGCAAAGAAACAAGATCTTCCAAGGAACATCTGCTGCTTCCAACTCACGTAGAGGGACCAAACCCTGGCTCTCCTAACAAAACAATATCATCTGCTGAGACAGCACCACTGTATGCAAAGACGTTTTCCCTTGTTCTCTTTCAAGTCTCCAGTAATAAGTACAAGAGAAGTGTGAGAGGAAAAAACAGAGCGGCTTACTCCAAGTTTTCTCAGCACTAATACATTTTCATTAGCAGCGGTGAAATAAATATCTGGAAGATCACTCCCAACTTCACACCGCAGATTTCATTCTGCTTAATGGCTGCTGCTCTGCTTATTGTAGAGGGAGACACAAAGTTTTGAATGTGCCAATCCTCTGGCTCTGCTGGGCTTGTTTTTTACACCATCGAGAGGATCCCTGGCATACAAATGTAGCTGTGACACCCCCCGGGGAAAGACGGCGCTTGACGAATCCAGCTTCTCCCCATAAATCTCCTTGACTCACCAGGGGAGGCTCGCTAACCCGGTGATGGAGTGTGTGTGTGTGTCTGCATGTGTCTGTGTGACACAGAAAGAGAGGATATTTGTTGGAGTGTGCAAAAAGGGCAAAAGGTTCTAATTGAACACAGCAGCACTCAAAGGATTTATGGCCTTTTGTGACGAGGCCAAGGAACCATTCATAAACATTCATAACCAGCTTGGATGGGCCCTCCCAAGGCTGTGCAGCTAAATATACGGAGCTTCCCAAAGTCAAACTCATGGGGGTTTAACGGATTGTACTTTGTTTTTATGGCTGGAATGAAAAAGTGTGGCACACTTGGAAAGATTTTGAAAAACAACATTGCAGGAGACAGAGTTGGCGTCACAATAAAGACTAATTTGAACTCTGATCCAACTGGTGATATCCATTTGTTTTGGATATATTGTAACAGCTAATTTCAGGAGCACCCAGGGAGGTTTTTTATGATCCCCTACAGAGGCAACAAATCAACTTTATCGTTAACCCCGCAGAAAAGGAAACAGTAGGACAACCCACACCTAGCAAGTATACCAAAAAAACAACTAATCCTATGCTATATCTTACAAGATTTCAGTTCCGCTTTGCATGTTACATGGGCTCATATCCGCTGCACTTTAAATGCATGTGATAATGTAATCACATCACGGCTACGCTTGCACAGCAGCTGACTGAAGGCGTGATCACACACAGAGACAAACACACGTGTGCAGACTCACACACATGGATTGGGATGAAAATTCAAAGCGTGGCCAGGGATCTGAGCCAACAAGAAACCAGGGAACACACATAAGTGCATCCCTCCCCTTTTTCTCGGTCCCAACTTATCCCCTTAACCCTTGCCTCTCGCCTCCTCAAAATAGAACAGCCCCATCACTCACATGCCGTTTGTTATTCCTCGCTTTGACACGGAGCGGTTGACACAAAGACAAAATGACAGGATATATAAATATTTACACCAAGCATCAGAGGCCACGCCAGTCTCCAGTCTGCCAGCGCTCAAAGTTGCCGCTCTACAGTCCTGCCAGACCAGCAACAATGGCAACATGTGGAACCAATTCTGAAACATGAATGGCTTTTCTGTGAGTGGTGTAAATAGTGTGTGGCAGCAGGCGCTCACATAAATGAAGAGCCAATTCACTTGGCCCTGTGGTAATGGGCAGCAGTAAGAATGGCAACTATTTGTTCAAGCTGATGTTGAGGAAACGACTGGTTCAAGCGGTCAAAAAAATGAACACCTGCTGGGTTTCGAGAAAATCCAAAGCAACAGATGAGGTTGCCTAAGACTCTCACGCATGGCTTTGTGCTCGAAGGTTCTTCGTCTTCCTTGTGTTATTTTGACCTAAAAAAACAAGCACATTCTACAGCTAAAAGTCCTACATCTCAAATTGCCGGCGCTGTGCTGTGGCCCCGGGGCAGTGAGTGAATCATGAAAAACAAACCACTGTGAAGCCACAAAGTGTGCAATGAAATATTTAAATCGAATGTGTATTTAGGAGCGGTGTCCTTTGGTTGAAGGGATTTGGGGAGAAGAGCCACGCCTTCAACAAGATACCCAAATCTCTTCAGGCCACTTGGAACAAAAAAGAAAACATACATGCATGGAAATGACATGTGGGAGTTTTATTTCAGTGGGCAAATGAAAGGCACACAAATCCAAAAATAGACAGGCCCCTCTTCATTCCACTGGCAGTTTGTCATGCATTAAAATAAAACATGGCTTGAACATAGCTGACCTTGGACATTAATAGAGAGAAGTTAATGTTTTAGAAAATAAGCTCCAGAGACCTCTGAGAGCTTTAAATTCAAATGAATCATCTCCAAATGACCAATTACAGCATCAACTAGTAGTGGCCTGTTGCATTTATGAATGCTATAAGGCCATTTGTTGATTTTCCTACTTTCACTCGCCTCCCTCTAACGACGTGTTAGCTGTTCGGGGATGATAAAAGCTGAGCTCGGTCGGTGGCTGTAAAACAAGTCTGCCGGTTCCACTCCTCAGAGACATGGCCCTCAGCTTGGCCTGTGAAGGCATTGTTTACACCACAGTTTATAACCTTTAAAAGCCTTCAAGCCTACACCCAGGAACACTTGTTAAATACAACACTTTATTAATATCTCTGGGGCTTCGAGCAACAATAACACCACGAGTCTTTGGTCAGAATCTTTTGCAAAAACATATCTTTCACCAGAAAAGGGGATATAATCCTTCAACATCCCTCCTTAAATAATCCTATAAATGGCACACATTTACACTGAACCTCTGCTTAAGCTATATTCAGCTGTGTTTTTGTGAAAGCATAGCGAGTGTACGTTTTGGCTAAACATTCGGAGCATTGCTGCTGAGCTGTACAGTGTACTTTCTTTCTGAAACCCTACATTTTTGAAACCACCGTACGAAGCAGAAAGCGGTCTTCAGACTATAGCATCCTCGCACCACAGTAGCACTTCTGTCAGCCAAGTGTTGTGCCAAGTCAGAAAACCACCATCCCCAGTGGGGTCAAGCCCATGTGAGGCACACCCTTCCACTGTCAGGCCACAATCACACAGAGAGAAAGAAATGCTGTCACTGGAACCCACTCAGACAAACCTTGACCCTTGGCTTCTCATGATGGGTCACAACCACTTGTTGGGCTCTGTATTGATTTAACTCCTTTTTTACCAAACAAGCACGGACTATGAGGTGTTTGAGAGAGCTGAACTGCTACGTTTGCACGTAAACTGGTCTCACTTTTTGCTTTCTGTTACTCCTAACCTTGAACTAAAAATTACTTCTTTTTTTTTCTTTTTTTTACCAGAATGGATTAATCTACCTGCCCTTGGCTTAAGTAACAATCTGGAATAACTCGGTTTCATTCCCTTTGAAGGCACCTGTGGTAATAAATTGAAGCTGTGTTTTTCAACTTCACTTCAGAGAGATTCAAACCTTGTGTGACGTCATTCAGTTGGCTGTTACACTGCTTCACACACAAGTAAGCTGAAGATCAAGCCACTTTGCTGCTGGGTGATAAAACAATCCGTCACTAACTGTGCACTGCTTGTGACACTCATCACGTTCAGTTTTTAATACTGCAAATACAAGGCCTTTCATCAGAGGGCCACATGTTCATTACCATTGTGGTACCTCATTTGGCGATAGCTGACTGAACAAACATTTATTTAAAATAAAATGTTCAAGATCATTTCCATGAATTGTTCTTTTAAGAAATGATTTAACCTCAAATGTCGGAAAATTGTGAATATGTCTCATTGTCACAGGGTCCAGGGTGATGTTGCTTGTTTTGTCCAACTAAAAGTCCAAAAATTAAAAAAATTAAAAAATCAATTTGCAAGAAAAGAAAAGCATGTTAAATTAGCCACGCATACTACACACTATATTTATCATATTAGTTGTGCATGGGCGTAATATTATCCTAATTCTGAATGTTATATAATATTATCATCTAAAATAAGGTGCAAATAGGCAAATTGTGTTATATTTGGGCAGACCCAGGCCAGACGTTTTTCTCTAAGCTAAGCAGCTGCTTGCTGGACCTAATTGTGTGTGTGGTTGTGTGTGTCTGCATGTATGTGTGTGTGTGTGTGTGTGTGTATATATATGTATGGCCTGTCTTAAAGTATCATTGTTGTCTACGTGGTGTGGCAGTGTTGGGTTGAAGCATATTTAATGTGTTTGTAGTCCTCCCAGTTTGGCTCAAGAGGAGTCATGTTAGCCTTACGCTGCACATTCTCAACAACCAGGGATTACATTGCATTACATGGAGCACAATGACTCACAAAAGAGAATGATAATAGGTTTAACGAGAGGTTTCTCTTTCCTCGCTCACAATTTGTGCGTATTTGTATGCCTGTCTATTCATGTGTTGTCATATTTCATAATGACTCATGTTTTTTTGTTGCTTTTATTGCAAAAAAAAAAAAAAAAAAGAAGCCAGAGCTATAATTTTGCTGTCTGTGAAAAAACTTTGTATACGTTACAGCTCTGAACAATGAGATGTGTTTGAACTGCACAAAGACTATCATCAGGCCATGAAAGGAAAGTTATTAAAAAGCCGAGCAGAAATATAACTGTGAAGTCAAAGATAAATGGACATCTTCATGAGACCATGGGAATTAACAGCTGCTCTGCAAAGGATTCTTGCTTATGGGAGTAAACAAAGTATAACGAAAAAAAGAAAACTAGTGTTATAGGGAAACTTTCTCTTCCAACATGAAGAAGACTACATAACCTTAGAGCTTTAAAACGAAGCTGATGTGTAGACAGATGGTCAACTTTACAAGCCATTTATAAGGACGTGTACACTGTGTTTCTTTCTGCATCAATGCTATTCCATTTAAAGAAACTTCCTGCAGTTTAAACAGTTTCATCCTGGGACCAATCACTGCGACTCTAGACTGAGCAACTAAAAAAAGAAGTGACTTAGGGACATGAACGGGGAAAGAAATGTTCAACTTCCTCCGACGTACAACCAATCACATTCGTTTTGTTTTCCATAGTAAACCGACACATTCGGTCATTGTGTTCAACAGCTTTCAGATTCTACATTTACATTTATTTCCGATTTCACAACAAGACTTGAACAAGAGAAAAGGATGCGTGGAAGCACATTTCTCTGGGATAGAGTTTTTCAAAGTCCCCAGGGGGCCACAGGAGATTTAAAGCTCTCCTTTCAAAGTAGAGGCAAAAGGGTGAATTTGTTTTAAAAATCCTGATCGTTCTCGGAGTCAGAATTTAGTCACTTTGGATAAAGAGAGGAAAAATGCTCTTTATGGCTCCAAACAAGCCTTTGAATCATGTTATTAAGGTTGGGTTTTTTTTTTAGCATAGAGCAATCCAGCAATCCATTGTCTATACATCTATGTATATAATATATAATATACATATATATATACACATATATATATATGCATATATATATATATATATTATTTATCCAATAAAGAAATCACTGTGTCATCACTCAGACCAAAGACTTTCCTTTCTTTTCTTCATGTACAGTGGGCTCTGTGTTAGTGAACCGTGTCTGAATGCTAACTGAAATGCCGACCCTCTTCATTAATGCTCCTATATTTCAACCAAAGCATTAAACCACCGGAGCTTAATGGGCCGATCTTCTACATTAGAGAACACAAACGCATTGACCACAGCTGACCCACTGGCTGCTGTGTGATCACTCCTCATGCAGAAAGCACAAGGCGGGAACGTATTACATTTGCTGGCCAGTTAGTCATCATCATTGCACTCAATTGGCGCAGAGGGAAAAGTGCCACCTTGGCTAACAATGAAGTGACAAAGACTGGGAGGAAAGACAGCATAAGAGAGAGAAAGGGTTGCAGCGGAGAGCGCTTGTGCCTGTGCTGTTTTTTTTACACTGAATATGACTCGTTGCATGCATTTGACTCACACGCAGTGACCTTGGTCTTCCAGTCAATTTCACCCAGACAGAATGCTTTGTGATTATCTGACTGTGACTGTGCTGTACTGAAAACAGCTCAATGACATTTTGCTACTTCGCAGTGGGTGGACAGGACTGCATTGATCGCTGTTGATACTCTCTCTCAACTAGGTTTCGCAGAATTTCATTACAGTTCACTTGTTCAATAGCAATGTCAGATAAAGAGCAATGAAATCTGATGAGGGGTATACTGTATCTAAAAACAGCAGAGCCATAAAGGCAAGCAAAGCAAAAAACAACAACAACAAAAACAAGGTAGCTAAAAAAGGCAGGGACGTTTTACAAGACAGTGAAAAATCTTTACAGAGATTGTTTTACAATAAAGGAAGTAACCATAAAAGTCCATAATGAACCAATTGCTAAGTTCTACTTTTATTACACTGTGTCGACACAAAAAGTGTAACATGAGCATCTTTTTTATCAGAGCAGCAGCAGCAGCAGCAGCAGCCACAGCTCCCTTTGTGTGTCTGTGCAGGAGGCATTTAGATGTAGAGTATCGGTCACTGGCATTTTTAAGTGCTCAGAGCCCGAAACATAGTGACTGTGTTTATGTGTGTAAAACAGAGAAAAAAAAACAACTTGAAGGTAAAAACATTCACGTGTATAGCATGTATGACATGTGAGCCGTTATGCCGGCGGTGCAGATAGCTGCATCGATCAACATGGAGGTCTGTTGTTCTGTCAGATCTGAATGAGACAGACGACTCAAACATACACCTGAAACCCTTTCTGTGTATACATGGTGTTGTATACTGTGAGTCTTTGTCTTCTCACTCAGCACATTAGCAGTTTGCAACTGCAAACTTCAAACGCGGTGAAATCCAAAACCCGACAGGCCTGCTGTGCCTAATTACAGTTACTAAGATATAATTGAATGTTCACTGTTTTGTAGGGGTTTGGCAAACAGTCAGCTCACATTGAGTTTCTTTAGATGAGTATGTCTGCCTGTTGTCTATACAGTAAACAAATGTTTAGGCTCTTTGCTGGCAGATTTTAAACAATATTTTTATAGTGTTGCACAAATTTATAATGATTTTCACCTTTTGTTTAAGCATTTCTAATGACTGGAATTTACCCTAAATTACCTTAGACATGTCATATAAAAAAAAAACATGGCTAACTACCTGTTCCAAAAAGAGGCACTTTCTTTATCTTGGGTCATCAATTTTCTTGTAACTAAGAGCTGACGTGCGCACCATTGTTTATGTCTCTTAGCAACAGTGAAATGTTCTGATGAATTGGTCCAGAAACTGTCTTTATATGGTCTACAAATCTAACCTTCTGCAGAGAGAAGGAATGAAAGGAGGGTGAAATGGATATGAATAACTAAACAGGAAAGTTTGAATAATTATGAACGCAAGTAGAAAACGTAATGAGCCACATTGATGAGCTCACCCTGGCGTTTATGGGTGTTTTTCTGAACGTTTACCTGAGTGTGGGACAAGAGGGTGCTCTGTCTTGTGGCAGGGCGATTCAGGCAGCAGCACGGGCCCTCTTCTACTAGCTACGCCTCCAGGCCGCAGGACCAGCATGCACTGCAGTAGCAGCAGTGCATGCTGGGTAACAGGGCGTCCCATGGGGGGCCTGGGCTTGGCTCACTTCTCCTCAGGGGCCAAGAGCATTGGAGAGACACACCTGGACAGACAGAAAGAGAAAGAGACACATTTGGGTTTAAACAAAGGTTTATTTCACAACTGACTCAATCCAAGAGCTAAAAATCTTGACACAGAACACCTCTGTGTCGCTACAGTCACCAAGGATTCATCACGAGAGATGAAAACCTGCAAAAAATAAATCCTCACCCAAAGAAAATGAGGGTGAGAGGTGCGAAGAGGAAAGAGTGTGACAAAAAAATAGTTTTTGCAGAGAAACAGCAGCGCACATTCTCGTCACAGGCTCCAAGAGACCTTACACCTCTCACCTCCAACATCATGAATCAGACATGGTCTGCATTACCTCGACCACCGAATGTGTGTCTGTCTTTGTGTGGGTCCTTTAATATCTGAAATTATGTGTCCTTTGTGCAGGTCGCTGCTCCCACAGCAGAGCAGCTTTGTTATATGGAATGATGAAGAGCAGAAATAACTGATCGTGCACTGTGTATTGTGCATTCATTTGTTTTTCATTATTAAGAGTCTATTTCTTAGTGAGTGTGTATGTGACTGATATATGTATGGAGCATCTTGAGCACTCCTTGTGGGTCAATTAAATCCTATAGCTGCTGTAAATCTGATATGTTTTGATTCACAACCCTCCGATAGCTGCATGCGATTATTATATAATGCCTACGGCAAGTTCATGCTTTTTTTGGAAAAGTCATTCACAGCAAGAAAAACAAAGCAGTTTGCACAACTCAATTGTTCCCGATTTCTTTCTTTGTGGGGGTGAATTGATGAGCAGTCAAGATCATCTACATCATTACGTTTTAATAATTTATTTGATGCTATTACCAAGAATGATTCATGCTGTGCGCAGCAGAGGAAAAAGCCTCCCTGACTGTATACTGCATTATGAGCAGCATGTGTAGTGGAGTGAGTAAAGAAAACTGAAGATCTTAAAGTACCAGCAATGAAAAGCATTGGTTCAAGTTTTCAGAAGAGAAAATGTTTTCTGTAGCTGAACCTGTGGAACACTCCTTTTATCTTTACTGCACGTGAAATGGGCTTTTCATCTGTTGTCCAGTGAGTGGAAAAAAATGGTGTTTTGTAGAGCAAGAGCAGAATAATCCTCCCTCTGTGACAGAGTGAGAGTTGACTGAGTGTGAATGTAGGTTGCAAATAAGCAAAAACTATTAATATCGTGTTTGTTGTGGTAAGGCAGCAAAATATGGAAAAATCTACACGTTGCACAAAAGAGAAAAAAAAAAAGATGTGAGCTGAGAAAGAAAGAAGTGGTGTGAACATTTGCTCTCCTCAGACAAACCTTGCCTCCACGTCTCTCTGAAGTACGAATCCCCTTTAGTGCTGGAAAGCTTGAAGTGGCTCTGGGGTAGAACATAAGGCACCTCTCTACTCCTGCTTTCAAATGAAAACCATAATGCAGAGAGTGTGATGGTTTTATTTCATTTTCTCATTGAATGGGAAGTTTACTCTGCCTTTAGTGTGCATGAATAAGCCCCACGATCTCAAGGCCTGTATGGAATTCACTCCGAGTCCGTTGTATAAAGGGGCAGGCGGTGGAGATGTGTGGTTTACCCACAGAGTAATGCAAAACACCTGTCATCTATAGCAGGGAAAGCAAGTGACAGCCAGTGCCAGTTGCCTCGCTCTTTTCTTTTTCCCTTTCGTCTTGACTGTTCACACGTCAGCCTCTGTACTCTTTCGCAGTTTCGCTTTAGTCAACCTGTCGTTTTACATGCCACTTGTCTTTGTCTGCTAGTTTCCATGACAGTTGCTTAACAATGTTTTCCCCACCAAAAAAAACCAACACATTTTATCTGTTGCTAGTCAGCTAGCTAGGAGATTCTTCATGTTTCTGGCCATTTTTCATAAAGACTTTTATGTCTGCATCCACTTAGAGAAAATATTTCATAATCTGCCCAGCACAGAGGTAAACCTGATTTAGGAAATGAGATTATGGATGTTTTTAAGGTCTGGTGTGTGTCTGTGGAGTCAGAGATTTAAAAGGGTTCAGGTATTCACGTGGATTTCTGGGAGCAGATGTGCCGGTCCCCAATGCACACACACACATTCACAAGGTTAGCTGACAGGAGCAGAAGCCAAGGCCAGCAGGTTCAGCACCCCTTGTTGGCTCTGCTCCCTCTGCAACAACCCAGCACACAACCTCCCGTCATTTCAAACATGCCTGCTCACACACACACACACACACACACACACACACACACACACACACACGCATGTTCGGAAAACAAAGTTCAGCCATTTCATTTATGTACAATTTATAATTTTATTGTAAAAACATGGGATGTTATTTCGCGTGATGCTAAAAAAAAATACGAACACTCCTTCAGTTGTAGTCGAATTCAATATTAAAGGTGCCCAGAGGAGTTCCCTGAGAAGTTTTATAATAGACCAAAAACATTATGTGTGCATTCAGTGTTTATCAGCAAACATGTAGCATGTACAAGTTGGATGCATATCTTTGCTCAGAAAAAAAACTTGTAAAGCCAAATACATGAACATTTTTAAACGCGTATTGTTCACATCAGTGTTCGCTATCTTATTGCTTTCTTTTAAGTCTTTGATTATGTATTGCTGCAGTTCTTTGTGCATTACCGCCACCAGTGCAATAGCAGGAATGTGTGTTGCGTTGTTCGTGTGTGTTTCCATCTTCATGATTTAAACAAAATAAGAAACCACACAAAAAGATTACTCAAAAGCGCTAGCTCCTGGTGGTCAGGAACTCAACAGGACACCTTTAATTTAGCCACATAATCTTTAGAAAAAATATTGATGATGAAAATGAATGAATGATCAATGATAAATTATTTTCTTTCTGGTTATGCATTATTTTCTTTTTTTTTCTTTTGAAGCAACAGTGAAAATAAAACATAGCAACTTACTTTCAACATTTGGCTTGTATGGATCTAATGAAAACCTCTCATTACACGGTGAAACAATTACAACCTCCTAAATCCATGATACTGCAAACATTTCAAGCCTTAAATTTAAAAAATGCATATGCCACTGTAAAGACCCACAGATAACCTGATTTATGCCCACACAAAAATCTCCATCATGCCCTCTAATGTACGCAACGGAGCACAGACAGCAGTGATTTAAAACTGAAACATTTGAACTGTTGTTTCACTCCACTGAAGTAATTTCTGGTGGATCCTATTTTCAATTTAACTCACCACAAGCCACCAACTGGTCCTGTGGGAGAAAACTGGAAGAGGTTTCTATGCTGTTCAGTGGTTTAACTCTAAATCATCTCCAGGGCATCAGTACAAGCCTCCTCCACCACCACCACCACCACCACCACCACCTACTCACCATCCCACTCCTACACAAAAATACACGTGCAGTACAGTTCTTTTACGGCACACACACACAGAAATCACCCAGGGACCTGGTGATGGATAACACCCCAGTACATTCAGAGCACAGAGCAGAGGGAACACAAAAGCCACATAAAAACTAAACAAGGTGTAAATGGTGTTGTCATATGAAATGTTCAGAGTCTTATACAGTATGGAAACCGAATAGTGAAGCGTCGATGTAATTTCTTCAAATTTTTAGACTGATATAATTTCCACATGTCCTCCTTACTTTTCTATTTTCCGGTTAATTTTTTTCTGACTATAATCTCTATACATATCATCCTATTATTGCCCTACCTCCATATGTAGATGAGAAAAAAGAAGAGATGAGAAAAATGCAGATTTTTCTTATCTTGTGCTTAAGTGTTACTGTACTCTCAGAACAGTGTTATGGATTTTTACATCTCCGGTTTTAGTTTGCAAGACACTACCTTTGTTGGTTTTTGGGCTGACATTCAGCCTGAGAGGAGGACAGCTGACATCACTTGGGGGTAAAACTGACATCGCTACATTCCTTGCATGATATTTTCCTGGTAAAAAAAAAAAAATCGAATCCATATTTTTATTGATGCCAGACTTAAATCTGAAGCCAAAACACATTTAAATTAAAATTGATTATCTTTGAAAAAAAACAAAAAACAAAAAAAACATTTTTGTTGTTACTCTCACTGGCAAAAGAGGTGTGAGACAAAAAGTCCATGCTGCAGGTTTGAATTAGCTTTGTATTTATTGTCCAGACATTTTGAGAAACATTCTCATTTGCTTTGTCATAACAGAAATAGCAGCTAGCTTAGCTTAGCATAAAGAGTGAGAGTAGCAGTAAAAATGCCCTCTTAAACTCACTAATTAACACGTCATCTAATATCATATCTTGTTTGGATTCAATAACAAATGTAATCCATTGAATTCATGATCAGGTTCAGTTAATTAAATGGTCTTGTGTTGAAGCTCTGCTGTCTACAAACACCAACTGTTTGAGACAGCATGTCATTTGTCAGCATCCCAAAAAATAATATTTATGCAGCTGCAAAGACCACTTGCAGCAAAATGTAAACGTAGATAAGGAAGTATTTGGTGGATGTAGAAAGCACTACACACACAGACACACATGCATGTTTGCATTTTAGGAGTCGAGGTGTCAGCTAACTAATCAATTGAAGTCTTCCTGCAGTAGCAAGTGGGGAGAGGATCATATTAACACCACTATTGATTTTGTCTGAGGGGGGACTTCATGGTGGTTGAATTGCACTATACATAATGAATAGCCTCCCGAATAAACACTGGCTTTGTATTCGTCACAGTGACAGATACATGCACACAAACACAAGACACATGCGCACACACACACACGCACACGCACACAAACACACACACACACACACGCACACACACGCACAGGCTCACATACAAACGCGTTTGTCAAATGTGAGTGGTGCAGCGATGATCCATCTGTCCAAACACAGTCAGGGGAGTGTGAGATCAGGGTCACACCACACTGCTGATAGATGCTTCTCTCGCTCCCACCACACTCTGTCTCTCGCTGGCCAGACAGGACACACACCAGTAAAATCCACCCAGACTTTGCTTTAGACCGGGGCACACAAAGACAATACTGAGCTGCTTTATATAGCTTAGCTGTATGTTTGTGAGGGAGAATGCTCATATGTATTTTTGGCTGCAATTGACTGGGTGTTTACCTGTTTGTCGCTACGTCTATCCTGCGGGTTATTGCCAGTTTTTGTTTGTTGTTCTGTGTCTCTGTCGGCCAATTGATTTCTGTCATTTGGGCATCTTGTGTTTAGACCAAAGCACACACAGAGATGATGGGGATGTTTGTGTTGTAATTTGCTGTGTCGGTCTGAAAAGGACAGCTGACTGTCTGATTGTCTGGAAGTCAGAATGAGTAATTAGGTTTTGATTGAACTTATTCGTTGATAAAGGAATAAAAACAATAACTGACTCAACAAATAACAAATGCAACCACTTACCAACTGGCTAACTGAATGGGCCAAATGAATGACTGGAGTAACCGACAGACAAGATGACCAAGTGGCTGTGAGCCTGGCAGACTGACTGACAAATGATCTGACAAAGTAACAAACTAGGTGACTGACTGACGGAGAGGCTGATGGAGTGCCCGACTGAGTGACTGACTGCTGCGTAAAACACAACATGATTGACAGAGTGACCAGATGTCTGACTTTTCTTCTTCTCTGGCTGTCATGACAATTTTCTTTTCATTACCATCGCTCAGATTTTTCAGTCTTTTATTGTGATCTTCCCCCCACCTCCTCTGCCTCCTTCTTTCATTGATCTTTTCCCCCACTGTTTATGCTTTTAGTCCACCTGAGTCTGCTGGATGTCTCTCAGGATCACCAGAGGATGACAGAGAGAATGACGGAGTGATGAATTCGCCATAGGCTCATCGTCACACAGCAAGGTCCTTTTTCGCTCTGCGACCCTCAGATCAGAGGGCAGATTAATTCCACGCGAAGAAATGTTTGTGCCTCTCCAAGAGTGGGATTGAAAAGCACACTTGGATCAGATGGCTTGTTTGTTTCCAGACCCTTATCTGCGGTGCACAATGTGGCTTTTGAAGCACAAATCAAATGTGCACATGTACAGTTTGTCTTTTCGCTCTTTCATTTTTTTTCTCTCACAGACACGTGCACATATGTACTGCTGAGTAAACATCTCTCAGTTTTCTTCAGCCCCAGAAAACATGTCACACTCCAGCTTCCTTATTCTGTGCCAATATTTCTCTGCAGTTGGATCAAATAAGTCATCCTGTGTGTTTGTGTGTGTGTGTGTGTGTGTGTGTGTGTGTGTGTGTGTGTGTGTGAGAAAGAGATAGAGAGAAAGGGAGAAAGAGTCATACTGGGACCTATGCATGCACATTATAGCGTTCTATATGCTATATAATTTTCCTGCTCTGACTGAAATTCTGATGCAACAGCACATATAGAGAGGTAGAGGCCTTCATTCGTATTCAAAATGTTCCTCCCCTGTTTCAGCAACTACTGCAGGTAGGTGCCGCGGCCTTCGCCCATAAGGCTGTCGGGATGCTGTGCTCTCTCCCCTCTCCCCACCTTGCCCCATGGACTCTGAACTTTTGCACTGTGGATCCATATTTGCACTACATTGTCTGTTTTATTGTTTTTTTTGTTGTTGAATGTTTGTGCTTTTCTTGTTTTGTCTTTTTGTTTGCACACCGTGGGACTGTGAGAAACGGTTTTTCGATCCATCTGTATGTCTGTATGTCATATGGTGGATTGACATTAAAGAAGTTCAAGCACAAAAAAATTTAAATTTGATTTTTTTTTTTTTTTAAAGGGGGCGATTACTTGAGTCTTGTTGAAACTTTCAATATAGGCCACATCTACTCAAAAGAAGTTCTCTGACTTTTGAAAATAAGCACCAAATCTTTTTACATTGTTGTTCATCAGCAAGCACATGATGGCACAATCCTTGGATGCAAAATTGTCCGTGAGGTTACAAGGATATTTAAGAATGCAATGATTTTTCCAAGATAGATTCAAGATTCCCTAAAAAAAAAAAAAAATCACATTTTGTTGCATGTTTGTCATTTTTAATATTGTTCTGGCATTTAAAAAAAAACACTTCTCTGTCACTATGCTGAATCCAAGAAAGTTTTCCTTTGGACCAACAAGGTTTCCACCTGACAACAACAGGGTGTTCCTGTGTTTGGATGCATATTCTTTGCCTCTGCTGAAACTTTTACAGAAGAACGTCTTTGGGTCAATTCAAGATAATGTCACCCTTTTCTGCTCCTGAGTAATGATTGTACACAGCTCAACCTCTCTAGTATTTTTTATATTTACTGAAAAACACAATGAATCTCTAACAGTCCAAAGGCCGTGCACTGTACTACCTTTTTTATTTTTTTCTGACCAGCCTTGATGACTTGCTTGACCACAACCACAGCTTTGGTCCAGTTAAATCTGGGACGAACTTCACACACATTTGCGCACACTCATCGAGCCACAAGCACACACACACTGACTGTCTTGCTCAGAAACACACCCGGCAATTTCATCCGAGTTCCACCCTTACTCCCCAGAGGTTTCCAAAGCCTGATGTTATTTTTACTCAGCTCACTTACTCTCTAGCACTCACGCTGATGCTTTACCGAGTGTCTGAATGTGGCCTGCATGTGAGTGTCTTCGCAACACGACTTCAGACGAGGCAAGGCTTAAGCAACGTGCAATATGTGGCAGAAAAAGTGACATCACGCCTGAAAAAGAGAGACATATCCGCGTGAAAGGCCCTCACGCAACTTGACAACAATTACCAACAGGATTCGGGTCTGTGTTGCGGTTGCTGCCTTGATGATTGCTGGAGGTTGCTCAATATGACCTGTGACTTGAAGCTATTAGTCTGGCGTTGTAGCCCTTTGAGTACAGAGCAAAAGCTTTTCACTTTCAAATGTAGGTCAAGGTAAGGCAGAGCGAGGACTTGAAGCCTACGCAGCTGACTTCATAATGGCAGTGAATTTATCATTTCTGTGGTAAGTTGATTGGTTTCCTCTCTGGTTTTGACGATGGTTGACGCTCACTAATAAACCACTAACCGTCACATTTACAGATCAGTTTTTGTCCAGATAAACAAATAAGAGATCATGTTAGAACTAGTGAGCTTTAGAGGTGCTAGTAGGCTATGCTAATCGTCACCTGGCTATCGCTACCTATTTGCCTATAGACGCAAGAGTGATTCTGATATTCTTGCCTGCTTATGAAAAGCTCCACAGAACCTTTTTTTTTTTTTCAATGAAAGCAACAATTTGCTTTATTGCTGAGTTATAGATGAGCAATAAAGCAAATTGTTGCTTTCATTAAAAAAAAAAAAAAAAAGGTTCTGTGGAGCTTTTCATAAGCAGGTAAAAATGCAAGAAAAAAAAGACAAAAAAAAAAGACAATTTGTCATTGTAACACTTCAATATTTGTTTGTGTAAAACAAAAGATACTTTGTGTTTTCATTTCAGAAGTGCTGTCAGTATAATTGTGTTACCATTGGACAGACCCAAGCTATATCCCTCTATTTCTAGTCAAAGCAAAGCTACCCAGCTCGTTTCAAGAAAGTGAATCAAGTATTGCCCCTAACTTTAAAGTTTTTCGAGGTGAAAGTGATCTTGAAGGACTTAAAAAAAAATTAACACAGCTACATGCATCGCAGACAGAGGGATAAGAATATCATCTATCAGGATCTATGAACAGCACACACTGTGCTAAACCTTTATGACCAGACTGCTGCCACTGCTGAGCGATATCTGTATAACACTGTCAACTTGTAAAAAAAATTTAAAAAAAAAAAGAAATCCTGCTGCTGAACCAGGCACTGATCGGATGTTGAGACAGCAGCTCTGACACATAGCCCAGACCCTGAGGCTACTGTCTGAGGTGCTCTCAGTGTCAAGAAAGTGCTGTTCACTGGCACCAAGTTGTCACAATAACCTTGCAGCACTGGAGTGGCTTAAATCGCCGAGATAAAACCCAGAGTATGTCACTGTGGTCCCAAAACTACATCTCATATTTCCATAACAGCCTCAGCAAGGTAATACAAAGTCACTTCTCTGATAAGAGAGCAAGTGTTAGGCTGCTGCCAGCCCCATTATACAAACTTTGTTTGGTACTTCTACAATGCCAAAAGTCATCGATGACTTTGTCGTAACACCAAGTGCTGAAGATCAACACCAACTCCAAAACCCTAGACTGATTTGCAATTGTGTCTTTTTTTCCACCATGTAGATGATCAAAACAATCCCCTTATGGGTGTTTGAAGATTTTCCTGTCATTTTCCTAACATTTATGTGTTTGGGTAATGCATTGGCATCAAAGATTTCTTGCACTTCAAAGCCTTTGTTCTCTCTGCAGTGTATTAGCAGGGCCAATCCACACGAGAGGAGCTGTGTCATCTGATGACTGATCAAGGCAGCGGTGCGAAGATGGCCACAACACTCCAAGACTTCCAGACAAAGAACTCACCACACATGCAGAAAACACAAACATTAAACTCTTACCGGCACATGCACATTCACCTGGGAGTGCAGCGATAAGGGGCATAAAGCCCTCCACTGAGGAATGATGACATTTTTAAAGCTTTAATTACATGCTTGGCTAACGGGTAGCTGACTGTCTCACTGGGCTCAAAATTACACTATCACTGTCTACAGCTGTGCATAGACGCAAAGTCTAAAACTCACTTGCCATTCACACGCTCACACCTTCCTTCTGAACCTCGGAGGTGAAGAAACGGAGTGAGGCCGCTCACCGCTCTGCCGGTATCAAGGGAAACTACTAAGTACAGGTCCTGCTCATTGATCGCTACTTCCAAAAGGGCACCAAAATACTACCTTGATGTTAACCAGACTATAAATGAAAAGAAAATGACAGTCATCCAAGGGTAAATTCATCTCATTCAGCTGAGAAATCAGTCATTGAAGAGTTTTTTTTCTTGGTTCTGCACAAAATACTGCATTTTCAAATCATCCAATTACTAATATTACAATCAATCATCAGCTTTAGCGATGACAGAATATGACTGGGGGGGATGATGGATGAAATCTCTTACAGATAGATTCCACTGCAGGGGAGGTCGAGTGTCTTTGGTTACACTTGCTGTACTCGTACAAAGCTTTCAACCATTTGTGCTGTTGGATCTTATAAAACAGAGGTGGAAAGCAAGGAAGTACATTTACTCAAGTACTACAATTCACCATCATTTGGAATACTTATGTCCATTGTGAGCTTATATTGTACTCGGATACATACATACATAAATGTATTCACAAATATTGGAATTCACTATTTTGTGTTACTGCATGGACCCATTACTATAAAGCTGCTGCAATCAATATTTGTTAGAATAAAAGTGGCTCCACAAATTGTGTATAATGGGTCATTCATAGTGACAAACTTCAGCTCAATGGAGATTAACAGCATCTTTTAATTCATTATTCAGGGTTTACATTTACTTGGTGGCCAGGAACATAATATATAGTGAATACACATCAATTAGTAAATACTGTTTGACAAATCAACATTAAAGTGTGTGTACAGCCTGTTTCCACTCTTTCCTCAAGTGCCCAATAGTCTGTCATTGGATGAATTTAAGGTTTTACATGTGAACCATAAGACAAACTAAATAGATTGGTACAGTTTATACCTGCTAATTTAGCAGAAAAGATTTTTCTTATAAAGATGTGCCAATTTTTGCAATCTTTATTTCCCTAGACTATATCTTACATAACTTGCTGTGATGCTTTAAAAATCAGCATATATTTAGAAATATATAGAAGGAAAACATGCTTATCTGTCCTCATTCAGTCTGTTTTGAGTGAAGAAAGTGTCTTGTCAGTTTATTGTCAGTACACGAGTCTAACGCAGATGAAACCTGATGTATTTCTGTGCTGGAAAGCCCTTTGCAACCACTATATAATACTTTAACCCCATAATCATATGTTGTGTGTAAAGTGCTATATCACTGTTGAAATGAGTTACATTAAAATCTATACTTCAGCAGTTTTTCTGAAATGGTTTTATATTTATAGTTTTATTTAACTTAAGTAAGTAAAACTACTTTAGTTATTTTATTTATGAGTGGGTCAGATCTGACAAAGTTGGTCAAGCTTTATGACATCCCAGATTTTTTTCAGCGCTTTCATGTTCTGTCTGCATGAGAAAATGACTAGCTTTTTATTGAGTTATTTTCTTTTCTCTTAAAACTGGTCCTTTATTGCCAAAATTCCCAGTCATTCAGCCCAGTAGGATGCGGGAGGGCAGGGAGAAGTGGACTATAATCAATCATCCCACATGTTTCTTGCGATCAACACATCCAAGATAACAAGCCTAAAGGGCTGCCAACTCCTACTGCCCGGTAATTATATGCCTGAAAAACAACAACAACAACCACCTCTTTGACAGAAAAAAAGAAATCATGCACATATATACTTCAACACACATAAGGGACCTACATATGGGGAGGGAGCCATAAGGAAGCTGCCTCGGGATGAGTCGTCATTCTGTGTCTGAAGAAATGTGGCGGGAGGGTTAGTAAATTAGCTCTCGGCTCCACTGGAACCAATTAATTACCCGGATGTGTGCATTTGTGTGCATCTGTGTGTGTCTGTTGAGCGCCTGGCCTTTGTAATTTGTCCTGAGATAGGCACAATAGCACAAAGTTATAGGAGTAATGAAAAGAAGAGATGGGTTTAGTTAACTATTTTAACACAGAAGTGGTCTTTGTGAATTTGTGCACGTGCATGTGTGTGCCTGCCCGAGCCTCCATCTCCCCAACCTTGTCTCCCAAGGGTAAACTGACACAACAGAGGAGCAGAGTCGGAGACGGCGCCTGCAGGCATCCGATGTGATCGTGTCTCCGCCAGACGAAGCAAACAGTTTCAGGCCCATCTCCCTCTGTCTCGCCTCTTTCTTTCCCTGCGTGCTACTGAGGAGTTTCAAGGATTGAGATTGCATTTTACCAGGAGCTGAACGGACTAGTCCACTTTGACAGTTAGCCTCCTCAAAAATAGAGACGCCCGAGACTTTCAGCCACTTTGAGAACCAACCTGCTAACCTTAGCCCCGGGCAACTTGTGTCTTTGGATCTATTAAGGCTATGTGAAAGCAAAAACTTCACCCTAACTATGGGATGTACTTCTTCAGTAATTCTTCTTCTATCACCACTTTTTGTTCACTTCCACTGGAGCAGATCCGACGGGTAAAGGCTTTAATTGGGCATTTGATTCCCACTTGGCATCCAGAAGAAGACTTTATGAGTCTGTGGTATGATTAGGAGTTGAAAGGTATTGATGCTGCAGATACATATCATACGTACGATGCATGCTTTATGCATAGCAATAGATAATCTGATGTAGCAAGCGCCTGCACCTTTAAAATATGTTGCGTCTACAGTAAACCTGACGTTAACTGGTGGTAAGTGCTGTGTTAGAGGGAATTTGATATGTTTGTACAGGTGCACCTTGAATATATACACACACACACACACACACACACACACACCTGCTATCCAGATTTGCGACGCCAACAATTTTTTTTCAAGGTCACTAAAAAAAAGTGTTAAATAAACTCCCTCACAGCAAATATATTAATTTCACTTTTGAGTCTTTAGAGACCCCATTTGAATAAAGTCAGTAGCACTTCTTGAGGTCATAGGATGCACATATTAAAAATGGCTAGTTAATAAGCTTATTTACATCCTGTGAAGATGGGAGTGAGTAAATCAAATGATTTGTGCTGTGTCTTTGAAATTCAACACATTAAAGAAGCTAACTTTTAACATCAGGACTCAGTGATTAGGATTCTGCTGGGAGGTAGTAATTGCGTTTCCTTCTGTGTGATCGAGTGTATTTTCCCCATGAGAGAGGCCAGGCTGTTTAAAAAATAAATTAAAAAAAAGAAGCACAACAACATACACATCTCGCAGCACACTCTCAGAGGGGAAGAAAACTGGGAAAGCATGGAGGAGAAGGGGCCAACAGTCGCTGGTATTAATAGAGGGGGAGCTGCGCATCATTATGGGACTGCATCATGATGGTCTGTAATTCGCTTTTCTCTGGAGGATGGTAACTGTAGCCTGCTGTCCCAAATGATATCCAACAAAATGGTGAAAATGTCAATCAAACACAGATTTGGTTCTTTAAACCTGTTTCCTTAAACCTCTGTTTTATTGTTTTACATGTGTTCACCACGTTCACATTTATTTCCTTTTTAAAAATAACTTAACCTTCACACCATCCTCCACTGTGCAGCATGAATATTCACAACTCACACTCTATTTATAAAGTACTGAAGCTGATAGCTGATGGCTTTAACAACCCATATTCTCCCTCGAACGCTGACACTCACTGAAGTCAACACAGCTGTATTGCTGTCAGATATAAGAGCTTAAGACCACACCACAACATTATCTCACCCACATCAATAGATGTCATTATCTACATGCTTAGGTCCAAAGGCATAATGACCAGGTTGTCCTTCACCATGCGCTCATTAACCACTGTGACAAAGCCGTTTGTGCAGGTAGATTTCCTCTGCAAATTCCACTTAGAAGGTCATGTGAAGCAGCGAATTGGAGCATAAGTTGACAAAGTGCCAAGGAAGAAACACCAGTTAAACGAGGAGTTTGCCCCCATATAAAGAAGCCCTCGTGGTGATATGGGAAATGGTAGCACATATCAACCACACTAAAGGTGAACTACTAGCACCATTAAAACTGCAAAGCAGAAATATCACTTTGCAGCTACTCCATAGTAACATGGAGGTATGGAGGTGTGTGTGTGTGTGTGGGTGTGTGGGGGGGGGGGTGTTCATTTGAGAAGCTGCCACACTTTGTAGACAAGGACAGGAAGGGTGACATCAAACTTCTGAGGGAAAATAGAAAACTGAGGCTCAAGCAGATTTTCTCCGGGTGTCATTAATGATGCTGATCCCTCAGCGCGTCATGCTACACTCTTACTAATCAGGTCTCACTATAATGTTTCCGCACTGTCTCTTTCTCTGATCAGTGACACTCCGCCCTCCTTTAAAAACCATGAAACTTCAGAAGGAAAGCGTGAACTGCACAGTTAATCCACTCCGCCGGTGTACTGCTAAATCATCAACATGCCACATTAGATGGGCAGATGGGTGGGAGGAGAGAAAAGCAGATCACAGGTTTGCAGACCACACAGGGATGAGTGTAGACACACAAACAAAGAAGCGGCTTTGGGAAGTTGTCTTTGAAAATAAAGGGGATGCACCTGTCAGCCTCGATATTGACCGTCATCAGATCCACACTAAAGACACTTCCTGAATGTCCTTTATAATAAATGCATTTTAATGTGAAGGTAGTGGCAGGCCTTTACTGTAAAATGGAAACTGCTGACAGTACAATTTGCAGTCAGCTACATTAGGAAGGATGGACTCTGTACATCTAGACTGACTTTTAGTAAATAAAGAAAAAAATAAATACTGGGGGGAAGATGTGCAGCATTAATTCAGCAGGTCAGTGTTGGTTTGTGAGAAAAACAGAAGCAAACTAAAGGAAGGCTTATTGGTCCAGTGTACCAGCAGATATGCTGAGTTTCAGTATCACACGGCATCCCAACCTGAAGATATATTCCGTTCCCATCAAAACAATTCAAGGTAGGTAACACATTTTTCATTAATTCTATTTCTTTTTTTTGTGTGTTTCCCAATAGAGAACAGTGCTGCATGGGACACCTTAACATTAATTACAGAGGATGCCCCCATCTCTTTGTTTGCTAGGAACAACAAGCCAACTGTGAAATTCACTTTAAAAAACAAATATTAGAGCAAGGTTATAGCAATTTAGTTTTTACTGATGAACTTCTAACGTGCTGTTAATTCATGATAATGATGTTTTTTTTACAGAATTCAAACAAACTTATCACCACATGAAGCCTAGCCTGCTGGTGACGTTAAACAATGTGACTCAATACCTACATACTGGGGTCTGGTACTTATAAAGTGTTTTTACACAGTTGTACAATAGCAACATACAACAACAACATACAACAACAACAACAACGCTCTTTTCAGCCTTCTGCAGCTCTTCATGACAAACATTGCTGAATACCTGAGGACGTCAGTCAGATAGATAGTTGCACATCTTTGGTGTGTATGGTGTCACCGTGCCCCCAGAACACTGATAAAACCTAACAAGTTCCCTCTAATTGACCCAAATGAGCCACGTAACGAGTAGAAATCACTTTGATACTGTGTCATCACTTCCCTCCCCAAAACTGAGAGAGCGTCAGGGATTAGAGGCTACAAAGAGAGAAGATGCGCATCCTGTCTGTCTGTCTACAAACCCCCAAAAAAGTGTGTGATCACTATCTGTCATGACAAATCACGCATCAAAGCTGCAAATTGCCATGTATCACAGTTGCAGTATATCTTTAAAACATTTTCGTCTGGGTAAAACTACAAAGATAGAATTATCAAAAGCTCACCTCTCTGCCTCACTCAGGCGTGGGTGGATGGTCTATAATTGTTATAAAACTGCATGTATCAGCAGGTAAACCGCAGGAGAGCAGGTGGTATGTGTGTGTGTGTGTGTGTGTGTGTGTGTGTGTGTGTGTGTGTGTGTGTGTGTGTGTGTGTGTGTGTGTGTGTATGTGTAAATTTTAGGCTTCATGTTGGTGTTTAATGAGTTTTGTGGGGGAAACTCCAAGGTTTCCGGGATACAAGTGAGAAGCAGCAGTCTCTATTTGGGCCAGTATTAACTCCGTGAGCCTTCATGGCTCCAGGCTCCTCCACTAACTTGATTAGGCAGGTATAGGCCGGGTGCTTTGTGCTCTCTCCGAGCTAAAATGAAGGCTCGCGCAAGGACAAGCTGACACACACACTCGCATGAGCGCAAAAGGGGACAAACAAAAACACACACAAGCAATCTTTCCTCTTATACCGTTTTTTTTTTTCTTTCTTTAATACATACATGCAACCACAGTCCCGTCCCAAAGTGTCCCCCGAGAGCAAAGGCAATACCATCTAATCAGCAGCAACAGCTACATCAACTTTCCTGACCGATGAGAAGACATACAGGCAGGCATGGCGTGTGTCTATAGCTGTGACAGGTCTAATTTAGTCCCATAGCTAAATATACAGTGCATAGCAACACTGCCCCTCTGAACTGCGGAGTTTCATGACGCCTTTGATGGCTCAACATCAAAGCTGAATATCATCGCTTTTAACTCTTAATATATTAATTCACTTTAGGTTCTGCCTCATATTGCTGCGGAGAAAGGAAAAAAAAGTTAACTTGGCCTCACAATGCATATTCATGCAGTGGACACACACAGACAGACACACAGACAGACAGACAGACAGACACAGAGACACACACACACACACACACACACACACACACACACACACACACACACACACACACACACACACACACACACGCACACACACGTTACACCACCTCAGAGTGAAACAACACGCTGAGCTCCTTAGATTTTGGTCAACTGACCTAAATTTACCTGAAATTATGGCACATATTAATTTGAAAACACCTTCCTGTGTCATTATGATACCAATTACAGGTTGTGGTCTTAGTTCATACCCCCTCAAAGCTCTAAATCCCCAAGAGTCAGTCACAAGAACACTGGGTGTATTTAATATGTGGTCTCTGCTGTTGTTGACACCAGCCCCGGGGTCCATCTGGGCTTGATTGTAGGCCAAAAACAGATGTTTCTGCCTGTTTCTGTGTGTATGTGTGTGCATGTGTGTGATCGTGTGCATGTGTGTGAGCGTGTGCGCGTGTGCGTGTGTGTGTGTGTGTGTGTGTGTGTGTGTGTGTGATGTGGTTTCTTCCCCACCTTAAAGCCTGTGTAAAATATGTGTTCACAGATGTTTACCTGAGCCAGATGTACGGTATCTATTACTGCTGAAATGCCTCTTTGTCAGTGTGCATCAGACCCACTTCTATCAGTTTGTGTTTACATGCATGTTCATTTGTGATTGTGAGTTTAAACGTGTACTTCCTTGCATAGTTTTACCAATATAAGTGTTTCAAGCCTTATTGATTCAGTTGCATGTCTCTTTCACCACAGGCCATTATGATAAGTGTTCATGTGGGTTTTGTGTGCATCTTGATTTAAAGAGATTGTGTCTTTTGTAGAGCTGAAACAATCTGACAATGTGTAAATGTGTTAATCAACTGAAAAAAAAAAAAAAAAAAAAAAAAGATTTTCTGCTTTTCAAATGTGAGGATTTGCTGCTTTTCTCTGTTTTACATATCATTGTAATCAGAGTATGTTTGGGTTTGATTCTGATTGTCAGATAAAATAAGAAGTCTGACAAGATCTCCTCGGTCTCTGGGGAATGAGTGTTTTTTTTTTTTTTAACAATTGAGAAATAATCAGCACAAGATTTAAAAATGTAAAATAACCATTTGAAGCTCTAGTGTTTTTGAAGTCACACCAATGAAGTACTTTTTTATATCTTGCGTGAGTGATGTATGAATCTATGAAGAATTGCGCTTCTCTTGGCTGCATGTGTGTGTGTGTGTGTGTGTGTGTGTGTGTGTGTGTGTGTGTGTTTTCTTTACCTTAAATGATTAGGAGTCTATGCGAGGAAGTAGAGTCGCATTTATCCAAGATGTTGAGAAAACTTAGAAGATGGGACAAATGATAAAGCTGGCAATTATATTAAACGCCTTAAACAGGAATTTCTATTAAAAGATCACTTGGGATTCATATTCTGAAATACACACCCATACCGGATGTTGTATCAACCAATCAGCTAATTTGAGACACGGGAGTGTGTTTCACAGAGGTTAGGTGTTTCAGAAGTGATTGTCACTTGCAAATACATGTGCAGCATCTACAGTTATCCATAATGCTTGTGTCTAGGTCATAATAAGGTGTTTATTTTAGCTCTTCTGTGACCTCTGGTTACTAATACACCTCCTCTGTGTAGGTTTGCAAATATGTTTACATGTATCCTCACAGATGCATAATTCAATCACACGTACGAGGATGTTTTTTTTAATGCCTTGGGGTCATTTGACCACAGAATTTTCTCTGTTATGTTAATCCTACAAGATAGTGACCTCCAAAGTAATAGCAAGCTAATATGATCACATCAGACAACTTCACAGAGTTGTTATATTCCTGCCTTTTCGTATTATGTAAAATGAATAAGGTCTTTTTTTAATTTATTTATCTGGATCGCCTCCTTACAAGGTCAACATAGGTGGAAGATAACTACCAACTTGGCACTATTTAAACCTATTGCGCGGACCTGTATAACTGAATGAATGCTGATTATCACCACCAGGTTAATCTCTGTATTTCACAGATTTTAAAATCTGTTGTATGGCGAGACATTCCCACGCTGGTCGGATAAATGCAAAGTCTACGGGTAGAGCAAGCAGCAGAGACTTCCTGTTTAGCGACATGCTAATTTGAATGGAGATAAAATAATGCGGTCATGCAGCTCTTTTGGACTACAATTATTATTGGACCAAATGATAGTGAAAAGAGACATTTTGCAGAGGTTTTGACGCTCAAGACAATTTATCCGTTTACAGCAGCATCACAGATTAGGCTGTGATGAAGCCTTAGTATGTGTGGACAGTGTTATTGTTATTAATCTAACTGGTAGAAGGAGTAGACTAAAGTTCCCCACTGCAGCTTTAACAGACATCTGCTCCTCTGATTTTCAGTCTCGTGTCAGTGAACCAAAGTGTCTCACACCATCACAGAAACCCAGAAGTGAATAATTACAAGGTTACACTAACTTGTTTTGTTCAATTGTGTGCAGTCAGTGTCAGAACAAATGTAAGCGTGAAGTGCGCGACAAAGTCTTATAACTCCACTGCAATTTTTTCTCCAGCTGAACACTCCAGCGGGTTTGTGTGGATGCCTGCCTATATTTGCTGCATTATATTATTTTTCTTCATTTGCATTTGGACGTATGAACGTGCATGTGAGTGAATGTATTTATGTCCCCTTGTGTCTGACAGTAATTTATTAGAGGCTCCAGGCAGCTCAGCTGTCTGAAAGACTGAAACTCGATGAAGTAATGGCCTTCAGTCTCGCTGCTCTTCACAAGAAAAGGGGCAAAGGACTGGAGAGGGAGCTGGGGCGAGAAAGTCGTTTAGGGTCACTTGAGGTAGATTACTGGAGAGAAGCCGGTAATAACAAGAGGAATGGAAGGAGTAAGGAGATGCAGGAGAGGATGACGGGTAGAGGTCGGATGAGATGGAATTGAGGGACGGGTCGAGGATAGAGGAGGTTGGAGTTAAGAGGAGAGGGGTGTGAAAGAGGTTAGGCAGGAACAAAAGGAGCGACGAGTGAGGGGGAGAATGGAGGGGATTAACCGAACCTAGGCTGTGGATGGAAAGAAAGACTAGTGTAGCAGCACCTCAGAGAAAGGAAAGAAGGGTCGGGGTTGAAGTGTGGCTTTACTATGAGGAGTGCCTGGGATCGCCGTAAATAACACACACCACATGCCATGAAAGTGTAGTCCCTCACGTCTCTGCAGTCCACTTGCGTGTATGTCATGTGTCAGGAGAGCGGTCCCACAGAGATAATTGAATCAGGGCACGAAAACAACAGGACAGACTGTAGGTGAGGTGGTCGGGCACAGCTGGAAAAACAACAGTCTTTTAAACTAAAGGGAAAGGAAACACCAGGGGAAATAGTGGTATTCGGAGTATCTGAGACTGCGGTGTACAGAGAGCTGGCCTTTCACGGGAGCCACGGCTCCAGGTGCAACACAGAGCAGGTCTGTTTAACATCCAGGTCCCGTGTCTTGTGGATGTTTTAGACCACTTCCACCCCACATGTTTCTGTTTTCATGAACATACTCAGGTTTTTGGGAGGTTTTGTTTTATGTAAGCTGCATTCAAATGACTATAATCATCCATCATGGCATAATATTATGTGAATCAAACTCACCGCCTGGCAAAAAAACAGGATGCACAGCTTGAAATTAAGCAGTTCAACCAAAAATACCGGAAAAAACCTGTCCACTTTTACAGGCTAGAAAAATATTGAGAGGCAAGAAGCTGAAATTGAGTGAGAGGAAGCTTAAAGTGCTCCGGCAGCGATGCAGTTTTAACTGAGCTCAACCAGCAGACTACAACTATTGTAAAAGGGGGAAATTGCCTGTAAAAACTTTCCCTCTGCTCCCTCATCCCTCAATCTGGACAAAATCTGGAAGTGAGGGCTCATTCAGGGAGCAGCATATAAATAAAAATAAATAACACGAGGTGTAAACGAGTCTAACAAAGGGGGTGGGGATGTAGAGGCGGGGGTGGGTGGGAGTCGTCACTACAGCTGGCCCAGACTGTTAATGTCTGCACTTTTTCTATTAGACGGGACCCCCTGGCTGCCTCATACAATTATGTTATTCTTCTGGGGCCCTGAGTGTGGGTGTCTGCATTGTGAGACTGTCTGGAGGTGATAAAACAGCAGAAAGCACATAAATAATGACTTAATGATCCCCTCCACCCTGAGCTATAATGATGACAATGGAGTTTTCCAACCCGGGACGCTGGTGGGGGCGGGCGGGGTGATCCACATGTGGCCTCCAGGTGTGCTTAAGTCCAACACTGTTACGTCTTAACCTCTCAACTCACAAGGTTTACGTCCACTTTTACTTTGACCATCTGTGACTACACCACTATTGCTGCATATCCAAAAACTAAGCTCAGCGTTCATCGTGTTGCAAGCCAAAATATGTATCTCGTGCAAAAGCTGTTTGTTTTCAAGCGAGTGATACAGCTGGATAATCTGCATTAATCATCCCGCTGAGCTACATTCTTCTGTGTGTGTGTGTGTGTGTGTGTGTGTGTGTGTGTGGGGGGGGGGGGGGTTAAGAGAGAAAAGAAGCAGGTAATTTTGAGTGACAGACATTGTGGAACCAGACACCAAATCAGACATTCAGCTAAATTATAGTCCAGCCGCTAAAGCAGAATGAAATCTGTGATTTGCGTAATTGTTTCTTTGGGTACGTTGTGCGATCACTGCTTTACAACATTAGCAGTAAATCATGTGGCTGTACACTATAATTAACATCCTTTACCTCCTTCCCCGTAATCATGCTCTGCGGCTAAATATGGCAGAAATTGATGTTTGAAACATTTTGTGCTCAAGGTATTTTTAATAATTTGCCAACACCTAATTGGCTTGTGCAGCTTCCGAAAAGCTCAGGAGTTCAGTGAGCGCTCAGACTGTCATTGATTCACACTGTCAAAGAGAAAAAAGGCGACTTAGTAGCACTAAAAAGTGAGAATCAAAGATAGAGAAAAGTGCCCGTAATCTGCCAATTACTATAATTGATTCAGCTAAAACTGATGAACCCTGGGTATCTGAGATGGTGAGAAAATCACATTGGGAGTGTGCACTTGTGCACATGTGCAAGTACTAAAACAACACACACGTTTTTTTTTTTTTGTTTTTTTTAAACAGGCCAAGACGACACATAGATTTGGAATGAGAAAGTGTTAATTATGATATATAGGGCCCGAGGGTGGAGGTGGAGAGGGAGTTAGGGTGGGTGTGTGGAGCTCTGCTGATGACAATGACAGGTTACATAGACCTCATTGTGTGCAGGGAGACCTGCCACCGCCACCGTTGGTGGCTGGAAAGAAAGGGCTCCAGGAGGCAGCGACTGCTGTTGTTTCATGCCTATTAACACACAGCACTGACAATAAAACTGAAACCGAGGGTTGTTAGTGCCCTTGAGTAAGTTACTGCATCCCGATCCTGCACTCTGACCTTCCCATATCAGAGGAAGGCGAGTTAAAAAGATTGCTCCCCTCTGGGGATGAATATACTATTGTATTAACATGAGGTTTTTCAGTGCACAGTGGGGTAGAGGGTGGGAGTAGCAGCAGGGTTGAGGAAAAGGAAAAGAAAAGTCTGCTTCGTTGATCTCCAGCTGCAAATTTTCGTTTTCTGTAACACCAGCAGAGGCATTAAAAAGCAGAAAACCCAAACAACCTTTACTTGCACAATTACCTCCCGAGTATCAGCTGCCTGATGGTCTCTAGCAATAGTTTCCGCTTCACATTGTGCAATACAACTCCTTTTTGTGTGCTTTTCTAAAGTCAATAAAAAAAAAGACGTCAACCCTGCAGGAAAGAATCCCCTTCTGGCCTTAACTGTTGCAGTGCAAGGAGTACTTTTCTACCCAGAAAGCCTTTGGGGAACAGCGTGGAGCACAAAATAGATCAGGATGCTACAGTGCCCTTGCTCCATGAGGGCAGAGGTCTATTTTTAATGAAAACAAGAGCACAGCAACAAAGTGTTGTGGTAGGGCAAGTCCAGAGGAAATTTACCCTCTGCGTAGGAGTTCCCCTCCCTCACTGCGCCGGTCTGAGGAGTTCTGCAGAAGCTTAGGTCAAAAACAAATGCAAAGGTTTCCTACAACAAAAACCTGTTTCATTCCATTTGAAATGATTTGCCTGAGCTGCTCTCGGCTTATCCTTGTTAAGGAAAATCAGGTAATAGTCTTCTCTTCTCTTAGTCCCCTTGCTGTCATGATTAGCAGTAAAAGAGTGTGTTTCATGCATAGGTGCACCTTCCTTGCATACCGCTGTGTACATCTATTTGAAGGAGCAGCAGGAGAGTCGGGGTTAGGGTCAGGTCTGGTCAAGCTGAGGTCAACAAACAGGAACAGACTCATCTCTGAGAAAGTGTAACTTGAACCTTTCCTTTTAGTGGCTCTGCACCCCGCTGACCTCCTGAGCCCTGACACATTCACATGAGCTGTATGTGAAATAAACAGCAGAACTATTAATATTCATCATATTTGTACACTCAGATATTGTTGTTACTGCCTTGACTCTCTGTGGTTTGCTTATTCTTGGGGATTTATTTGATTATTTCACTTTTCTGCCTATCTGACAGCCTGTGTTTCTCTCCCGCAGTCGAATCTCGGCCTACATTGTATGATGCTGCAGGGTTTAAAGCTCATCTCCTCTGTACAACACAAACGCACACAGTGCACACCTTAAAATATGTGTACATTGGGATGTGGGTTTTTAGGCACTTTGGTGTTTCTTTGTATTTTAGTTTTCTCTTTTCTATGCAAGAGCAAGGGGGGGGGGGGGGGGGGGAACACATCTCCTCCCAGAGAATCTTTAAACAATCCACTTCAGTCCCAATAGGGCAGCACGGTGGAAGAAGCACAGGCAGAGAGTCAGCACAACTCTTGAACATATCTCACTTCTCTGGGGAGCACAGAAACACAATAGAGCCGGAGCAGGAGAATAGAAACATTCTCTTGTTTCATGAACAGCATAATCAGACCACTATATTAGCCAACCAACACTGTCTATGGCAAAAAGGACACTCCTAGCAATACCTCTAGAATTACTACATTGTCTTTTGCAGAAACTGATATCCTTATCACTAAAACCCAGTACCATGGCGAGACTTAATGTCCCACAACAAAATATCTCTTGAAACTAAACTCCCACTTTACGTACAATAGTATTCAACCCAAAATGACCACTTGTTCTCATGCACACAGCTTAAAAAAAAAATCTAAGTCAGCTCGGCGTACAAAATAAGGTACTGACTGCTGGCATACAGCCATGCAGTGTCTAACTGAGAGCTCATTCTTCCTGATGGTTTATTCGAGCCAGAATGAAATGTTATTCAGAAGGAATAATAAGTGGTTTGTTATTCGCTGCTGATGGTTTAGATCAGACCACACATCCTCCATGTGTCGTTTCACCTTCAGAACTGAGGCAGCATTGTGTCTACGATCGTGTAGACTACACATTCACATCAGTGCTCAATGCACACCGGTGAAGGGCATGACTCATGAGAGTCTCGTGTCTGGAGAGTGTGTTGTGTTTGCAAGGTTTTGGAAAAACAATAGTGGCATGTGAAGGAGCTCTTTACCACACCACTATGTTTTCTTACTAGATTTTTATTTTAAATACTCAATTAAGTCAGAAGTCCTGCAAAAAATATTACGCAAATGGCTCCATTACTAATGCGCTGACTCTACTTTAAAATCCCTTTTAATTTCCTTGATAGAGACCTGATACTTTATGGTAACAAATGTTGTTTTTCTGCCTTTGCTAACCTCTGATTTATGTTCAGTTTTTGCATGTTTAACACACACACACACACACACACACACACGCACAAAAATAATGCAGAAGCATGGGTATACAGTATATGTGGCTAATCATTAAATAATACATTATTAGATTGAATGCATCACTATGTACATAGCATTTTACTGTTGTAGGTGTTGGGTAGTTAATTCATAGGCTTTTTGTATCTTAGTCCCCTGGTATCTGACCGAGGAGTCGGGCCCCTTCAGAGGGTCACAAGAGACATCAGAGATTATTAATGGAAGACGTTTAGAGGGTAAATGGCTCTTTAGTTGAACTGCCAACAGCCTCAATGAGATGCTTTTCTTTTTCAAAAGCCAAAGATGTTGGGAACCTCTGGTTTCATCATTCATGCAGCAGTATATTTTTTAAGCTAATCATGTTTTTTCATATAATATCTCAGTTTGAAAAATAGTTATTGACAAGCTGTCGAGTAATTATGACAGAGTAAAAAGTCATTGTTGTTTTTTTTGCTGACACATATGGGAGTAGAAGTAGTGAGTATTAAAAGGAAAAACTTTGTTTGGGTATACACCTCTAGGGTCAGGAAGAGTGCAGGTAAAATCATGACTGACCCCGAACACCATGCACACAACCTGCTTAAACTCCTCCCTGCCGGTAGAGACACAAACTGTCTCCGCAAACTGTCTCCATTGTGAAAAGGACATCATTGGGAACTCGCAACATAACAGTGTCTTCATCTATATATAGAATGCATAATTTATATCACTAATATATGGGTGTGTACATGTTTATTCTATTTATACATTTTATTAACACTGTACAGTGTAACTTCAGTCTTACTCTATTTCTGTTAAGAGGGTTCTTTATGGTGTGTGTTTTTTTTTAGATGTCTGTTGGGAGCAGCTGGAAATCATAAAAACATTTCCAGTGCATCAACACACATGGCCAAATAAAATAATTTTGAATTTCAAAGTTGAAATCTATTTCACTTTCCACGAGCCTGAGAGGTGAAATTCAGGGCAAAACAGTCTCCCAAATATCTGCTTTTAATTGAGAGCGACTCAGGTGAGCAAAACCACATTTTGGAACTTGATGACAACATTTGAATGTTTGCGGGTTCACAGTGAGGGGACATTGTTTGGAGAGATATCTTTAAGTAAGTCAGACTAAAACTTTAAGAGTGAAGGGGATTTTGAAGATTTTGAAAAGTGACGAAGACATGTCCCCTTCGCCTTTTCTTCACTTTCTCTTCCTTTATCTTGTTTTTTCTGTCAGCACTGTTCTCCCTCTGTATCGGTCTCCTGTCTTTGACTCATCTTTCCTTCTCTTTGCGTTCCTTTCTCTTGTCCCATTCTGTCCTGCCTGCTGGCTCTCTGTCTGTCTCTCTCAATGGACTTCTGTAGCACTGACAGCTGAATCCAGCAGACAGAGGCATCCAGGGACCGACCAGATTGCTGCCTCTTGAGGGAAAAATCCTCCTTATACATTTAACAATTTCCCCCAAAACCAGCTTGTCCTGCCTTTTTGCTCATCAGTCATTGTATCACCCCCCTTCTATCTCCATCTCTTCGTTTTTTTCTTCTACCCTTTATTTTCCCATTCACAAACCAGGCGTCTCCCCTCTTTGTCTGGGAAAATTATCTTTTCACCTTTATCAGCCTCGTCCAATCTCCCTTTCACTGTTCATATCACCCCTCCAATCTCCCTCCGTATTTCTCTTCTGTTCCCATTTTTTCTGCGCGGCCGAACTACAAGCAGTGGGCTGCTTTATCTTTAAGATGTTATCGCAAACTTTCATATAAGGTCGGATAAAAGGAATATAGCACGCTCTGTAATTTCATTTTCTCATTCATCTGCTGAGGAAAAGTGTCCTCTTGCAACTTGAATATCTTTTTTTTTTTTTTTCTAGGATATTGCTCTGATTAGCCTTTCGTAATGATTTCAAAGTAGAGATAAATGTTTTCATTTGCCGAAGATTAAAGGATTTTCTTTATTTATATCCCCTCACTGATCAAATTAGAGCTACTCTGGCTGTTTGCGACGCTGCAATAGATGAAACTCAGATAGCTCTAAACACATCACATCAAAAGAGCTTCTTATCGTATAATGATATGCTCCATAAAGATAAGACGCAACCATGCACGTCCCATGAGGCGTAAAAACGCCTCTAATCCGAGAAAGGTTCCAGCTAAATTACCACCTCCTGCTGCTATGATAAACATACAGCAAACAAAGGTAAATACACAGAAAGCCACACGACCATGCACCTGCTTTAATGGGTGGCTGCTAATTTAGCTGCGACTATACATAGCAAAGAGTGTCAAAGTCTCACAGGAGGCAGTCCAGTTTTGCTCTCACCTCAGAGGTAAAAGCTGCAGCCTGAAAGAAGAAGCTCCCACAAAAGAGAAATATACGAGCTGAGCGCCGCTATCAAATGAACCTCTCATTCATGCCTCAAAGTCATTCATCTTCCAGAGAAATACAGCTGGGTGACGGCCCGGAGAGGGGAGGAAAAAAAAAAAAGAGTATGTTTCCCTCTGTGTGTGTCGGCATGTGTGTTTGATGACAACTCATGACTCATTTCACCCTTCAAATGGCTCTGTGGCACTCAATCAGTCAATAAACAAAGAGCAGCAAAGCCTCTTCGCTCTTTCTTCCTCGATCTCTCTTTTTAAAATCCTCTTTTCACCTCTTTTCCCCTGACTCATTACACCTTGTCACACACTTTCCCCCACTCCTGTCTTCTTCTCCCCTCAGCTGCTCTCTCTCTCTCTCATACCAATACAAGTACAGGAAAAGTACAACAAACTCCAAACTTAAATAACTTTACAATAATCGCTTCTCCTGTTGTCACAGAAGTTTGGAACCATCTCTGTTTAACCTTTCAAACATCCTCTTCATCCCTTATAGTGAAAAAGAGGCTTTGGGGATTATTTAATCGTGACCCAAATAGAGTCTCCCTCTACTTCCTGTGCTGGCATCATGGTTAAAAGACAGATTCAGCTGCTATTTGAGAGGGGTTTTGAGGTTGTAGTGGAGAGAAGGACAGAGGTAATGTAGTGTAACAGTGCTGGCGAGTGAAGGCTGGTTTAGCAGCGCTAATTCCCTCTGACGTGTGGACATGAAAGTGGATGTTTTACTCAAACCGCAGACATTCATTCTTGGATTCAAGCAGCAGAAATAATAGCGCATCCAGGATCACATATCGCTCGCCTGCGCTTCCCTGCCGCATTCTGAACTCAAATTATTTCCTACACCTGCCCTTGTGCTGTTTCTGCTGTTTAGCATGCAGTGTGAAATTACCACAGCTTCCTCTGCCTGTTTTACAAGGATTTGTCCCATCAGAGAACTGGTGTGTGTGTGTGTGTGTGTGTGTGTGTGTGTGTGTGTGTGTGTGTGTGCGTGTGTGCGTGTGCGTGTGCGTGCCTGTTTACACACAAGCACATCCACTTTTTATCACTTCATTTCCAGCTCTTTTAACATATCAATCTTAATTCTGTTCGCGCTGTGTTTTCATTTTGGCTCACTTTACTCCAGCTGTGAAGCATTATGATATAATATTCCTCATAGAAAATAAAGCCACGATGTGTGTTTTGAAATAATGGCACCATGCCTGTTTTCCTAAAGCACCAAACCTTTTACTGCTGACCTTGATGGTAACCGATCTCAACGTTGTTTAGCGGCAGCGTAGCCGTCGTGTAGAATTTTGTGAGGACAAACAACAGACGACACAGGGTTGCATTGTGCATCCCACTTGATGTCTTCTTCACAATCACTATGGCAACAGTTGTTATGCTTTGCCCTTTAAAGAACAGAAGTGGCAGGGATGATAAAGTTTTATTTTCATTCCCTTTGTGACCCACATACTTTCAAACACCAACGGCCTCTCAAATCTCCTGTAGGAAACCTTGTAGTTGCCATAAGTTACTATGGCTACTCAAAGGTTTGCACCATCTTACCAAATGACTGGCAATGACAAAAATGGAAAGAAAAAAAACAAATGTTTACTTACAACCTTAAAATTGCCTCTATTATGGATAGGTCAGAGATTAATCTAAATACACTGTTACTGTAAAAAAAAAAAAAAAAAAAAAAAGATCACTAAAAATGAACACAAATATTTTGAATTAGTGTCTCCTAATATGTGACAGAACTCTGGTTCCACCACAGTCCTGAAAACAGAAGTGGCAGAAGGAACAAGGGAAGGGATGAGATAATGGCAAAGTGGTTCTGATGTATAAATAGCCTGTGGTGGTGAGAGGACAAAGCACAGCAGGGAAGAACAGCAAGCTACTCCAACTATTGTGCGAACCTCCAAGTTTACTCGCATAAGAGCAATAAATCATCCACTGAGGAGAATTTGTGAAATCGGGGCTTCCATGCAACTGTCGGCCAATAAACCCAGATCTTTTGTGAGGCTGTATGTACACAGACACAGACTATCCTGAAGCCCCGTCTTGCGGGTGTCAGATAAATAAGTAACCAAAAGGCCTTAAAGAGCACAGAGGGGCCAGAGGGTAATGACTGTTTAGTTTACACGTGCATGATAATGCCTTTCACTTTCACTCCCGACAGAGCTCGACCCCGGGGGGAACATCGAATCACAAAGGTCGACAACAATGGGCTTGTCATTCAATCGGTTTCCATGGCGACCACACAGCTCGCTGAGGCCGCCGGGGTCATTTTCATCGCTGGATTCTCTTGGCTGGGACTAATTGCTGTGTGTGTGCGCCGCTGTTCTGTGTCAGTGCTTGGGCAAATTCCCAACACAACGCAAATATCAATCACGCTAATCATATGCAGCTCTACACTTAGTGCTGGAATGTGTGGCTGGTTTCCATACTACTGCAGCAATCTGCTACTCAACTGTTATGACTCTAAAGAGGCAGAAGTGCAAGTGTTAATGCTGTTTGAGCTACAACTAATGATTATCTATTGATCAATCTGATGATTATTTTCTCAGTTAACCATTATTTTAGTCTGTAAAGAGTCTGAAAATGCACATCACAATTTCCCAAAGCCTATTGTTGATATATTCTGTTTTCCTGTCTATCCAACCAACAGTCCAAACCACAAAGATCCAAAATTTACTATTAAAAAAGACCAAGAAAACCAACAAATATTCACATCTGAGGAGCGACAACCAGTCATCTGGCTTAAAAGTTACTTAAATAATTAATGACGTATCAAAATACATGCCAACTTTCTCCTGTAATCTTTTAGTTTTTCTCTCTTCTCTGTGGACGAACTAATCACTTCAACTTTAATGATGCAGTATCTCTTTAGAAAACTGGTAACGTCTGCCAAAAAGCATCATGTCACATGATTTCTTGAATCAGCACTATTGCATCTTCAGTGTCACTCTCTTGTGTTGTACTTTTTTTCCCTCTTCCTCTGGGGAGATTTTAGCATCTAAAGTCTAATACAGGCCTGGAAACTGTGAGTCTGAAGTAATTCTACCATCTGTACGAGGGTCACTTATTGCCACTGGTAAGCACAGTGTGACAGGACGGACGAGCCATAGCATCTTCACGTGTCTGAGGCCTTCAGATCAGAGGAAGCTGACTGCGTTTATCAGAAATGTGACTTTCATGTCCTGTAAGCTCACACGACCAAAACAACTGTCGACCCTTTGAATACCAATGGAATAGAGAAGAATATGCTAAAGGCTTTAAACTCGGGAAACAGCATCTGAGTAAAAATGTGCTTGCTTTCTAAAAAGGTGTTTGCCTTAGGCCTTAAAAAAAAAACTAAACAAAACAATGGTGAATAAATGATTTCGTTAACAATCATGTCCACTCAATCATACCACTAATCAGCATGATCACAGCTGGAGATAAGCATTCATCTAAACCTGCTGACAGAACAGAGCCGTGTAGCACCTGAACCTCATAACTGCACACAACATCAATCACCTTTTTTTCTTATAGTACCAAGAGATGTTTTACCATTATACATTCAACTTATCCTTTTTTTTCTGAGTCTTTTTGACCAACTCTGACAAGCACGCAAACGTGTTGGCTTTTGTTGAAGGGCACTGCTAGCGTAAATTGGAATTTGAAGTGTAAGACAAAAGTCAAATGAAGCCTTTATTCTACAAGTGAAATAACGTTTTGATAGTTCAACAAAGCCATAAGTGAAAGCCTTCAATGACAGCTCTGGCTCTGCAACTCAGTGAGAGGCATGTAGTTTAAGACGTGTGACTGGGAGGTCTGAATACCTCAACAAAGGGAAGAGCAAAATAAAAGAAACTTGGCACATCTACAGTAGCTACTGCGATAAAATATAAAACACTTGCACTATACTGTACACAATCAGCGTCTCGTCAGGAGAACCCATTTTTTCCCTATCCTTTTTGCATTCAAACCAGTGAGATAATGGCCAACACATCTTTACTCTATTAATAATGCAGGGTGCAGGTGCCTTAAAAGTTACATTAGATAATCGTAATTGGACAAAATGTATGAATTATTAAAGTGTGATTATGTTTTTAAACCATTACTATGAAAATGTCCCAACTTTCACACCATCTGTGGAACCACTTATATTGTCAGGACTGCTGCACTGCTGTTTGCCACACTATTGTCTTTCCTTTCCTCTATTCTCTTTCATCATGATCACCTTCCAAGCTTCTCCGTAAATACATGAGTGCAACTGTTACACTAAATTCTGTAGACTTCAGTTACTGAAGCTTTTGGTGATTATGCCAGACCCTAATCAACTGTAATAAGACATTAGAAAGGCCGAGTACTGCTGTGAAAGTCTTTGGATACAAAGATTTGATGAAAGCTCGGAGGTACCTGGTGGTGGCTGCACTCTGCCAGCACCACCAAGCGGCCAGGCACAGCAAAGCACAACGCAAAACTTCTAAAACATTATTTACGATATTGTGGGTTTGTGGATTAGTGTCTGTTTACTGTTCGATACTGACATATTCCAGCAATATATTTCAACCAATGTTCACGAATGATATCACCGCAAAATTGAGCATCTGATAGTGAGTGAAACTCGTCCGTTTATGATCAAGAGAAAACAAATGCGTTGCGTTAAGAAGAGAAACGACTGCAGAACTCTGTGACATTTCGGAGTAATAATAAAGCAGGTGCACAGTTCATTCTAAAAATCTGTCTCTTCTTACCAAGTGAGGTGCCCAACTCCCGTTCATCTAGTAGGGACGAAGCTGCGTGTCTTGTCCCGGTGAGAAGAGACTGAGGAAACACAGAAAATGAAGATGAGCTGAAGATGAAATATCCTCAGTTCTGCTGTGTCTCTTTGTCCGAAATCGACCTCGGTAAAAAAAAAAAAACTCCTCTCTCTGCAGAGACTCCTCTGTGCTCTGCGTCGTCCCTCCGGAGCCCAGTGTGCTATTTCTGCCCCACTGAGAAGCGCTCTGAGCCGGTGGTGGCTCCTCGGCGCACGGTTTGTAATCGGACACCGCACTGTCGCGCTGCGCCACAGACAATAAGCCTCCGCTCTTGTGGGGTGGTGCGAAAAAGCAGCGGCGCGTTGAAAAAAAGACAAAACTTTCCTTCAACTAAAAACGGCCGGTGCTGGTGCAGAAAGGGCCAGAGGAGTGGAGGAGGGTGATGTGTCCAATTCTGCCCTCAGACACAGCTGCGCAGCACACGAGCAGGGTTTTGATTGCATGAGGACTGCGCCCCCACTTTTTGCGCGTCCACTCCAGCAGCGCGGAGAGACGTGGCAGCGGCGCACAGCTGTCCTGCAGGTGGAGGAGAGGAATACAGCCCACTGAACGCTGAAGCTACAAGTGGGACGAGTGGGATTTAGACATTTTCAGCTATTTTGACATCTTGATGGTGCTCGATCGATCCCAGCAGCGAAACACTCCTTCGGCTTGTCTCTTCCAGGGAGGTCAGAAGTTATTGCAGTCTCTGATAAGCATTCACCCTTGAAGCAAAGTTTATTTTTGTGTCATTATTGGAGTCTTTGGCTTCATTTAGACAGCACCCATGTATAGAGAGATCCCAATACTTTATTTTTTTTAACTGATTGCAGTTCTTTGTATCTATAAATCCCCCAAACTGTTTTCAGTGGCAGAACTGTTGAGAATTCAGTTTCAAGGACACTTCAGCAGAAAGGATGCTTACTGAAAGTGGTGTTTGAACCCTGTCATGCATATGTGTACCCACTGGGACCCAGCTATGAATAAAGTGTTTAGTAACTGCTGTACAAAAGCCATTATTCCATTCATCCAACAGCAAATGTATCTTCTTTTTTTTTTTTTTTTTTTTAAAGTAAATACACACACAGTGTCTGATACGAGTGTGTGTGAGAGAGATAGAGAAGAGGAAAACGAGGCAGAGTGACTGCTGTGTTTCTGTGCCTTTGTGTATTTTAATACTACCATCTCCAGCTCAATTACCTATTTATCCCCTGGTGTGAACGCAGCCTCTATCAAGCACTGAAAGCCCAAAGTGTCGCACACAGCTTTAGGGCTGTGACAGAAAGCTAGTCTGTCTTTTTGACAGACATATAGCGGAGTCAACAACAGCCTATTAATACGCCTCTTCGTTAAACCAGTACGTGCCTCCGTGAATGCCTCTGCTCCCGTGTACCCACATCTAAATTCAAATCAGGTAATTTTCATAAAAATGTCGCTACCCACGATAGGGGGAAGGAGAGTTGAGATTTACATTTCAAGTGGCCTCTGTGCAAGTCTGGGAAATGCGTGGGTAACCTTTTCCTTTCTATAGATGCACAGGGAGATGCAAAGGGATCAGATCTGCTTTCTTAAAATATCAAAGCAGATTAAGATAAGACATGCCACAGGCAGGGGTGATGCTTAACAAATAGAATGCAGAAACTAAAAGAAACAATACATTTAATTCTGACACTAAACTGACTTTGCACTACATCATATCTTAGTTAGAGAATCAAATGTTTCACCCACTGAAAATGCTGTGACCTCCAAAACTTTCTCTCCTCGCTTCAGGAATTTCAGACCTCCTTTAACTCAGCATGGTCTGCTCTTCCGTACAATATATGTTTTACTGCCTCACAGCCAAAAGTGTAACCTGCACAGCTGCAGCTAAACTTCAGAGTGAAGCTTCAGATGTCTAAACTGCACAGAGCATGCAAAATCCATTGCTAAAAACAATGCAGTGTCTTTGAATGGACCATCTGACTCGGTGATGGATGATTGTGAGTACATTAGTCCATGACAGGTGGCCTGAGACAGATTGAATCAAAGCTACTCTGGCATTCAGGTCTCCTCCAGTGTGTTTGTGGATGTGACTGTGTGTGGCCACCTTTGTTGCTCACCATTCCTGTTTTGATGTCAGGCAAATGCACTCAAGTTGCCAGGCAACCACAAAAAAATTCAGTTTCAGAGGGAGCCTCCTCTATTTCACCGGGTCATATAAGATCTCACTGGGGTGAATTTGTGTTTGTTTGTCTATTGTTTTATCCTGCAGCTTTTGGAGAAAAAAAAACAGGGATCTAGTTTATTAAGTGCAGTGACTAAACAATATTTCAAAATAATGTCATGATTAAAGAGAATGAAAGCCAACTTTTATCTGTATGAAAAAAAAAAAGCTTACTACAGTGGACAAAGTAGTCATTTGAGGATAATCCCTGGCATGTGTATTTATTTCTTTGTTGTGTTTTTTTTTTAAGACGAGCATTTGTAATGGATTATTTGTATATTTTGTGTGTCTGTATACAGTGATTGAAGGAGATACTCACAGCAGGCCAAGCCCTTGCTTTGGTGCCAAACCTCAGCTAACCGGAGCTGAACCCCAAAAATCCCCTCTGTCAAACAGGCCATCTGTCATGCAAGTTCTCTGCCATTCCCCAGATCAGCTCACACCTTGCAAACACAGCCAGCCAGCTACAAAAAAAACACACAGTCCCTGACACATGACTGAAATATTTCCCCAGGATGAGGATGAAACACGAACACATTCTTGCACACATGCACAATTGTACATGAATGACTGTACGTTTGGCTGACTCGGGTTGGGACTGGGAGAGGTGACGCAGGAAAGTGAACGAGACCAAAAAAGAAGGTGTTTTGGTCATTTCCCAGGAGAGGAGGAGCTGGGGAATAAAAAGGGGTGACATAGCTATGAAAAGATAGCAAGGGTGAGAGAGAGAGCAAGAGAAGCTGGCCAGCTGTGAAAGACTGCAGTCATTCCTCACTCTGAGCTCCATACCTGCAGACTCAATGAGGCATCCCACGCTGCAGCAGGGCCAAAGCCGTGTGATTTCTCAGGCTTACTCAGCCTTACTGTGCCCCTGCAGCAGCAGCATCCAGGGCCTTGTAGTGCCAGGACTCCACAAAGTCTACTTCCCCTGCCACGCTCCACCGGAGGAAGGATTGGACAATGATGCCGTAACTGTCAGGGTGTCTGAGGAAGTGCAGTTTTCAACGGGAGAGAGCTCTTCTATAGGTGTCAGACTCAGCAAAACTACTGAGAGGTTTAAGTTTCAAAATGGTTGCTAATTTATCAGCAGAGGATATGAGATAATTCATGCTAACATCATGCCTGTATTAGAATGCCAATACTGATCCATCGATAAGCCCACCACTCGGTTTAGCCGGTCAAACTTGTCACTTTTCCCAGAAAATATCTCAGAATCACCCAAATTTGGTACAGACATTCATGGTTCCGGATAATGAATTCTGTGACAGCAAGGTCTGGATGGATTGTCATGAAATTTGGCAACATTTAGATTCTTCTTGGCGATGGCTTCACTTTGCCTATTGTACGATCATCACGTCAAAGGTTCATTTTGTCCAGTACTTTGGTTTAAGACCAAATACTCACAAAAGCAGTAGCAGTAGTGGTAGCTTTACCTTTGTCTTTAGTGCCACTTAGCTTACTTACTAACAAGCTAAAGTTGGATGGTGGACATTGTAAATATTATACGTGCTAAAAAATCTGAATGTTGCCATCGCCACTAGCAGGTTTTTTTTTCAATTAGGGTTTGAATGTCCCACGTCGTATAAATTCAGATTTCCTTGTCTTTTAAGCAGGTTTATGTGCAAAAAATAAGAAATAAGTGTCAATGCCGAGTCCATTGAGAAATGCACACAACCTATATTTAGTAACTGTGCCATTTGGACAGGGTGTTTGAACTTGTCTGATTGTGATGTCACAGTACATTTTTTTTTTATAAATAAACTCACGATCATATCTCCCCTTAGCATAGCCCACTGTGCCACCATTAATCTGTAAGAAAACAAAGCAGTGGCCTAGGCATGCATCCGTCCAAAAAGAGTCAGCCAATCAGAAGACAAGGTCATTGATCTCAGTGCGCCTTAAAGACACGGACACAGAGCAGTGTGTTCTTGGTAGAGCGTCAGAGAGAAACTAAAAACAGAAGATGTAAATGTACATTGAGAAGTTTTTTGGTACTTGAAACCACAGAAATATCTATAGCAAATAAAACACTAGAAAAGTGTAAAATATGGGAACTTTAAGAATATTCTTTTGCCACTGCATTTATCAAGCAAAATCTGGGACATTAATTCATCTCTTCAACTGCACTGCCATTTTCATACTAATTTTTAATCTGTCCAATAGGATTTTAGTTTAGGGTATCTTACTTTTAAATGTGTCTCCGTATGCTGCCTTTTGTATCCTGTCTTAAAGCCTTTCATGGCCTCTGTAAGGCACTTTGAATTTCCTTTTGTTGAAATGTGCCACACATACAGTATAAACTTGTATCATCTTGCATATTTGCATGCTGAGGTTAGTATTTCCCACAAAGCGATGCCGTGCCAAAGTACAACCTCACCGAGATGATAGTATGGCTGTGGACTCATAGTCTTTGTTTAGGATTTAAAACCAGTTGAGATCCTGGTACATTAGAGCGTTCCACTGACTGAACTTTATACTCCCTGCTCTTACTTATAACATCATTATGAAAGTTTACTCCATCTTTATCTTATCCTTGTGGGTCTGTCCAGTCCTCATATGTCTGTTACAATGCAGTGCAGGGGGATGATAGACTGTTTTTGGGGCAAGATATGTCCAAAGGTGGTGAATGAATGGACTGAGTGAAATAATGAAATGCAGCACCAGAGTCCAAGGGGTCATCTTTCTTGCTTTCTGCTGAGATTCTGGCTGGCTGTATTTGTCTTTGTCCTCCCCTCTATGGCCCATGATGGATAGCAAAAAGAATACAGCTGATGGTAAAAGTTTTTTTTTCTACTCTACTTTTTAGTGTCTTTTTTTTCTTTTCCCCGATCACCATTAGCGAAGTGGCAAAGTTAAGGGCAGGAGAGATGAACTCTGTGAAATTCAATCATGGGAATTGAAGGTTTGGAGGCGTGAGGTCTTGGCCCCATGGGCAGTTTGGAGATTGCTTGAGATTAATTAATGTCAAAATGGAGAGGGTGAGGCTGTAGAGAACAATTATGTATGTGACTGCTGGGCATGATGTTCACCATTCACAGTAAAGAGTGCAGCCTGCTGATTTCCATCTCTGTGTTAAGAAGATATTTTATTCCCAGTCAGTAATTTTGAGAAGCCAAAAGCAATTTAAGTGGAGATAGAGTAGGCAAAAGCTGCCCATGGCTAAATGGATAGAAAAATAAAGCCACTTATGTAAGTACTCAAGGTGCATATAATCCAGAAAAGTCACAGTGGGGAAAACTACCACCATCTCCTGTGCATTGTAATCTTCTGAAGGCAGACTCTGAGTGAGAAGGGGAATACCACTCAATTAAAGAATTCAGGTTCATTTTTAAAGGTTGAAGCAGTAAAGTCACTTCATATAGTCTGTCTATGTATGAATGATCATATGACACCTTTTGTGTGAATGTATCTGAGTATAGAAATGTATTTCTAAAGTGGATCTTGTATTTCCGTGGCAATATTGTCAGCTTAAAATGTACCTGTATCTGCAGAAAATCATCCCTCCCTCACCGTATCCGCTGCACTCTTAATGGAGGTTCACATCCAGAGTGCAGCATCTCAGATTAATCAGACAAATAAACTGCACTCTGCTCCTTCTAGCCACAGGAGACCAGAGAAACTGTTCACCAACGCTGACCAAACTGTCTCAGGAAACTAGAATAAATCCTCCAATTTCTAACTCAGCAGCAGCAATCTGTTTCTTTCAACACCATCTTGTGTTTCAGCGTGACTTCACTGGCCTCTCCGTGCACAACACTGTCAGTTCTCTCAATGCACACATCCATCCAAGTCTGTGTCCTCACCAGCTGAGGGCGCGACCGTCATACACTTGAATATTACATACATAAACACTGCATGTACACATTTTCAGATGTCCCTGATATGCTTTGTGCCATTGTCTTTTTCAAACATAAAAAATACCTATACCACTCAGACTGACCAGCATCAAGGGAGATGGTATAATCCTGAACCGTGATGCAGTCTCAGAGTAAGAGAGCCATGCACAAGGAACCAAAATTGGTCTTCTCGCTACGGTGCATTTTTATCCCCAGAGTTTTGGAAACCTTGATTTATGTGTGCATATCAGGTCTGCAAGGAAACGAAAAACCTCAGAAATCAAAGGGGCTTTTCCACTGTTTGCAAGTCCAGCAAGTTTCCAGAGACTGAAGAAACTGAGCAGCTTTGGAAAAAATATTTAACTTGCATTAAAATATGGGTTCTTGGTGAATGTAGCACATTACTTTCTTTGCATATTACAGACTTAATTTTGGTATTCTTCAGCTAACACTGACTTCCATAAACTGCCCCATTAAAGAAAATAAAAGAACCAACAATGCTGCAACCAAAACTGATAATAATCAAAGTAATTACCGGGATATTATCATTTCTTATTATTCTCAGTAATACAGATCCAGTTCTTTGTTTATAATGAGCCTGCATTATGGCTGAGGAACTCATTAGAATAGAGGCACCATTGGAAATACAGACATCCATCATCTCTGTACCGCTCTTGTAGGGGCCAGCTGCAAAGGATCGTAACATGCTACTCATGTTTCTCATGAGAAATGAGGTTTGTTGACAGGCAAAGGGGTGGTTAGGTAATTGTTTTTGCCCCACATTGGACAAGTTAATTAATTTCAATTACTGGCAAGTCTCCAGTTGGAGGGTACACATCAGAGCTGGGACAGGCTGTGTGGAAGAGGGTAGAGTCTATTATTTATTTTTTCATTTATCAAAGAAGACACAACTGTACTGAGCTGATGATTCACCTGTGAATGTGTTCAGAGACTCTTCCCTCTGAAGTTGTCTTAAGAGCTGCTCTGCCTACTGATGGAGAGAATGAGCTCAGGAAAGCTGTCTTCACACAGTCCAGCTGGAACCGTCAAAATAGCATTATAAGATGGAAGCACTTGCTTGTTTTTAAGAAAATTTGGGCCATGCAGCAAAAAGGAAGAAACTCTTTGCTTGGGCTTTGAACATGCCCAACCCCCCGGAGTCACTTTCACCTTTTCCCATCTTTGAGGCATGCCTTTGGACAAGATGAAAGTAAATGTCTAAGGACTTCAGTGAGGTTACGCTAGATAAACTATATGGAGAGCTCGTGAGAAGTAAATGCCTCTAAAAGCAAGAAAGAGACTCCCGACAGTTTGTAATGGTTGAGTGGTTCTGGGCAGACTCTATATTTTCACACTAAATTGAAAAGAAACATCACCATGTGCTGGAAGATTATTTTTTAAAACAATATAAACTGGTGAGCAGAGGGGTGCAACTGGGCAGCATTCATTATGATATCACCTAATTAATCAGCCCTGGTAATTAGTAATACACTTCAAAGGCATACCGGATATTTATCAGCTAGTGTAAGTATCCTGTCTAAAATTTTGACCACCAGTTTTTTTTTAACTAATTGATACAATATTAAATTATAAACAGTAAGAATTAAGTTAGACTGCAGATTTACAAAAAATCATGATGAACACCTTGTTCAAAAACAAACTCAACTTAGAGTCAACAGCCACATCGATTCTGTAAAGCTCAGCCAGTTGCATGTAGGTAGCAGAGTTACATTACATTTCATTTAGCTGACGCTTTTATCCAAAGCGACTTACAATAAGTGCATTTCAACCATGAGGGTACAAAACCCAGAACAACAAGAATCAAGAAAATACAATTTCTTCAAGAAAGCCAAACTACAAAGTGCTAAAAGTAAGTGCCATTTTAAGTGCTACTAAAGTTCTACTGTTCAAGGTAAAGTCGGAAGAGGTGTGTTTTTAGTTTGGGGCGGAAGATGTACAGAGTTTCCGCTGTCCTGATGTCGGCGGGGAGCTCATTCTACCATTTAGGAGCCAGGACAGCAAACAGTCGTGATTTTGAGTGTTTAGCTCGCAGCGAGGGAGCAACAAGCCAATTGGTAGATGCAGAGCGGAGGGAGCGGGCTGGGATGTAGGGTTGGACCATGACCTGGATGTACACTGGACCCGATCTGTTCACAGCACCGTACGCCAAGTACCAATGTTTTGAAACGGATGCGGGCAGCTACCGGTAACCAGTGAAGGGAGCGGAGGAGGAGGAAAAGGAGGAGGGGCGGAGTAGTGTGAGTGAATGTAGGAGGTTAAAGACCAGTCGAGCTGTGGCATTCTGGATGAGCTGCAGAGGTCGGATGGCACTAACAGGTACACCTGCCAGGAGGGAGTTACAGTAGTCTAGACGTGAGATGACCAGAGCCTGGACCAGAACCTGGACCAGAGCCTGGACCAGAACCTGCACCGCCTTCTGAGTGAGAAGAGGACGTATTCTCCTGATGTTGTGCAGCATGTATCTACAGGAATGCGTCGTTGCAGCGATGTTGGCAGAAAGAGAGAGTTGACTGTCGAGTGTCACGCTGAGGTTCCTAGCAGTCAGGGTCGGGGATAACACAGAGTTGTCCAAGGTAGTAGTCAGGTCGAGGGTGGGAGAGTCTTTCCCCGGAAGGGAGAGCAGTTCGGTCTTGTCGAGGTTGATTTTCAGGTGGTGTGAGGACATCCACTGAGAGATGTCAGTCAGACAGGCAGAGATTCGTGCGGCTACCTGCGTTTCAGATTGGGGAAAAGAGAGGATCAGTTGGGTGTCATCAGCATAGCTGTGGTAGGAAAAGCCATGTGAGTGGATGACAGAGTCGAGAGAGTTGGTGTACAGAGAGAAGAGGAGGGGACCCAGGACGTAGCCTTGAGGGACATCAGTAGTGAGAGGACAAGGTTCAGACACAGATCCTCTCCAAGTTACCCGGTAGGTGCGGTCATTGAGGATGAGAACAGGGAGAGAGCAGAGCCTGAGACACCGAGGTCCTGAAGGGAGGAAATAAGGATCTGGTGGTTCACTGTGTCAAATGCAACAGAAAGGTCAAGAAGGATCAAGACAGAGGAGAGAGAGGCTGCTCTAGCAGTGTGAAGCTGCTCAGAGACAGCAAGGAGGGCCGTCTCTGTTGAGTGGCCTGCCTTGAAATCAGACTGGTGAGGGTCAAGAAGGTTATTATGGTGCAGATAGGAGGAGAGTTGATTGGAGATAGCTCGTTCGAGAGTTTTGGAAAGAAAGGGAAGAAGAGAGACGGGTCTGTAGTTGTTTACATCAGCCGGGTTGAGGGTGGGTTTCTTCAGAGTTAAATTCTTTTGTCAGCATTATAACATGCTAGAAGTAACAATACTAAAATGCTGTCGCTAAGTAGGTAGGCCACAATGTTTACCATGTTCCCCAGCTTAGTTTAGTTAGTTAGCATGCTAGCTACTTAGCGCTGAAAAATGAATGGACCACCGAGGGGGACAAAAATATCTGAACCACATTTCCTTTCAACCAATTAAAAATGTTGTTGAGACATTTTACTTAAAACCACAGGAGGAAATGTTGGGTGATGACCAAAGTTGGATACATCCTCTGGGGACCATAGACATCTGCAACACATTTCTTAGCTGTATTTGAGATATCCAATTAAAAGCAAAAATGTCAACCTCATAGTGGTGCCAAAGGCGAAGTCAGGAATGTCCGTATAAAATTTCATGACAATCAGCCCAAAACAATCTGGAGCACCAGCAGACTGACATCCATCCTTGGCTCCACAACGCTGGCATTGCCAGGTGGCTATAGCACAGAATATGATTAACCATTTCAGCAGTCTACGCTATTAAGAATCCCAACAAGTTGAAACCCTAGAGGCAGTGCAATGGCACCAGTCACGTCCGTCATGATTGACGCGATTATGATCATATTTGCAGCTTACAGTTAAGACACCTGATGTTATGTAGCAAACATTCAAAATTACATCTTAAGCAGTTTTTGTAGCAACAGCAGCTTCACCAGCAGTGAATCATACATCAGCTTCCTCAGCACCCAACGGTGTTCAACAGTTAACAGTAGTGGTTCCACGAGACATTTTGTTAACTGATGCCAGGAGATGAATGCCTCTCTTGTCTTCATGAGCGGTTGAAGCTTATGAGCTTTTTAAAGGCATTGTATTTCCATATGAATCATGCAGGAGATAGATCAGTGAATATTACAAGCTGTTTGCAACAGATTTAAAGAATTAATTATTTATTTTCTGTCGATCTATTATTCATTTAGGCGTTCATCAGATGTCTGGGAGAGTCAACGGCAGTAATGCAGGGTTTCTAGAGACGTACACTCTGAAGCCAATCATTTTCAGACATTTTCATTCTCTTTTATAAGATCAGAGTGTGTTCTATTACCCTCAGTGGTGATAATGTAACACAATTTGTGTGCAAGTCTGCATTTTAAGCAGTAAAATGCTAATTATTTCTTAATTGTATACTTGAAAGCTTTCCCCCTGGAGGGCCACTGATTTCCCAAGTGTTACCTCTTGGTTGGAATAGGCAGCGGAATGAATAAACAGCCCAACTTTGGTGCTTTGTCAAGCCCAGTGCGCACTTCTCACTCCAGCAACACGTGTACCGTAATAGCTACATGGAGCAGCATCAACCCCTTAATTGATTGGTTAATTGCTCAGAATCCCTCTACAGTACCCCAGTGACCTACTAGTGTCACCTTAGGGATTGCGGGATTTGTGTCAACATTTCCCCATGTCATTTCATTCATTCCCTCTTCCTGCTACTCTTCTACAGAGCGTGAAGCATGAGATTGGATTTACAGTGTAATGGAATAAAGCACATTGTTTCTCATCTGTGAGGGAGGAGGATAGAGCTGATAAAAAAAAAAAAAAAAAAAACGAACTTGCCCTGCCGAATACTGATCAAAGACCTTGCATACAGGAAGGCAGATTTGTGTTTTTTCTTGCCCTCTTGTTACATTTACTTTCCTCAAAAATAGTGTTCGGTTTCACGGTGATGTTACCATCGATTTGCTCTGATGTCTTGGGATGGGTTTTGGAAGAAGAGTAGGAGGGAACAAAAGAGGTCATCATCAGGTGATCAAAGGCTCTTATATGACAGGTGTAGTTTTTTCTCCAAGAAGCCTATAGTGCAGTTTATATAGAAAGAGACGTGATGAAATTCATACTGCTTGGTTTAGTTCATTGTTGTGGCAGCTGTGATAATGATTACTCAGCATTCATGCCATACCAATGTGATGCTTCATCAGGAGGAATGAAGTCAGCTGCTCTTCTGAGATCTACAGACTTACCATTTTTCTCTTTGAGTCCCACCATTTCATTTCTATTCACTGACTTTCATCTCAGTGAATAGAGGGCCATTATCAGTTAATTAACTCTTATCTGTTTTACTGTTACAATGATAACACTTTCTGGTGTCACATCAAAGCATAATCTCCTTAAATTACAATGTCGCAGCTACCATCTAGGACCACGACTTTATTTTTATTTCCATATGAACAAAAGCAGAGAGAGGAACATCTATTGGTTCTGGCAGAAGCAACGAGATTGGAAGGTCAGAATAGATCTAATTAATCAGAATCCTAATGACTTCATTCAGAAACTGGCGCTGGAAGTCTGTTGCTCAATTTATGCTCTTGACTTTTCAGTTGCTCTTTATCAGCGGGCTAATGCAGAAGTTAATCACTGACTAGTTACAATGTACAGCACTAGGATGAAGCCTGCAGGTGCCTCATTCAGGAAATAAGGTAATAATAACAATTGAAATTAGCATTTTAATTGCTTTGTAATGGGTTGTGCTTCCGTCCATGCCGGTGTAAATGAGACACAGAGTAAGGACAGTCCTTTACCTGATTCTTTGTGAAACAGAACACAGAATAATACAACCAAACCAGTTTAACAGAATGGTGGTCATCTGATTAAAAAAACCCAAGATGAACGAGTGTCAAACAGAAGGGTTTGGCTTTGATTCAGTCTTAGAAACCTTTACTCCGACCATTAACTTCTTTCACAACTGAAGCCATCCAATAAAATGCCTCACACAGCCAGCGAACTTAAAGAGAGAGGAAGAAATAAAGAAAGAGGCAAAAACTTTTTTGTAATGTGATAAAAGATCATGTTAGTCAATTAAATAATAACTTAATCTCCAGAAAAAAAAAGTCAACAGTTTAAAGAACTTTTAGTCATGGATGCTAATGTTGCTCTGTTGGTCAGTCAGACAAACATTCAAGGTGCCTGGAAGATTACTCTGAAAGACTTTACTGATCCTGAGTTTTCTTTTAGCACCATCCGAGTCAAATATGTCAACAACTATTGGATGGATTGCCATCAAATTAAAAAAAAATTAAATTAAATTAAAAACTTTGGTGATCCCCTAACCTTTCTTCTACTACCTTCATTGGTCGAAATTTTACTAGTTTGGTTGATGACCAATAACCTGCAAAACTATGGAGATTTCCATCAGCCTCAGTTACGCTTTGTGTTTAGTGCTAAGTAGCAAATGTCAGCTTGCTAAGAAGATAAACTTAGATTGTGAACATGGTAAACATTATACTTTCTGGCATATTCACTCAGCATTTTAGCATTATTTACTTTAGCTATTAGGCACCTCTCCTATGTAACCAGCTACAGTTTGAGTTTGAGAAGCAGACACTCTTAAGACACACTTTTAAGATATGTTTAAAGCATTTATATTTGATAAATCTTATAGCTAGGGGTGGTGTAGGTGACCCTGAACCATCCCTATAGGCCTTGGTAGCTGAGAGACCTCCAGTGATGAGTACTACTCATTCACTTTCCATTGCTTTCCATGCATTTGTAAGCCACCATTGCATGTTGTTTAACATTTCTTTAACGTGAATGTGGTTGTCTTACCTTAATTTGTATCATTTCATTCATTTCCTGAATATTGTGGTCTTTGAATTCTTTGTAATTGTAAAGTGTTTTGGTCCAATGTTGCTTGGTGATTCTACACTTTAAATAAACTGACTGATTGATTGTCACTGTGAGCATGTTAGCATGTTTAAGTCTCAATTTAGCTCAGAGCAGCCCTGTGTCCAAACCCAGCCTCACAGAGCCGTTTTCAGTCTCTGCACATTCTTAGTTTTTTTTTTCAAGCTAAACTACTGGCTGGTTCCAGTTTCTACAATGTTTCTGTTTTTCTTTGCGACATATAGTAAGATGAAGATCCTTTGTTTGTCATAAAGTTGTAGATGTGACCTTATTGCAGCTTTTCACTTGAGCCTTGAGAATTAAATGCTGTTGAAGAAGTGCAGTTGATTTTACATAAAGCAAAGCTGCAGTTCATTTGAAATATGGTAGAGATGATTTTCTCTATTTTGATGACGGGAAAAGACAAACACACACACTTAACAACTGGAGTGACCTCAAATAAACTCAACAGATTTGTATGAATACAAAGTAAGTATAATAACACAATTTACACACCAGATTGTGAAAAATCAACTGGGGCACGTAACTTGCATCCCCATGGTGTCAGTGTAATATTCTAAATATATGTAAAGGATAGACCAAATAAAGACAGGTGCTGACGAATCATATCCCTTTATCTAATTTCTTATTAGAGAGAATCTCACACATCAGCACAGTTAGCCAACATGCCACATCAAAGACAGTGTAGGAGTGGACACATCCATCCTAATTAGTATGATTGAGCGCTGATCTATGAGTGATCTGAGAAAACATACACATACAAGCACACACCTACGCACACGCACACACGCGCGCACACACACACACACACACACACACACACACACACACACACACACACACACACACACACACACACACACACCTTGAGCCCAAATGTCATTCCCTGCTGTTTATACAGACACATTCCAAGTATATCCCTGGCAATGGAAGCATGAAAACTCTTGGCACATTCAAACTCATTAAAATACATACACACTGATCTGTAAATACACGCACACAAAGCCCAGCTGTAGTTTTGTGATATTCCTACACACACAAAATCCAGGGATATTCCTGGTGATGGAGAAATGAGCAATCTTGGCACACAAAGTTGAATTCTGCATAGTCAATGTGAATGGCTCTGACTGCCTGTCATCTTCAGTGGACTCACACTTCAAGCCTGTAAGTTGTTTCTCTGAAGGGGCTCCAGTTACTCAGCAAGTATAGTTTGGCTCAAACATCAGGATTCAATTAAAATGTAAATTCTTGCTAAGCTGATAAACGTGAACAACAGTTCCTCTGGCACCAGACAGGAGGCGTCTTTTTACAGACGGATGTTGATTTTGTTGTTTGGGAGAGCAGGTGAGCGAAGAGGCCCGGCAGGCAAAAGACTAAATTAACATAAGGTCGAAGGTGGAAAGCAGGATTCAGGCCGCTGAGGAGGATTTACAAATGGTCTTGTCTTTGCTGTTTCCTGCACTGCTTTCTCTGCCTTCCTGTTCAGCACAGATCTTCTGTGTATTGCGCCTCTTTGCCCACTTTATTGACAGCTCCCGGAAAAACTCGATCTGGTCTGCACAAGCACCTTTTAAGTTTTCCCACAAACTGCACAAGTGGAGAGACATTGTTTGCAAGGAGCTGACACCTCTTCGACTCAATGCGGCTTCAAACAAAGTCAGTAATGCACGTCACGTCAAATCCAATCCACTGAAGGGCAAACGCAACACTTTGGAACACTGAATCCTGATAAGAATTACTATTTTTCTGCAAGCAAGATAGATGTTTCCTCGCAGTTTCTGCACTAGCTCTCAGCTGATGTTTGACAGTGCTGAAGGAACCGCAATAGGCTAGAGATGAATGGCTTGTATCACAAGCCAATGCTATGGAGCTGCTGGTCCTCCAGGAGGAAAGAATTTCTAATTTTCACCTTTCATTGTGCAGATGAAGCCTGCGGTGGGTATAAGTCACAAACTCACTTGCCTGGATGACAACTTTCCATTTGGAGAAGTTTTCTGGGATTAAAAATGCAAAAGCATACTGGCTCCAAGTTACCAACAAATTACCTCCGGGGAAAGACTGCAATGCTTGCACAACTCTGCGCCATTTAGTGGACTAATAAGTGCTACAGCCATCAAGAACAGGTCCTGAGGAAACCTAATTATAATCATATCCAGCAGGTATAATAAATTCTTAAAATTAAATAACCCACTATCAGGACTACCATATCATTATGCTCAGACACATGCGTGTCATTGCACCAGGCGCTCATCCTCCCTTCCTGACATTCAGACATCCTCACTTATCCTGTCATCGCAGAGACACAGGAGCAGGCATGTCCCTGCCCTCTAGATTATGTCTATAGTGGTAGGCCAAGGAGAAATGATCACCTTGCTTATCATCCTTTCGACACTTGATGAAGATGAAAGCCAATATACAGACAGCAGTGTTTTAAAACACTACGTGAAGCAAGCACTCTAATGAGGGTGAAATACTGTCCTGTTATCCTTCATCTAACATGGCATGATCTGACTTTTTCCTTGACCAGTACCCTCTCTCTTCACTAATCGGTGGCCTTGTAACAATTAATAATATTTCATAATAACAATAATAATAATAAAAAAAACTGCTGGGTAAGCATGGCCTCTAAAAACATTCAGATGCAGCCTTCTACTGATATGTTCCACTTGGAGCTGCAGTTGTTCCTAATTTAGCAGTCAGGTGTCCTCGGAAAGGTCACAGACAAATCTGAAGCGTCATGACGTGACTGATGGGGTAGGATAGAAGAAAGAATTAAGTTCTGTGACACCAATTTGTACTAATACTTTTGGAATATTTTACTTGCTTGCAAAATACTGGATAATATTACCTCTTAAACAGTGAAGTTCACATGGTAAATGTTCCTTTGGTGAAAGTGCAAACAACTCACATCTACATCAAGATGACAAGGGGCCCCAATTAGATGCTGTGTTTTTGTAAGGAATCACAAGGGGACACAAAGGCTGCGAATCCCTGGTACAACGCATTATATTTTAGAAGCTCATTATTTGTTTTGTTTTGTGAAACACTAACCTGAAAACTAAACCTGACAAATAAATGCAGTCAAACGTAGCGCTGATTTGCACTTGCAGTAGAAGTATAGAGCAGAATAAAAAGGAAACCAGCACTGGTTTTCAAAAGTCAGATTTCTCACTGGGGAAGTAAACAGACATTAACAATGAATTTGGTTTTGTTTGCCAGTGAAACACCAAAGGAACAATTTATGGTTTCCCACAAAGTGAAACTGCCACTGCACAAGACTGCGGGCTGAACTCATTTTAAGCACTGCCAAAACATATTCAATGTACTTTTAGTCTAAAATATGCATATGGCAGGAGACCAACCTCTTTGTAAGCAGGCTGCAGGAGCTGATAAATGCATAGATCACTTTACAGTTAAACGCACCCACTACATTTTGAAATAAATATGACCAATAAAGGACAGTCACTTGCCTGAAGGGTTGCTAAAAAATTGAAGCTATTCACACTGTTTTCCATAAATAATTACAATCAAGGTGGTTCCTCAGAGTTGTATATGCTCTGCATGCATCATGCAAACTGTTATTAACAAGTAAAAAAAAAAAAAAGACATAACTGTAAAGAGTGATGAAGGTGTTCAGACTGAGAAAGGAAGAACTCTGTTAGCAGTTAAATGACCTGAAAAAACTCATTAACTCCCCTCTGTTGTGGGCTGTGATGATACACTGTGGTTGCACGAGGACACAATATGAATTTGAAGCAAGAAGATCATTTATACAGTGTAAAAAATAACACCTAGTGATGGGTATCCCCATCTGAGACAACTTTGAGGTGGGAAATCAATAACAGAAGTACTTTTGACATCTTATCCATCCTCACCCATGCCTGGAATGTGCTTTACTGCCGAATTCAAAATGTGGAGCTTTTTCCACAGACACTGAATACACACCGACCTCAGAATATGTGTCACTTGATAGGAACGGCAACTATTTGCACAGCGTAGAAGTACAATATATCTTTGACAGACAACGGTGGGTAATTGAGCCGTCTATTCTGTTTCTCAAATAGCCTTCAAGACCTCGGGCATTTTAAAGCATAGTGTTTTGGGCTGTATCCATTACACAGCTGTTTATAGCGAGATATAATGATTAGTAAAGCGGTATACATGATGGATTATTGCCTGCTTCCCAAAATGCAAACATTTCCCCTGGAAACATCAATTACTTAAAGCAAAACCAGTGCATGACAATATCTTACTGTATTTACGAGGTAGACGCTCATGCATGAATACATGAATCAGTGAATGAAGGCTGTCGTTTGGATGGATTTCATTTAAAATCATTTTACATACTGACACTGCTTTTAAAAATACACATATGTATACCGCAACAATATATATATATTTTTTCTTTTGCTGCTTGCATACGTTCCCACCTATCAGATTTTTCGGATACATTAAATATTTTGCTTGTTAAAAATGTCTAGAATCAGGCGCACATACATTGTGAACGGTTCCAGCTCAGCTTATTTGTATGCAGCTTTGCGATGCAGCGGCTGAATATATATATATATATATATATATATATATATATATATATATATGTATATATATAAAAAAAAGAATGTCCTTGAGCATACATTCCACAAGAGGGCTCTACAATTGATCTTGATCGAGCCCAATTATTTTTTTCCATCAAAAGTACAAAACTTCAGAACAAAAGTCAATGCAATTTTCTGTCACTTAAATGTGTGATAAAAGACATCAATCTGCACTGGGGTAATGTCAAGCAGCGGCGCTGCCTGTTTGCCGCACAGCACGTGGGCTCAGCAACAGGTGCAGGCTGCTCAGGAACATGTGGCTGAGCTCAACAGTGGTGCAACACTGCTCTCTGGTGTCGCACTGTAGGTTTGTTCATGCCTCAAAGAAATACACACGTTCACATATTTACACTGCATATTTACACTGCTGTTCACACTCTAAATTAAAATGTAAAGTCACGTGCAAAAACGTTTTCCATGTTTCAGCTGAAGTCAGTCTAAATGACTTTTGGAAAGGATGTCTTCATCACTAGAAGACAGAGCAGCTCCGTTTTGTAGATATTAACACGTTACACACATTTCTGAGGACCAAGTTCATTTGTCAAAGCTCTTCACACAGCAAATTAAACAGCAGGCAGCACACGCTAAATATGGACAACCTTTGACTGCACTGACACCGTGCAATTAGTAACATCTTTTTTAAGTATTGATTTCAAATCTAACTCAACTCCACCAAAACTGCATTTTGCTTGTTTTGAATGCCGTCTTACAATCAGTCAATTTACATTCAAACCTTAATAGTAAACAACGATATATATAAAGTTGCATTAAGAAAAAAAAGGAAAGAGTCGATCTTAAGTGTGTAAAATGTTCTGGTTGCGTTAGTGCCCTTTAAATATGTGTTTAAAACGTTATTCTGTACTGCATGTCAGCGTAAAGAGCGCGGTCTGAAGTTTTTAGAAAGAGCTCAGTATGAATGTGGACGTGAAAACAAACGTGAACCCTAAAAAAACTGAAAATGACTTGCAATCCTCCAAGTGCAGGAGCAAAGTCACAACTCCGATTTTTTTTTTTTTTTGTAGTTATCCGTTGTCTATAAGAACCAGTTAAAACATGTTTTATGGAGGTTATTTAGTTTATATAACCTTATTGTCTGAGTCTAAATTTTTGACACGTTACACTTGAATGATAAGTAGTTAATTTAATAGCCTTAAATAATGCTTTTTTTTTTTTTTATTTGTTTTTTTTTAACCCAAGCCTATTGAATTCATGTCTTTTCTGCCTATGGAGGGAGTGAGTTTGTAAAGACACAACTGAATTATGGGAAATTGTAGGGTGTTTCTGAAGCTTGACCCACACTAGAGAATACAATACAAGATATCCAGCCCTCTATAGAGCAATGCCAATTCCCTTTAGTGCAGCTTAAGGCTAATCAGCTAAAGACAGAATTTGTATACATCAAAATATAATCAAGTATCATTATAAATAAATAACCTGTAACTTAGTGTGAACCAGTGTCTACTTAACAGTACTTCTAAATTATAGTTTACAGGCTTGAAACACAAGGTAAAAGAAGACAATGAAACTTGCTATATTATATACAACAACAATTTAATACAGAAGATGTATTTCCTCCCAATCAGAAAACAAGTTAATTCCCCTTAACTCACAAAGCTACAAAGTGGAGATCTGACATGTCAACCACCACAGGAATGAACGTGAAGTGAACAATCAGGATGTACTTGACAGAAGAAGCCTGTAACACTAAGGTTTAGGTGGTCAATCATTGTCATGCTGCCACCATGTTGGTGATGTGAAACGAGTTCAAGCCTACATTCATGTTTGCAGGTCTGGGTACCTTCTGGTCATTTGATTTTCATTCAAAAATCAGGTATCAAAAAATTGCAAAAAAAACCAACCCACAAATAATTATTTGATTTTTGCTAAATTGAATGGAAAGATGAGGTGTTTCTTTGTTCATGATGAAAAAGGAACTAGTTAGATTTTCTAAGGATTTAATTTCTTGTAATATGAAACTGAAAAGGAATATCAAAGCAGTTGAAAGTTATTTTTGACACTTAAAAAGGGAAACGCTTCATATTTGCATTTTAACTTCCAGTTAAAACACAAAAATCTAATAACCCCTCGGTCTTTGTTTTTTTTAAATCACCCGTTTCTGAAAGAAAATCAAATGATTGAAAGATACATGGACCATTGGAGCCTCTCCGTTGCAACTGTAAGAGCGACATGGAAAATGTGGTAAAAGGCATCAGTGATGAAAGATTTGTCATCACAATACAAAGGATTATTTGTAAAACACATCACATTTTTAACTCCGATTCTCCATAAAAACCCCATTTTATATACTTTCCCAAAATCCCCAAATACATTAATACAGCATTCATTTTCTTTTTCTATCTGAATTTCTTTCCTAATTTTCAGGAACTGTACATGGACCATGACATCGCTTAAACAAACACGGGAACTGGAATATTTGGAAACATCTTCTTACAGTGTTATTTCCGGGTTATCTGAGATGCAGTGCAATAAAAAGCAAAAAGCAAAGTACAAACCCTTCCCAAAGCAATACTATTCAAGAAAAACTAAAAAAAAAAAATAGACAACAGTTGGCTGACATCTACCAGCCTGTGGCAGATTGACACAGGTTACAAGAAACAGAAGCTGCGGTTAAAAAACAAAACAAAAAACAAAAAAAAACTTTTTTGGTTAGTCTTCATTTTGTAACAATTGTTGAGAATGAAAATGGAATAACTGAGTTTTGTTGGTGACACACTTTGAGCCTTTTCTCACAGCCCTGTGAGTATTTTTCAAGGTTAAGTACACCTTTATCAACGTATTTTTTTCAATGCATGCCTTCAGCTCAACAATACAATTCTAGATAACAAATCTGATTATTTTACGGCTGGATTTACAGCTACAAAAAAAATGTGTGGTCATTCATGACTGCACAGCAAATCTTTCTCTTTACTGCTATAAAGTGTTCCTTTATTTCAACTTCCCTTTTCTGCTTGTCCTCACTCACTCCCATTCACAGATCTAATAGTCTCTTGAATTGCCTAATGTCCCAGTATAATCGCCACAATATATTAAACATAACCAGTTACAATAATTGGGTTATTATCTATGACAATTAGTGAATTAATTATCAAATAGCACTCAAGTGCAGTAATAATGAAGCGTCGAGTACACAGTTTGAAGTTGAAACAATTATGCACATTTACATCGCAAGGTGCCCCAAAATGTTATTATTAGACGGTCTACTCTGCACTATGAATTTTGTATCACAGACCGTGAATGAGTCACTGTGTTCAGAACAATATCTATACAGACACACAAAGATGGAGACACGTCCCAGATATTCTGCTCCACAGTCACGAGAACAAAAACGGTCTCGCGTCTACTCATTTCCCCAAATGTGCTTTCAGAACGAGTCAATTATTTTAGTTCTGCGAAAGGAAGTGGCCTCGGACAAAAAGCAGGAAACAACTTTGTAAAACAGAAGTACACTTTGAAGTGTCTCTTGTTTTGTTTGTATGTCACAGGTTCACAAGGTCGAGGGTGTTATCACCATCCTTGAGGCAGACTCTGCAGCCCAGACTGAGGATATCTGTCCGTTATCGCCAAACTCATCGGATGACCACATATTTCTTAAAACGATAAAAAGTAGAAACACAACTTGGTTCTTTAAAAAAAAAAAAAAAAAAAAAAAAAAAACCCGCCAATACACACACGCAAACATCCAAATAAACATTTGCTCTCGTGATGAGAGTTAGGCTGGCAACGATCGCTGAGGTTGAATGTAGGAAGGCAGTGCATGGAAAAAGGCAAACTGGTATCAGGAATTGATTAATTGGACCTGCTCTCCGACTCACTGACCTACAGGGCCGTCTTGTTGACTGATCTGTGTAGGAGGGGACAGTGTGTAAGGGGGCGGGGCTTCGTTTGCGCTAATGGAGTCTCCTCCCTCAGATATGAGAGGAGTGTGATGGGAGGGACGAGGGCCGTCGGCCTCCAGGCCCTGGGCGCACTCACTGTAGGGAGGGGGCTTCAGATCGTCCTCTGAAAAGAAGAGACAAAGACACCAGTTAATCAGATGTCCAAAACAACGGGTCGCATATGATTAATATGAATAGAATTAATAGAAAGAAAAAAAAAAGAAGATATTCATCCCTCTATACCACATTGTATTTATCTATCAATAATTCCCCCTCGCTGAGACTTGTGCATTCAAACAAATACTAAGCCGCGTCAATGAATAACAAGTGCGTGTTATTCTACTATGATAAACTGTCAATTGATGTAAATGCATCTATTTAGTGCAGTGAAAAAAAAAAGAAGCTTTTTAAAACCCAGCAAAATGTGTGAATCATGGAAACACAGAGACGGTGAGCAAGAGCAGAAACCCAGTATGGACACCCAGTTGTAGTGAGGATCCCCGGAGCAGTGGAGTCACCTGAATATTTCCTGTAATCGTTTTCCAAAACGGCGCGCGGCATGTCTTCTGTTTTGTAGCTCCTTCTCATCGCTTATCAGTTGTTTAGTATCGTGAGAAAATTACGTTTTCATTATCATAAATGGTCTAAATTTGAATTTGATCAAGATAAAATGCTAAATTGTGCAGACACATTCGGAAATAAAGGGTGACACAATTTTGTGTGGTTTCTTATTATACCTCAACGCTTTAGCACAATTTAAATAGTTGCATTCCAAGAAGCCCCGAAAACCCCTCTGTTATCTTGGATTAGAAAAAAAGATCAGTTGTGAGGTCAAAATAGAAGCTGCGGCATCACACAATGAAATTAGACCCGAGCTGTAACAGTTTCCACCTGCTAGAACCACATCCTGCTGTCAGAGTGAACGAGCACTTCAGATCAAATGAGATGCCTTTTGCTGAAGAGGACGACGCTGTGAAACTTGATGCAAAGATTTCCCACCCCGAGTGGTTGCCTTATGACCTCATCAATAAACTCACAAACCTGCAGTCAGAAAACATGAATCTGCAGCCAGTCGTGTGAAATGCGCAGAAGGTTGAGAATATTTACAGCCCTGTTCAGAGCAAAGAACGAAGGCATGTCGTGGGAACATAGAATGAAGAAACTCAAGAGGTGGGAACGATTTGATGGCTCTCAAAGCATCCGTGGTGTTGCACCAACAAGCCAGTCAAACCAGCATAGTTGTGGTCTGCTGTATGGGAGCACAGCGGGTTAAGAGTTGTGACCATGACGACAGGAAGTGGTGGATACAACGGCGACTGTGCGCCGGCACAGCGCAACATGTGTTGCTTACGCTTGTCGCAATACTTCCAACCATTGAGCCGTTTAAGAGGTCCTCACGCCGGTGTGTCTCGTGACAGTGCAACAACAGCCGGGTAGGAAAGAGCAACACCTTTTCCCTGCAGCTTTGAAATAGCCTTGTAGGCAGGGCAAGCTTCGGGGCCGTTCATGGAAAAAGATATTCAGTCAGTGGAGGATGCGGGATTTCAGTATATGATAAAGTACCTGAGCCACAGTATGATATCCCCCCCCCCCAGCTAACACTTCAGCAGTGCAGAAATTGCTGAACTTTATGAACATGCACATTGAGGAATTGTCAAATATGTCCAACACAGCTTCTACAGATGCGTGGACCTGCAGGGCTACTGAGAGCTACCCAAGTGTGACACTAGGGGAACATCTCTTCGATGCCTACTGGTCATTAACATTTAATAATAAAGAATATTTATGTTCTTTATGATCTTTGTTTGCTCTCTTTTGCTACAGCAAAAAGATGTTGACTTTTTTGCAAAGGAAATGAAACTGTTGACACCTACCCCAACAATTTGCCAAAAATATACGCAGCTGAAATGAGATCATGACCACAGAACCGCGACGTGAACCTTTAACTCTGTGAATCATTCCACCCCTACAGGAGACCGCAGGTTTTTAGTCCCTTAAGAGCTAGCAAAGAGAAACGAGTTTACTCCAGACTTAACTGGGACATGAGCAGTAGACACAAGACACTGATATAAAAAGAAATCCTTGAGGCCGATGGTTTCATTTTGATTAAGTTAGTGACACAGTGTACTCTGACTTTATAAAGGGATGTACGAATAAACAAAGTACTCCGTGTGCGCACACAAGCAACTGAACTCGATTGAATAAGATGAGAAAAGTACTGAAGTCTACGATAGTAAACTGCATTTAAGTACCGTCGTAGGCTCTGAAGCTTTGCCGAAGCTGAAGTGTCTCTTCGAAAATGGAACTACCCACCGAAGCAAAAGCAACTCGGGACATGCCGCGAGGAGACCGCGGCCACTGATTGGTCAACTTCGGCTGCTTGTGTTTCTGATACTGGAAGACTATTTAGAGTTGATCTAAAATGAGGCAGTTGTCTTCTCTTTTTTTTAGTTTCACATACAGCATGTATCTGACAAAGCCACTTCCACCACAAAGCTTCCTCTTTCAGTGACCTGCGCTGTGCACCACAGTATATGAAACTGCGCAAATACAGCGACCACACAGAAAGTTTCGTCACAAACCAAAGCGGACTTTCCCACCAACGCCTGCCCCACAACGTGGGAGTGATTCGATGTAAATGCAGTTGCTGTGGGGAAGGCAATCGAGCATGTTTGACATACACAGTTGAATGCTGTGGAGGTGCTAATAACCCAGTGTGACTCATCTCTGCACGATTAAAACTAACAACATAGGTGTCTATAATAAGACTTCAGTAAAGCCTTTGCACCAATCAAATATCTGGTTATACATGACTGGGTGCTGTGAACCTGAAAGTTACCGGCTTTTACATGTTAAACTTACAACTGAGACAACATTTGTAAGAGGACAGCAGCCAAAAATTGTTACAGAGAGGAAGTTATGAATGAAGAAGTAAAAAAAAAAAAAAAAAAAAAAAAAAAAAAAAAAAAAAAAAAGAGAATGAAACAGACTTCCTGGTTTACATGTGGATCAGCTTAATGAACAAAGATGATGTATTCTAGTGTCTAAGAGTGTGTGCTAATGCTACCTCCAGAGACGGCCTCATATGGTGGTGGCATGTCCAAGTGGGAGAAGGATGCAGCTGGTGGCAGGACTGCGGAGGGTTCTTCTATCGACAGGTCATCCTGGACACCATACCAACTAGGCCACACGGATGTTTGCTACAGGATGAAGGAAATACACAGTTCATGACACACACAAAAGTAGACGCTAATAAAATTACAAAAGTGTGCATACATATGAGGCATACATGCACATATGCAATAAAATAAAATGGCAGTTTTGACAGTCAAATCTATTGGCTAAAATCAAAAGCACAAATGTCAACAGTGCGAATGCTGTTCGGATACTAACAGGGCTGGTTTTAGTGTACACATCTCTAGAGATAAGATTGCTGCTGGTTATGATAATATTGGATTTATGCCCGTGCTTCTCCAATGAACCTTCCTTTTAAACTCCTTGCTTCAGGCCAAGATTGGCCAGCACAAATCTAAAAACACCAAAGAACAAACATCACAAAGCAAACAGCAAGATAATCTTCTTGAAGAACAGCGGGACAGATTTCTTCATTACGAACCCTCTCACAACTCTTTTCTGTGTTTCTGTGCGTGTTTTTAAACACAGAAGTGACCAACATAAACCGCTTTCACCCCAAACCCAATTAACGATTTGAACCCTCTTTAAAATAATGTACGCTCTACGCAGACGCGAGGACGTCTGTCAGTTCATCTCATCAATATAAACGGCAGCTGTCTTTTAAAATTAACTTTATATAAAAAGCAGATTGTTGCAGTATTGATGTCATATTCAAATTCAGTTCCTTTAAAATAAAAAAATAAAAAACAGATGGAAAAAAATCACTTCTACTTTGTCCAAAGAATCTCTGAAACTCTTTTAAACGCTTCGTGTTTTTTCCATTTTAGCTGTCTGGTTCGGTAACATAGAGAAGGTGTATATACAGGTGAAGCAGGTAAGTCAGTGAATAAAGACTGAGGACCTTGCAGACTGATGTCTTAATTAGTTCAAAGTTACCATCCTGTTGTCGTGGGCGTGAGAGGAAACGATGAGGAATGATGCAGCACAGACAGACCACTAAAAGTTCAAGGTAAATATCGTACAAATTACCTGTGAGAGACAATAAAGACATATAATTATTGTGACAGGTTTTTTCCAAATCAAATTGGATCCCTGTACCCCAGCTGTACATCCCATGCTCCAGTACCAGACCACAGCCCTGGTATTGGGTACCACTTAAAAAAAAAAAAAAAGCACAGCAACTGTTTATGTAGTCCTAAAGACCCGGACCAAAACTAATTAAAGATGAAGCCTACTAATCTAGAAACCATCACTTCCATTTCTCTCCAGGGCCTTTAAGTTTTTAGTCATGGCTGCAGTGGTAGCGGTGAACAAGATTGTCCAAGAAGTTTAAGCAAGCGATACGTCATCATTTAGACCCAAGACCAGAGTCGTCTTGGCATCGTTTCAGAAAACTTTCAGGGTACCGGGTAATGGATGACTGTGGGGCCTCCCTGCTGCACATTCCATTAAAATCTAAACAGGGAACATTATACACTCGAGACACCAGAGGGAACAAGGGGGAGAGGATGAGAAGAGGGAAAGGTGTAGGAGAAAAAGGGGGAGCAAACAGGAAGAGTTGCGAACCAAAGAGAGATCAGGGACTAATATATATATATATATACACATATATGTGTGTGTGTGTGTGTGTGTGTGTGTGTGTGCGGTAACACACCAAGAATGGCAATCTTATGCTGGACGGAATGTTCTCTCAAATCAGACAAACAGTTCAGATAACAGAATCTCATAGCTGGTGAAGGGGAAGCCGTGGCCAAAAGCCGAAGCTCTGCATCATTTTTTCAACAAATGGGGCATTTCCTGTTGCACAAATAATCCAAACAACCCTAAAAATACTTTTGCAACTGCAATAATAATAAATAACTCAAAAGCTGGCACAGATGAAAGGACTTAACGGACTTTTAATTCAGATAGAAAATGTGTTTGTATCCGTCATTCACGCAGCATCTTTTCCAATAACTAAGAAGTGGATAAAGTGGTCAGGAGTGAGAAATTAGTTAGAAGGCTATCTTGTATGATAGTTGAGAAAGTTCTGAATCATGTCTGACTGTTTCCAGGTGGTTGAGAGAGGCAGAGACGTTGACAGCTTCTGGGGAAAGCACCACAATTATGCCTGAACGTGTGGCATGGCCCACAGAAAAGACTGCGTACAAACTGATGTTGAGGAAAGGCATTACTGTTCTGGATATATCACTGAAAACATCAACAGAAATAAAAATGACATTCAGGTAGCTTTTGAAGGGGACAATGAAAGAGAAGCCTGCAGTTTGTAACCAGTTTCAAAATAAGCATTAAAAGCATGTGTTTCACCACAATGTAAAAATCCATAAAACCAAACAGAAAGATAACTATGAAGGTCATCCCAATGATCAAATGAGCAGCACAACTAATCATAACGGTAAGGAAATTAAATATAAGAAGATACAAAACCTATTCTCCAATATATATTATTATTTACAGGAGACAAGTGACAGTAAATACTAGGATTTTTAGAAAAAACTAAAAAAAAAAAAAAAATCAGTTAGTGAAAATTAAAACTAATAAAATCTTGAGAATTTAGGAGACCGTCGAAGGGGCTTACACCGCTGTCTTCAAATCAGTCTACACCAGACTTTCGTTCTGTGTTTTACTGAGGATATTTGCACAGTAAAGTTCCCACATGCACGGTTGAAATTTCACAAGAAACGGTGGACTCGCACAACTGTCATAAGTGACGACCTGCCCGAACAGACCAGTGTCAACAAGGTCGAACAAACCAAAAAGAGAAATGTAAGCGGCGAGTACATGCAAACCAGAAACCATGAACCGATTAAAACTTCACCACAAACTTTCTCAGTCTGTCACTGAAAGTGAAATGTAGGCCGTCGATGTAAAAGTGACTGAGTGAAAACTGCACGCCTTCTTGAGAGACAGCAAAACAACTCCTCCGCAAAATGTAGCACAACCGTGACCTTTTCTGACTGTCTCTCACTCGGTGTGCCATACTCATGTCTTTCAGCCGACTGGAAGAGATTCTCTTTATATATATATATATATATATATATATATACATAAAAAGTAAAGCAAACCATGATGACAGCCGGTTTATGCATTTCAGATGTAGGAAGCATTTATGTGGAAATGAGGATCTGCACTTACACTCTGTCTCTCGCACATCTGATGAAGGTAGGCCCTTCCTCCAACAATGACTATCTGAGCATTGCGTGGGTTGCTCAGGTATGCTGCCAGCTGCCTCTGTCTGGACCGGTACCAGCACACATAGAAGAAGATCTTTATGATGATGAATATGATAACAACTCTGGGGGAAAAAAAAAAAAGGGGCACGGACGATGAGAAAACAGTTTGAAACAAAAACTAATTTATTTTGATGTATTTAAAAAAAAAAATAAAAAAAATAAGGAACTATAAAGCTGTGTTATTTATACTCACATGTACCAATACAGCTCCATTTTAGTGAGGTGGGAATCACTGAGAGGGAAGTCTCATAGCTGAGGAGTAACTTGCTGTTCCTGGCCAGAAACACGACTTTCCCTGGAAAAAACCCAAAAAACAGCAACGTATTCAAATAATTGTTAACTAAGCAGCAACATTAATTTAATTGTTTAATTTAATAACGTATAATAGCCAGCAAGCTCAGAGAGGTTAGGCACTTTCTGTAATTTAAAACAGATGGTTCAGTTTAGCACCGACAGCTCCTCCGGTCCAAACCTGACTTCACAAAAAGCAAGAACAAGAAAGGTTAACTCACTTTAAAAGCGACAACTTAGCTGTCCAGGTGGGCCATGTCCCTCGCCGTTTCGGGAGGAGGAGGAGGGGAGGAGAAATGATGCGAAAAGGAGCTCCGGGAGCCAGATGAGGCTACAGCTATCTTAGCACGGCTATCGCGTAGCAAGGCCACAGCATCAACAACAACAACAGCCGTTACTCCCGTTTACCGACGGCGCGAGCGGGAAAAACATCGACTGAAACGGACCTACTTTGTCAGCATACCTTACGCGTGTTATATAACACTGCGATTGTTTCACGAGCAACTTGTTAAGTTCACTTTGAAGAAACTAAAAGTAAGTCTTACAGACTTCTCGCCGGCGCCGACTGACCGAGCTTCTCCGTTCAATGCTGCCTTTGATTTCAGTGGGCGGTGTTTGTACGAGTGCTGCGTTCAAGGCTTCCCGTAAACTGCTCCCCCCCACGCAGACAATAATATTACAATTAATCGTTGTTGTTTTTTTCCCCCCCTTTGAAGTGCTGCTGGGGCTATTGTTAGATCAAAATGGCGCTTTGATGATAGTTGTTTAAAATCAAGCAGCGCAGAGCTTATTTCGTGTTGCCATTGCAAAAAATTAAAAGGCTATCTAACCCAGTAGGTTTCATGCTTTATTTTTTTGTAATTTACAGAAGAGTATAGCCCCCCCCCCCCTACATTGTAAGTAATAATATAATATTCGACTCCCTAAAACTCGCATATGTCGGTGGCAGTATAGAAACAAAACAAAAAAAAGCAATAAAAAGTGGTAAGTCGAAGTTCACTGCTATTGAGACTCATCGAGGTCCAATTGAAGTTTTAATATTTCCGAGGGTCATGGAAGGTAGCAAAAGTCCGACGGACAAATGGGAGCAAATACATCAACCACATTAAAACCACTGACGGGTCCAATACGACAACTCTTTTTATTCCACTTTTGTGTTTTTAAGAGGTTAATTTCCCCCTGTGTGACTCAATAAAGTGTTTTCTATCTTATCGAAAGAACATATATTGAGTTAGAATCAAATTATCCCTAATTAACCTTGGTGTTCATTGTTCAAAATTAGATATTCAGTTATTACAGTTTTCAAAGTCAGTTTCTTGGTTTCACCTCCCAAAATATAATCAAAACACAGTGACAAATCTATGAACTCCTTCCCGTTACGAGTCTTTGACTCCATCTAGTGGTCACCGTTTTTTTAAAGCAAGCTACAGCAAACTTGACATATCTCATTAAAAAAACTACGATTTTTTTTTTTTTTTTTTTTTTGGTATTAAAGTTGGTAAAATAACTGCCAATGTTCATTTTCAATTCAATGAAGCTGAGATCATAATGGCATCTGCAGTTTCACTCTTAGTAAACAAGAAAACACTGATGCAGGTTTCTGATGCATTTCTGTTCCTGTGCAAAAGATGGGACAGCGTCTTTTATTACAATTTAAAAGCAACAACTTTCTTCAAGATTTCACCTCTGATCTTTTAGTCAAAAAAAAAAATCAATTTGCATTTGAGTACATGAGTCAAATGTTTTTTTTTTTGTCTGTGAAAAATACTGTGCTTTTTAAATCTCTCCACCAAATGCGGACTGCTTGTTGTGTCAAAGTTTAAATCAGTCCTAATTATTGATGTTTGACAAAACAATTATAAATTAAAATCTTTACCTTTTTGTCTAACAACACCATCTTGCTTTTTAGAGACACATTAACCACATTTATATAATGCTGAGTCAGTGAAATGACACGTCCGAGTGGCCATTATCTTCCTTATCTGTTGTCTTCCACAATGATGGTCCGTCTGGGGTAGGTGTCTACTTCCACAAATATGTAACGAAACCCGTATTTTCCAGTTTCAGGACTCTGTAAAATGACAACAAGGAAACTGGATGATTAAACACCTTCTCAACCTGGCAGACAATAACAAGAAATGGTCATCTTTACTGTCACATTAAATTACTTGCCTACAAATCACTGGTATTAGGACAGCTTCATTTGAAGAGTACTGCTTTTACTGGCCTTTGGTAAGCACATGTATTTTATAGGCTGCCTGATGATTTAGATTCAAAAAAACCAACCTCTTTTGATTCTGAATGTACTGTTCCTTTTAGGCCTGGCTCTGAGCCTTCAATGTAAAACTTAAGTCTCATATGCTTCAGTCCATCCTTCAGGTACTCCTGATGACTGAGGTGGAAACACAGAAATAAAACAAATAAATAAAAATACTATAATCAGTAGAACCATCACACGTGACACATAGCAACTTAGTCAAATCTCAAATGTGCAACAAAGGAAGTTTTTTAGTTGTATTCACTCAGACACAGTGACAATAATTACTACCTGACTTGCTGCCTCCTTCCTCGACGGGTGGCCTCACCGTAACACTTGATTGGCTCGCCAAATGCACCAATCACCTATGTTTTCAATGAATAGAAAATGGTTTTGAGAATTAAAATTTTCAATCGATGACCTGCAAGACTTAGGTTTAACTCAACTATCAGAGTAGCTCCTAGACAAAATGCAACAGTATCCGCCATATCGCATTGTTCACATTACTATCAAGTATAATTTTTTAACGATAATGGCAATATTACGACTTGTCGACGTCATACCGTTACATTCGTGACTTATGCACAGCAACAACAAGCGTGGCTGAAAGCGGCTGCACAGTGGAGGACTCGGCTCCAAGAGCCTTCTGTCGTTTGGTTAGAAAAGATCAGATGTAAAACAAACCACAGTAATATGTAGTTTGTTTGTTTGTATAAAACCACAACACTTTATTTTGTTGGCAACTGTACGTTCTAGAAATTAATGATGATGATTTTTCAAATACCCTGGAATATTGTGATATTGTTTTGGAGACACATCACTGCCACACAGTAAATCCATTTAACTTTACCGTATGCAAATATAATGTCCACTCACATGCTGTTTTAAGACCATCATAATATTTAGATCTCATTCTCACCTCTGGGTGTAACCGGACTTTGTCAAAGGCTTTCCCATAAACTTTATTTGGACTGGAGGAAGAAAACAGCTCCTGGAACACCACATATAGCAGCCCGCCTAGGACACACACACACACACACACACACACACACACACACACACACACACAACATATTAGTGCCTGTATTTGTCATTTGATATGAAACAAGATAATAAATTGGCGTGCTAGTGAGGGCGACTCTTGTGGTTGCACTCACCTGTTACTCCAAGCCCGACGAGTACAACTATCAAGTAGGTGAAGTCTCTGCCAGCGTCTTTCACTGGAAGACATTGAGCTTGGGGTTTATTGGGCAGTCAGTCAACCGTAACTTCTGAATATGTTACAACCAACACATTTTTTTTTTGCTTGTAGTCTCGCAAATGAGAAAAGGACCTTGATTTATTCAGTAAAAAAAAAAAAAAAAAAACTGGGTCTTGGACCATATAGACACTTGTGATAACAACTTTTCAGATTCACTCTATAAATAGTAAAAAAGTAAATTAGTGCATAAAATACTGGAAGAATCGATGGCTATTCATACTTTAAATATGTTGTGGCTTGAGTGTGCAGACAGAAAAAAAAAAAAAAAATGCAAGTCTAAATTTAAAGTGGGTAACAGCTTACCGTGCAGGTAAACGTATCGCGACGGGACAACCCTCTAAATACCCGCATGTGTGTTGTCCCGCATACCTTTTTGCGCTGCTGAAGGCTTTGGGCTCCCACTTTGATACCTGGAGACCGACTTGGCTCTTTCCTCCGGGCTGCTTTTATTTCTGGCTGTGAGAGAAACGCTCCGCTGCGCTTGAATAAAGCAGCTCAGGACAGACGAAGGGGCCTCGACTCCTGTGCGGAAGGTCAGTCTGGACACCGCCGACACCGTCCCGTGTGTGCGGATGAGCAGACTGACCCGGGCGAGTTTGCATTTCTGCACGGAGACCCGTGTCGCCGTGTGTTGGACGTGTCGGTGCAGGGCTCCCAAAATCTGCGTGTACGCCATGATTATGATTACGGCTCGCAAGCCGAGTTAGTTTGTTCTTTAGCGCGATCGAAAGCCAGCTAAAACTATTAAAAAAACAACAACAACAGTAATTAACCTAACGTGGGGTATAATTATATACACGTGACTTATTATACGATATGAATGGACAACGGAAAACGCCAACGTACTCGAACCGACTTTTGCAACGGTGCTGTTAAATCAGTCGTTTTGGGTTCCTGTGGCGCATACGTTTGTCGTCACTCACCCTTACAGTTGCGTCATCGGAACGTCACTTGCTTTTTTTTTTTTTTTTTTTTTTAACCATGAAGTGCACACCTTCACGTAATAAGACAATCTTTGTTTTTATTATTAGTTGTTTGTAAAATTAACAGAGTTTTAGACTCATGGAGCAAACAGCAAATAATGGATTTTTGCAAGCACCTCCTGGTTGATTGCAGAGGACCTACACATCAGAAATACAAATAAAGAAATCGTGTTTAAAAAGTAATAAGTTAAATAAATTAAGAAATACATACATTTTGTTTGATTTTTATTGGTTGTGTTCATATTTTGCTGCTGTTATTGATATTTTCATTTCTGTACGTAGTTAATAATGGATCTTCGGTTCCAAGTTTTCATTGCGGCTTGAGATTACATTTAGGTCAGATCGACCGGTCAAAGTTCCTGAAGTGACCACAAACAGGCGCTACAACCGATGGAAATGGTGGCGCAATTCGGATTTCATTGAGAAGCCTTCAAGAAGAGGCAAAACCAGTGGATCAGAATCTACAGAAGTGCCAGCAGCAGAGACTGTAATAAACATGTTAATCAGTCGACTCTTTGCCTGCAGGCGAGCAGGTCAAGAGCAGGAAGTTAGTTGCTAAGAGCACCCAGATGTAACAAAGAGAAGATGAAGAAGGAGCATCAAGGCAAAGTACGTTTTTTTTTCTACAGCACATTTCATACACACCTGGTACATTTAACCCTCAGAGACTTGCAAGTGCGTCTTCGCCAAGTCAACATGAGGATGCTGATATTAAATGAAGTTTTTGGATGACATGCTTTAGTTTGACTTTTTTTGATCTAACATGCATACCTCAAGTGGGGATCAAACCCAGTTACTTCTCACTGTGAGGCAACTGCTCTAACCACTGGACCGCTGTGTCATACTATAGCATCTCATCCGAAATATGATTAAAAAAAAAAGAAGTCATACTATAGCATTAAAATGTACTAATAGGATTTTAGGGGATAATGTTTGTGGTAATTCGGGCCAAGAAGATGTAGACACACTTTATTTTTTATCATTGATTTTTATTTTTGTTTGAGTTTTTGAATGGTATTAGGATTTGGTTTAGTATTGTTTTGACTTTTGGTTAGGTATTAGTATGATTGCATTTACACCGCAAACTTTAACAAACTCTTCTTACAGATTTTGTCAGACCGACTTGAAATTTAGTCAGTGCACTCTTAACATGTTTGGAAATAAAAGTTATCAAAAGAATTTGTTTTCGTCAATCGGTGTGCCCGTGGTGGCCAAAAAGTGACCCAGAAGTGATACACGTGTGGCTTCCCCTTAGAGGGAGTTGCCCTTTGTGAACCGTGTGGCTTACCTTTAGGGGGACTTGCCCTCCTCCTGTGTGAACCATGTGGATTACCTGCAGGGCTCGAACCCTCATGAGGTCATTTCCAGCTCTGAAATGGCGTCATAGACCGCCGGACTATCTTCAGCGCTGATGAGCAAGTCGTGGTGGAGAAAGTGTTTCACGGAGTTCACTCAGAGCTTTCCAGTGACTCAACCGCAGTCTCATTAACTCAACAGGTAAAATATTCTAGGTAAAAAAAAATCGTACTATAGCATGTCATCTAAATTATGAAAAAAAAGTCATACTAAAGCAAAAAGTGACCCAAAAGTCATTTTTGAGTCACTTTTTGGACGACATGCCAAAAGACAACATCACTTTTTGGCCGCCACGCCACGGGCACACCAATCGATGAAAACTAATTATTTTTGATACATTTTATTTCCAAACATGTTAAGAGTGCGCTGACAAAATTTCAAGTCGGTCCGACAAAATCTGTAAGAGGAGTTCGTTAAAGTAGAACATGTGTGAATCGCCAAAAATGGCGACTAAATTCAAAATGGCGGACTTCCTGTTGAGTTGACATAAAGGTGCATTCGAACTTTTTTGTACATCTCGGTGTGATACGCGTCCACTGGATTTTGTGTATGTAGGTAAATGTAGCCAGCGGGGCATCTGTTTAGGGGGCGCTAGTGAACCATTTGGCCATGCCCATTCGCGACTCCACTAAAATACGAAATTTTTCGCCGGGAGTGACACGTGTACCAACTTCCATGAGTTTCTGAATATGATAAAGCCTCCAAAAATGCAGTTGTTTATGGAGAATACTAATAACGCGGAATAATAATTCCTCGAAGAACAATCGGGCTTTCGCACCATCGGTGCTCATGCCCTAATAACCTAGTGCAGTGCTACTGAGCTACATCTTAAATTAACCTTTCATATGTTGTTTGCCACTTCTGTGTGGCACATAATGTTGACCTGCTTTCTACCCCTAAACATCCCCTGTCCAAGATCCCAGTCAAATAAAAAAGTAAGACATGCATAGGAGTAATACAAATCTCAGTTTGTTCCAACAATTTAAAAAATTGTTACTCTTTTTCCACGTTCTGTTTTACATGTGCATTTGTTAAGAATTTTTTGTTACTTTTTGACAGACGATAGTTATCTCCTCCCAAAAGTAACATTAAAGTTAACTGAGGCCTGACCCAGTTAAAACGTATTAACTGCAGTTTCCTGAGATATGAGCAGTATTACATGTTGCCTCATCATGTTTTGTTCTGAACCCGAGAACAGTCCGTAGGTGTCCTTGCTTTGTCTGTGAATTCTTAATATTCCAGTGGATGAAACTCTTATTGTTAAGATATTTAATAAATCTGGCTTTGTAAACTCCCGGTGTTTAGCTTCTGTTGTGTGATGTTTGTGTATATGTTGTGTATGCTTACTATCAGATCATCAGCTATCAATGCCTGTAAAGTAATTCCAGAGGACTTGGACTTGTTTGACTTCTTCATATTGCCCCTTGTTTGGTCCCTGAAGTTGATGACTTGTGATGGAATCATTTTGATAATGATTCTATTTTAATAATTCCGTAATTTATTCATTATTTTCATTGAAAATTGTTAAACTCACAAATTCCCAGAAAAAAACATGATCCTGATGAAAACAGAATGGAAAGTTTGACTTAACACTGTTAAAATAAGTCATCACAATAAAATCAGTAAACATTAGTTTATTGAAAACATTCGGTCCAGCATTTTTTTTAATGCGTTATCAAATAAATATGCAAATGGTTTTAAAAAAAACACCACAATGCAATGACTTTTGACAAAGAGTAAGACAGAAAAACAAATAAGTAAAAGTATCAGTAAAATTGGGAATAAATTAAGTTTAGTTAATGGGCCAGTAGAATCATGTATGCACCCATTGATAAAGTGTAATATCACTTTATGTCATACATCCTGGTCTGTCTTCTCAACAGTACCTTTCAGTTGCTGTTTTGATATAAAAACAACCTGATTCTGTACTGTAAAGACATGACATCAAAATAGGAATGTGTGAAATCAGCAGCTGAAATATGCAATTTAATATTGTGATGGTTACACAAAAATGATTTAAAAAAAACCTGATTCTGTTTTTTTTTTTCTCCATGAACAACTCTACATTAAAGGTACTGTATTTTTCCAAAAAAGAAAGAAACGTTCAGTCTTGTTTCTGAAATTATCAGCGCTCCATGGCTCATCAACCCTCCTAGGTGTGGAGCTCAGGTTGGAGAAAATGCACCTTTGTAGTCCAAAGCAAAGAAGACAAACTTGATGCATACATCACAAACCGTTTTTTTTTAATATTTTTTTTTCTCATCACAACGCTACGTCGGTAAAGTTGCTCAGGGCAACAGTTCACTCAAGATGCACATGGGAGAGAAACCTTAGCTCCGAATGCTGTCAAACTTGGCAAGATGCAGACGAATGATGCATCTGTCTGATGTATCTGCAGAGAAATGAAAACACTATTACTTTTAAGTCTGTTATGGGCCCCCCACTTTTCTCATGTGCTGCCTGGCCTGCTTGTGATCGAATTGATTCAGACTTACTTAATTAGCGGCACGTCCGCCTCCATCTATAAACTGGCAGATGAGTTTGTGACTTTTTGTGTGTGTGTGTGTGTGTGTGTGTGTGTTTAAGAGAAAGAGTAAAGGAGAGAAAGACAGACCGAGAAATGGATGAGTATTTGTGCCAGCTGTGATGAACATTTTTAAAATAAAGATTTGACACAATCGTGAAGCAGGGAGACAACACACAGAACAACCAGCGCAATGTGTGTACAGAAAAGAAAACAATTTTATTCAGTATTTGCAGGAATATATGTCGGTGTATGACTGTGTATATGGAAGGAAAAGAGTGCATGGATGTAAACTATACAGACATGACAGTGAACACAGCAAAATAATGTACACATAGATGCATTAAAATTGTCACAGTAAGAAAACAATAGGTACGCAGACAGTGATGGAGTGTAAGAAAAAAGATACACAAGCATGTGTGAATTATTTGTGTTGATGTCATTGTGCTCAGAGGTGCTGATCTCACTTTATCGTAATGCAGGTTGTTTTTCTTACAAAGCCAGCTTGCCAGCAGTAGTATTATAGAGCAAGGCTGATCCTTCCCTTCTACAGTGTGTATAAAAGATAAATCTCATCAGGACAAACGTCAAGTTAACTTTTCCGTCAGATGCCGTGATTAAACTGGAATTATTTAAATTGTCAAGAACTGATGGAATTTTACAAAATCGTTTTGGTTTGGGTCTGGTTTTCCTCTGAAGCAAATCAGTCACAGCAAACAGAGCAACTTTCAAAACAATCGTACGATTATGAGACGCGGATGGTGTGCGGTGACAGTTTGAGGACACACAATGTGGACAGAGGAACTACTGACCAAAAACCAATAAAACAAAGAAAAAAATGTGAAGCTTCATTGTTATTTATTTTATAAAGCATCAGTAAAATCAGCCCTGAAAGATAATTAGAGTTAACTGTAAAAACTGTCATCCTTTCAGTTTACCGTAGTATAAAAGTCTGTTTTCATACAAAGATATTAAGCTCCTGCAGTAAAAGAGAGTTAGAAGTCAAACAGACTTAAAGTAAATATGATTGCCAAAAAAAGCAAGTATTCTTTCTTAAATCAAAATGCATGTCAAAAGGTTTGTCAACATATTCAAACGGGAGTTAAGAGTTAAAATTAATATGTTGTAAATTGATTTGCTTTGTAATGGTTTAGCTAAGCAACAACATGCAATTAATTCAATTAATTCATTTTGAAGATATTTTTAAACCACATCTTCTGCCTATATGACTTATGTATTAGTAGATGGGTACTTTTAATATTTATTTTGATGTTAGTATGTTTGCTTTTAATGGATATAGAAGAAGCATGCACAAGCCATATAACTTGGCCTTGAATTATAATCCAAATTAAACTGCTTTGGGTTATTTCGAAATTGATTAAATTAGAGTAGGTTAGTAATTAGTTGAGTTTAACTCCAATTTACGCTAAAATAAATCTTTCTAGATTTGACAAACTGCAAGCATTTATAATTTGCTATTAAATTAATAGGTATGCCACTAATTTTGAAAAATACATGCTTAAAAATGAACTTGAAGATGTTTGATCACATGAATTTTATCAGTGAGGAATCGGTGACAATGACAGATATGTTTCTGACTAACGTCCCAAATCTGAAGTTCAGTAATCATGTTGATTGTAAAGGTCCATGTCTTTACAATGAGACAAAACATCTGGATTGACTACAGTATGTGGAGCACAGGGCTGACTCATTTTCAAAACCTTCCCACTTCCAAGTATTGCCATCTAGTCCTTTGTGTTCATCTTTGCACATGAATATACATTCAGTATCCTCGTCAAAGTGTCCCTTCATCATCATCATCATCATCATCATCATCATCATCATGCTGGTGTAAATCTCCGCTCCGCTTTTTCATATGTCAGTGACGCCCGTTCGTACTGATCCAGGATTGCACTATTCTCAAGAAGTCTACATGATGGGGACAATGTGACATAATGTAGAACATAAGCAGACACACACACACATCAGGACAGCACATTTTTCATACTTAAAGACAAAACAATGGGTAGCACTTTATGTGACAGCTCCAGTATGTGCAGGCATGAAGTTGCAAGCATGACCAGCATGACTTTGTGTAGTTCTCTTTACATTTTTACCAAATTAAACTTTCAAAGATCAATGAAATTAAAACATTTATTCACAACAATTCTATACATCTCAAATGTATGCATCTCATTTGTTATTTTCTCTTGTGCTTTTTGCAACTTCATGAAAGCAGTCATGGAGCATGTACACATGAAATGTTACACACAGGCATTAACACTATGCTTCACAATTAACCAAACACAAAATCAAATACTACTACTGACAGAAATCATGCAAATCTAGAGGATTTCTATGTAACTGTGTAATGTGTAAAGATTAATAGGATATTTAAATTCTCTCAATTTGCTTTCTTTAGTGTGTGCAAATAATTTCACTGATGTAATATAATGAAGACATCTGAGATTACGTCTGCTTTCATTTTTGTGCTTTTATGTGGACTTAACAAGTTTTTTCACATTAATGATATAAATGATTTGCTGTAGGTCTACTAGGAGAAATGTGAAGGTGTTAGACATATTAACTGATAACAGCGCCAACTAAAGATGATGTGAAAAGTCCATGCCGATGAATATCCACTGAGGGATATAATGTATGTCACCAAGGAAAGAGGACATACAGTAAACTTGAGCATCACAAAGACTTCAAACAAACTCACTAAGAGGGCAAGATGGCTGCAAGCAAGAAAACCATCTTGGTGAAAATGAACAATAAAAAAAACAAAAAAAAAACAAAACAAACAACTTAAAATCAAATATAATCTTGCGCAAAAATTACAGAAAAGGAAAAATAACTTACATAAAAGTATATACTAACTGGGCAAATGATGACTACACAACAACATATAAAGATGTTGATCGTTGGATAAGGGTGCTTACCTTGAGATTGTCTCTTAGACCCTAGTTGTGTTGTACTCTGATTCATGTTTGCTCAAAGAGCCAATGAGGCAGAACCTGAAATGTCACGGCTCTTTCATTTAATATCAAACTCCTTTTGCATAGAGAGGTCAGAATGCATATTGTGCTACATCACAGCAATAAAAATTCATTAGTGCTTCGATAGCCACTAAGAGCCTTGCATGCAGAGTTGTAGAAAATGAATACAGTCAGGAACACTCTGGAAAGAGCACATAGAAAGTGCATGCAGGAAAATGTTGCATTTTTAAAGTATTTCTAGCAAAAACGTGTACTCGGTTACCTTCACATAGTGCTTTTTGTAAACATATACAGTTGCTTTTCAAGCAGTCAAGGTGCAAGTACACAGTAAAATACTCTTTTTATAGAAAATCTTGTTCATGCCAAAAAGTTTAGCAACTCTATGTAGAATATAATTCATCTATTATTTTTTTTTACAGTTATGAATATAAATGCGTATTTTATAATCATTTTGCATTCATGTCATTGAAATTAGTCATCTCTATGAGGCACCGATTCAAGCCCTTGTGTTCACAGTCAAAACTGGACTACTGGATTACTGAATTAGCATCTGCTAAAATGAGGTCTGTTTTTACTACAAGATCTCTGACAAACCTCAAAGCACAGTCGAGTTTATAGTTAGTAAGCTATAAATTACCATTCATGGAAAGCTAGCTGGGGGCACTTGACATGTTCAAAGGTGAGCATGCAAGATGGGGACATATTTGTCCATTGTAATTTAGCCCTTTATGAATGTTTTTAATGGTAGAAAAAGGGGGAAATAACAAGCATCAGTGCAAAAATGAAGGTTATCGTAATCTTAAAAAAAATAATGAGAGGAGGAAGAACAAAGTTAAAATGAGATGAACAGAAAAATAAATGTAAATCTCCCACACATTTCAAACATCCCCATAGTTAACTCTAGGGTTGTTGTTCTTCCCTCATCAGAAATCTATGGATACTGACCGCTGTACTGCCTTTTCGTGGCGTGAAAGCCGGTGGCTGGTGGTGGGAACTTCTTCCAGGTCGTCGTCCAGGTCACATCCATTGTCTGCTGCCTCTTGTGAGTAGCTGTGCTTCATGACCAAGATGCTCCTGCGGTTTCCTGTGGATGGCAACAAGGGCCGCACTGCCATGGGTGGCTGTGGAAGGTCAGTGAGCAGAGCGGCAGCCGCTGCATCACGGGCGCTTAAGTTACCACGGCTTCCTCGTCCACTGAGCGACAGCTGGGATATGTGCGCGGAGCCGGGATTGGAGGAGGAGCCACAGTGGTGATCATGGACGCAGCGTGAGGAGGCACGGCGAAGGGCGTGGTAGTTGTCAAAGTCTTCCGCCAGGTCGACTAAATCTGCTGAGGCCGCTGTGGGTGTGGTGGCACTCCGTAAAGTGCACAGCTCATAGTGAGGGGGCTCAAAGACCTCCTGGAACATGGTGGGGTCAAAGTCCTCACGCCGCAAGATGTACTTTTTACGTGGCTGCTTGATCTGGACAATGACGGAGACGATGAGGAGGATGAGGACGATGCAACAGGTGACACCAATGATGGTCCCGTTTGTGTTATTCAGGTTGTCCAGGATGTTAGCCTTCTGATTTTCTAAAAAGTGTAAGAAAAGCAGAAGAAGAGGGGGCAAATTTGTCAATATTTGACAATACGACCCTGAAAGATGTCTTACTAGACTTATGAAGATTATCATTACTATCACATCACTTGACTAGTCATAGCAACTGTAGCATGGCAGGTGTGTCAAGCATTTGGGTAGTGTTTTTTTTCTCTCCAAGATTACAAGAGCAAAAGTTTATCAAATGAATTATAAATGTAAGTTGACAATAGTTAACCCAGCTTTACTTCCAAGGATAAGGGGATTTCTTACTCCAATATTTTGCAGGTTATGTTAATAAAAAAGTCCAACTAGCACAAACACTAGATGATATTTCTCGATGTTGTAGAAGCTGGTGTTGGATACGACTGTATCAGAGTGGAAGTTAACGTTCTTTACTTTTAACTTCTAAGCGTCAAGTCCAGTTAAATTTATTATCTAAGGTAGATAACCTTTGCCAAAGTTAGAAGTAACTGTATTTGCATGTCTGTTAACATGGATCGACTACTGGTGAGGATGCTGCCATTTTTCCGGGTCCCTATAACCCCAACCTATGTATTCCCATAGCAATGGCACAGAGGGAGTAATTGTAGCTCGTAAGATAATAGCTCCGAACAAATGGACCCTACCATGTGCAAGATTAAGGCCGTGACTTACATGAGCCATCAAACAGATGAACAAAAAGGTTATACTGGGTCACAGCTATAGTCAGTTTGTCACAAAGAAATCAACAAAGAGAAGAACAGACAGCCAATGTGTAGAGAACAACTCGGTGACATTTAAATGCTGGATAAACTTGTTTAGCAGCGCTCCGAGCTCCTGTGACAGTAAATGGTTACATTCAGACGTGTAAAGGAGGGAGGAATAAAACTTGACATTTTACCACTAATGAGGACAAATGTGGACCCTATGCATTACTAGAGCGGAGATTAGGAGGAAGACAGAGTAACGGGCGGAGAAACATGGCCTCTTCTTGCTGAGTTCTGCACAATTTCAAACTCAAACTGTAGGGTGGAAAGGTATCATCGTCTGAGTGAGGAATAGGTCATGCAGGATTTGCCTAATTGATGCCATCAATTTAGCTCAGGGGAGTTAAAGTAGAGTTCTTCTTATGTATTAGAATACATTGATGGGTCATGAAAGGTCAATTAACAAAGGACCTTTTAATGAGCAATATAACGCAGAGAAAAAAAACTGCTTATTCCCTGATTGCACACATCTCAGCTAATTACTGGAATGGCGTCAAACATTAAGACGTTGCAAAGAGAAAGTCTCAATTCAGAGGAGTAAATTATGGAGCTGCCAGTACCAAGACACTTGGGATCAATGTATGGATCCAGTGGCTTTAAATTCTGAGTGAAATAAGTGATTGAGCTTCGGAGGAAATAAATAAATTGGCAGTATCTCAAAATCAGGGAACACAATGCAGCTTCTTTGTGTAACGGCAAGTAAACAGGGTCAAATAAGGATGCCTTCAAGGAACAGAAAAAACAACAACAACATTATAGCAGGACATTTCCACAAGAGTCCAGTTCTCTGACATTAGCCTGGACCGAAATGAGGGTGAATTCAAATTTGTGCCTATTCGGGTTTTACTCTTAGGGTCTTACATATAAATTAGTTTATCATTATTTAATAAATGACTCTTAAGTGAGCGACATCAAGATTTCAGACATAGTTTGCATCAGAGTAGAATTTCACAACTGTGTATCAATGAACTACATTTTTTCCCGAGCCACTCAGACATTCATGTCTGAATTATGAATGTACCCTCAAAATTTGCTCAGTGGAATAGAAAAAAGTTGTGTTCATGGCATGTACAACACTTTCTGCTACACTGCAGGCTGTCACATTTTATAGATGCAATAATTTAAATGGTGCATGGTTTCATGCTGTTAGTGATGATTGAAAGCAAATGATTAATCAATGCCTTAAATGCCAACTAACTACACACTAGAAACTTAACTGTAAAACTGTGTAACTGTTACATTCAGTAACACCCCTTTCCACTGCCGGCCGGCACCGGCTCTACTCTGCTCAACTCTACTTGCATTTGGTACTAGGTGCCTTCTCTGGATTTCGTTTTTCACAGCTGATGTGATGTTGTCACTATAGCAACGGCATATTAAACTGCTGTGATGTCATTTTCTAAGCGATACAAACCGCAAACACCTTTTTTGACCATGGTGTGTTTTTGTGGACATTTACTGAGTAGTTCAGTGACTTAACAAAAACAATTGTGGCCACTATAGAAGCTTGGCTCGTTAAGATTCACAAGTTTATGCATGCAAACGGTGACACAGTGATTGTGAAGATTCTCTCTGACCTGTCAGTGGTCTGCAGTGTTTTTACATCATCTTTTAGTATTGGCTCAGCTCACTTCGATCCTCACCAGAGGTGATACCAAAAATAGTACCAGGTCCTATCCACAACTTTTGCCTGATTGAAAACCAAAAAATATTTCATTGGTACCAGCAGTGGAAAAGGTGCTATTGGGAGCAGTTTCTCTCTGTCACTGTCCATGGTGCTGAAACACTCATAGTTTCTCAGTGTAAAATGCTGCAACTAGTGTTTAAAAACATGCAAATTAGGGGCCACAGGAGCAAATGACTGAGGTTAAATGTAGCATCTCACCTTTACATTGGTTCTCATCCCAGGGGTAGACACAGTTCTGCATTCCATTACACACCAGTGTTGTGTTTATGCACATGTTACTATGACAGAAGAAGGCATCTGCATCACATGGAGCTGCAAAAGGAGAGAGCACACAGTTACCACACTAAGAGCTTCTTATCATAAAAGAGAAGAAATTACAGCCATCTTCTGTAGTACCGCTTTATCTTAACTGAAACATTTAGCTTTCTTTGCTCAAAGAAAGAGCTGAGCAAGAAGTTAAAACTAATTTTGCATGAAATTCCCATCCTTAACAACAGCAAATCTGAGGGACGCTTGGATATGCTACTGTACAAACCAGTATTTGAAGTAGAGCTGAGCAGTGTGCCAGATTTTGAGGAAATAAATTTGGATGGGCATTACTCAAATCAGACCCGTTTCCCCTCAACCCATCTGTTCTTCATGAATTTTCATCCTCACTCTCCGCTTCAAACATTTGCAGAGACAACTTGTGGATATGATTGAATTTCTTGTAATGCGTATGTGTGTCCTGTATATGTGTGTGTGTGTCTGGGGAGACTGCCATGACATTTCACAATTATCTGCACACAAACCCAAAACAAATCATTTCTGTTTATGCCATATGCTGTTTATTTGTCCATGGTGAGGAAACGTCTGTCAACAAAATCAACAACCCGTCCACAAACATAAGCATGTCCTAAAACACGAGAATCCATTGCAACACCTGCCCTCCCAGGGCGACCTGTCTGAGACATCCTACGTCTGTACCTTCCTATGACGACAGTACGAGTTAGACCAGGGGTCTCCAACCAGTAGCTACCCGGTAGCTCACGACCTACTGGTAGTGTGTTACTGGTTGGGTATGTTACTATTTGCTATTGTTTGCATAAAATAAGCTTATTCAGATGGTTTGATGGAGCTCAGCTATGTGAATAAATTTTACAGTGTCGGACACTTTTATTTTCTCAGAGTATCTCTCTCAAAAAAAAAAAGGCTGGGTACCCCCGAGTTAGAATCATCCATCAGGAGAACATAGTCGTAAAAGCAGTGTGGTAATGTTACAGGCTCTGTTGTCATATATACGTAGCTGTAGCAGGACATAATTTAAAGCCAAGGTGCCCTTGCTCTTAACAACCAATCATTCTAATGTATGATCCAGCTGAATGATCAATTCATTGCTTTCAGCTGTCAATCACAGTGAAGAACATTGGCACGCTAAACTAAAGCTAACATATAGCGGAGCCCAGAAATACAGTCACACCATGGGATAGTTTTTTTTGGCATTGTTCAATTGGAGCCCCAAACCGAGTTATACAAGTGCGGTGAAGATGTTTTATTGTAATTCATTTAGGAATACAGCTGATTTATAAAACTGTTGATATTTGAGGGTGTATTTAACTTTATTTTAAGATAAAGATATGTTATTGTGTTATTATTGCAGTTGCATCTCAAGTGTGAGCAACAGAGCGAGTGCACCAGTGTAGAGCTATAACATACAGCAGCAGAGAATAATAATACCAATAATCTAATTTAGTGTAAGACTTGTGTGAATGTAGTCATATTCTATCACAGCGGAACAAAGACTCCATTCAACAATGGCAATTATTACGCGTTTGCATAAATACTACCCACTATGCACACGGTCTTTGTGGCGGTTAGAATAATTCTGAGATCACCTTCAATTCTTGAGCGTTCCAAAATGTCCTCATCAACACTGACCTGTGAACATGTCCAACTTGTAATGGATGGCTCGGTTTAGTTTGGAAACGTCCGTCCCTCGTGTCTCACATGTCTCTCATTGTCTCTCTTTATCTCTCATTCTCTCCCCACTCACACACAACTCTGGCACTGGGGCTAAAGCTGCTTGCCAGTGGTATGGCAGAGCTGGGGACTGTTTGACAGTGTTACCACAGTGATGTATGGCTGTTTTCATCCCAGCTCTCATCCCAAGTGAATAATAACACCCCAAATTAGAGTGACTTATCTCTATCTCCCTCTGTAACCCATCCTGCCTGGGCCTTTGCCAGAATTTCCTGACTCACATTGCCTCCCTGTGTGTGTGTGTGTTCTAATACTTCTGTTCTTACACCCCCCCACACCACCACCACCTCTGTTTCTTTTTTCTCCTTCTTTTTGTCATACAGTACAATCTACTGGCAAATCTGTAACAGTTACTTTTCGTAAACCGCCACCAGAGGGAGCCCAGTCCTTCTCCTTTTGCTACTGAACCCTCCTTCCTCCTCCGTTTACCACAGGGTGAGCGCACACGTTATAAGGAGCGCGATCCGCACTAATCTCCTGCAAAATTAATTTCAAGACATTCTGTAATAAAAGTGCCCTTTTGCCCACACAGACGCGTTCACAGTCGCTGCCGGAAGCATAAATTAACTCCTTAATGAGTGGCTGATGAAAATAGTCTGGGTGTCTCTGCAGAGCAGCCTGCACCAGCAAAGAGGCTTCTGCAGTGAAGTGCTATAAGCAACACATGGTTATCATGAATATTTTTTAAATCAAATAACCACTGTAGTTCTGTATTTTGTGTGGTTGTGGAGTGTAGATGTGCTATTTCCATGAGATAAAGATGATATGTCTGTTGTACATATTTTTGCAATGATTTTTTTTCACGCCAACACCTGAAATCTAAGCTCTAATTTGGGATATTAGTCAGTGCCAACCTGATTCTTGTTTGTCATCCATAAAGTTACTTTTTGTGACTTCAGACACTTTTTAAGTCTATATTTTTTCATTTATTGACATAAATAGCTATCTTTTTAACAATATGGTTGATAATAATTGTAGTAACTCTACCCAGTTCATTGTTGCTCTCAAACTATTCAACAGTGTACCCCTCACTGTCAGATCTGTCACCACTTTAGAATCCAGAATAAAGGCACATCTTTTTATGAATGCACTTGAAGCCCCCTAATTATTAATACAAGTGTCGAGTCTGCTTTAATTTGGTCTGTTACAGTGATTTACATATTTGCTTTCATCTTATCTGTATAGTATTTTAGTCAGCACTTGCAGTTTGTTTTGTATTCTTAGTAAAAATCCTGTTAGACCTCAGCATGTTAATCAGAAATGTAATATGTTAAAGTAGCTATACTGTAGATTTTAATGCGAAAATACTGGGCATACAATTCAGCGTTGTTAGCAAGTTAACTAAGTTTCATTTACTGTTAACTAATAACTAAATCACACATCGTTGAGTGCAGATGCAAACCATCTGTTCGTCCAACCATTCATTCTAGTACTTGCTTACGTAAGTGGCTTTACAATGCTACAATTTCCCTACAGCGTTCTTCTTAATCGCAAAGCAACCATGATAACAAGTGCATACAGATGATATAATCTTATCCAAGACAAAGATCCATATGCTAACAGACATTAGCATACTGTGTTGGTCTCAAATGCTTTCATGCATACAGTAGAGAAGCTTCACAAGAAACGCGAAGTGATGTGTGTAGTGAAGCCAGAGCAAATTTCCATCTGCAACCTTGCAGACGGGTTGCGGATGAGGCGTAACAATGCTGACAGCTGAGATGTCACACAAGCACATTTATCACGAAGACATAATTGCTTCTTGGGTAAAGATAGGTTTCACTTTCTTTTACTTCCCATTTGTACACTGTAGTTATGCCTTGCAGGACGGGGCAAGTGTGTGTGCGAAGCTGGAAACAGGACAAGATCGGTAGTATCAGCGGGTGTGAATGCTGCACAGATAATAAAGGTAGATGTTTGCGTTTGGGAACCTTTCACTCCCTGTTGGAGCAACTTGCTGGGAGTCAGCAGCTGTGAATGGTTCTCTTGGAGCCACGGGCTCCAGTGGGAACCAGCATGCAAAACAAATATGTAAAAGCTTATAGGATCTGCTATGACTCGGGAACACTTTTTGTAAAAACTGCCCTTTAAGCTGCAAAGTCATCTGTGTGCACATGGAACAGAGTCACACACTTGTAGTAGCATCTTGTTTTCACCTCGGGATGTTAATTAAATAACTTTGTGTATTTTTTTAAGACACAGTGCATTTATTGTACAGTAGAACCTCTTTTCCGATTACCACCTTAAATGTTTTCTCTCATATCAACTGGACTTCTTTGCTCTGAGCACTTTTTGCTTTACTTTGGCATCCTCTTTGGATTATCACAGCATTGTGCTTTTTTCACAGTGTCTCTACTAAGACTATAATTATAAGTCTGCTGACATAGTCCAATGTTTGGTGAGAGGGACTCTTCTCTTCACACTGGAGGAGAAGAAACCACTTCTCTTCTTACTAGAATAGTATTTAGTATAAATAATCATAACAAGTCAGTTAAGTCAAGAAAAACTTTGATGGGAACATTTAATTAATATATTTCAATGCAACAAAGACAAAACATATGCAAATAAATGAGGACTGAATGAAAGATGCCTGAATAGGTACATTAAACATTAAATACGGGTACTTTTAGGCTTACACTGGGTTGTTTGGGGTGGATTCTTCTTTTAGAACTTGATCATACAAATGTCATGTGGAAACTTGTTTACTTAAGTGAGTCATTAAGATAATTTGCTTTTTAGTGATCTTGCAAAATGTTGTATTGTTATTTGTTTCTACTCGGTTTCCTAAATTGTAATTAGAAATACATTTTAAAAAATTGTGTTTTGTGCAGATAAGGGAAAGTTCACACAGGTCGATATTTGTCAAAACTATCTAGTACAGGACTATTAACGCACACCTACAGCAGGTGTACCGAACACGAGTTTCACCTTATTACATGTTGTACACGAGTCATTTAATATAGTTTGTACAGCAACAAATGACGCATATTGCAATAATTGAATCACTCTCCTGGCACCAATGAAGTACAGTGAAACTAGTGGCGCTGCACAAGTGAGTAAAGACCGCAGACTGGACTGAATTACTTCTTCTGCTGCGTCTGCTTTCCAGATCTCTGGTACATCTGTGCATTCACTGTTGACAGACTTGATACAGTGCTGCTGAGACTCTGGTGGATGCTGCTCCAAAGGCTAAGGTCTGGCTGGGGGATCGCCTGAGTGACTTAGGCAGAGGCGTTGCCCCGGCAACAGCACATCCTGGCTCTGCTCGGTGAAAAGGCCTTACAAAAGGGACTTCACAACACAAACAACTCTGCTGCTAGTGTTGTCGCCTATACTGATCTAGCTATTGGCACTGAGACTATCTTATTGCTAAAATAAACGCTTATAACTGACGCAGACAGGTTGAAAAGATCATCAAAAGATTAGACTTCACGCTTTTGAGGTTTATTCATCTTTAAATCACCATTTTTGGTAAATGACTTTGTCCAAAATCGTTATTTCCTCTTAATAGCCGTAATCTCAATGATTCAGAATACTTTTGAAATTCCACTGGAACTATAAACTTTTAAGTTAAAAAATGTAATATTATTTTTGTATTTGAATAATTTTATAGAGAATATTTTGGCAGAACTTCCGCATACAGAAAGATCCTCCTCAAGTTCTGAAAATGCAAATGCAATGTTTATTAGCGCACTGAATTGGTATCTTTGCTGACTGACACTGACATACTGTATGCTCACGAAGCCTCAGACCCTCTTCATTTACATCACTTGTACAAAGAATGCCCTCTGCAGCCCCCTGTCAAACTACGAGCTTCATCAATGAGACGTCAGTGAATGAGGAAGAGGAAGAGGAAGTGTGTGCGTGCGTGTGTGCGTGCGTGCGTGCATGCGTGTGTGTGTGTGTGTGTGAGCGTGCGTGTGTGCATGCATTTTAATCTCTCCCAGGTGTTTGGCTCAAAGAAAACGGGTAGATGCAAACATACTGTTGCTCATCCTGATATTCTTTTGGCTCAGGCTCTGTCTCACTCTTTATCTCTTTGCCTTTTCACAAAAATGACTGAGCTACTGCAGATGCCCCACCTGCGGTAGTGTGGCAAAGCTCAAATCCACCCTTACTGTCATATTCACAATCAGCCACAGGCAACATTCCCCAATAATGGGAATCCTGCTCCTTGGTTCTCTGCTTGCTGCTGTTTAAATGGTCATAAAACTAAATGGAAACCTCTGACGGCACCTTTCCTATGATGCGCTTGTGACATAACTTGCCATAAATGTGGTCACTGCACCTCCATCTTCCTTTAATGGCTACCACTAAAGTCATGTCCTGTTTTACTTTGGCATCAGCGTCGTTTTCATGGAGTAGTGGTCTGTTGAATAAAGCTAATTGCTTTCCCTCTGTACAGAGGTCATATTGCAGTAAACGTCAGCATAGAGCAGTGCATGTGCATGAATGTTTTCTGACTCTCTCTTACGTTCGTGGTAGGTTGTGAAGAGTATGCGGAAGCGACTCTTGCGGCTGGCCTCGTCTGCCCACATCCGGATGACTCCCAGCGTGGAAACCAGCATGATGTCGTTGGCCACCGTGGAGCAGAACTTGCTCTTCAGGTCTTCCACCGAACTGCGACGTGACAGGTAGAGATAAGAATGTGTATTTCATTATCATGTAACACGGGCATTCGCTGTGCATCTCAATGATCCACATTGTTGAACACAATCTCAGAGCAGCCACGGTGGCTCATATTTTTTCTGGCCTGTTATCGCGTGATCACAACTTAATATTCTGGATATCTCAAGATAACAAGCTAGACTGTTGCGCTCATATTTGCCTGCTATTGTAGATAATAATTCAATTCTATGCTTATCTCAGTGTATCAAATATTGTCTTATTTACTCTGGATTTTAATATGTCATTATCGTGAGATGAAAAGTAAGTTATTTATACGAAGAGACTTGTCAGTGATAAGTGTGTGGGAAGAAAGTGGCTCACAGAGTCAGATAAGAAGATCAATACAACTCTCATGTCTGTCCAAAATGTGGAGCTACAACCTGCAGCTGGTTAGCTTAGCTTAGCTTATGAAGAAGACTGGAAACAAAGGGGGGGGGGCAGCTAGCCTGGCTCTGTCCACAGGTAACAAAATCCACCCACCAGCACCTGTAAAGCTCAGTAACTAAACAAAAAAAAAATTAAGGTTGAAATTTTTTTTGATTACGTGCAAAACTATTTATCAGCTGGATGCTGTTTCCAGTCTTTAGGCTGCCCACATTTATCGTATAGACATGAGAGTGGTATCAATCTCTCCATCCAAAGTTTATCAAGACAAGCAATAAGCATGTTCCCTTTAACTCACGAAAACTATTTGAATTACATCTGGACTCGGAATTGTCAATGATATGTTGTGATTTGTGAAACTGACACAGAAGTAAAGGGAAGAGAAATCTGATTAACTGCCATACAGAGTAGATCATGTGAGACTAACCTGAGATGAACACACTCGGACTAAGTCAAAACCTCTGATTTCTTGTGATTATAAATGTATGGTCATGTTTACCACATAAAAGGCCTAAAACAATAATGTGCAGTAACAGTGATCTGTATATCAAAATAAGATGTCAAAAAGTCCCACCTGCCACCATCATACACGGCCACAAAGTTGCGCTTGCATTCGTTGGAATTTGCCATCTCATAGTCGAGAAAACGCAGGTAGATCTGTCCAATGAAAGAAGGCAGAGAGGAGAAGAGAAACAAGGAGAAAAATATCAAGAGAGGAAAACTAAAGGATGCTGAAACATTTGGACATGACAAAGGAACCAAGTGAACAAAACAAAGGAGAGAAGAGTGAGCAAATACGATTTCAGCTTCTTCCTATTATTGCCTGTGCATCTTACTCATTATCCCAGCGCTCGATATAGAAGCCCTGTAATGAAATAAGACTGACAGACTGCAGCTAGTACAAAGTCATTATATACGCATATCAAATGAGGACTCAAAGACAGACAGAGTCTATTAGCTATCGACTCATTATCCATATCTGTTGAGATAAAGCATTACACGAAACCTACAACCTTGTTCAACTTTGAGGAGACCTTGGACATTTTACCCAAACTCGAATGTTCAAGAAAGAAAATGTCACCAACTTACTTTGGACTCCACTGGTCTAAAAGTTCTTTGAATTTCAAACATGTTCAGTGTATGACAGACTTGCCTTATGTTTAAATAATTATCAAGTAAACTGTGACATATACAGTCGATGCACTATTTTATCTTCCTAACAATCCCTAGTTAAAGGAAATTATCCACCTTGCTATCCACCTTGACTTTTCACAGTAGCTATTCTGCACTTCCTGATTGCCTCTGCATCATTGTCTGTCACTCATTCATCAGCCCGAGATCGCCCAATCACAGTGACGGTTCTGGTTCACTGTGCACGGCACTCGCCATCATTACGGTCAATGAGTGAACCACTCCCGAACTGTGACAGCGAAACGTGCCGCTTTAAATGGCCAAAGACGAAAGCTGCAGATGGATAAGCATAATGGAGCTTGCAATGTCAACTCGGCTTCAACAACATGACAAGTGAAATGGATCGTAGAGGGAAAACAAGTTAGCCGGTTCCCCTAAGGTCTCGGATTGATGTCAAAAATCTCCCATCTCATAAAAGATCTTCATATTCAGCCACGCTGTTGGCTGAATTGGCTTTGTCACCAGAAACAGGGCATTCTTTTCTGCCATAATGTAATAGTGGAATGAAGTGCTGTTAAATTTCTATGCAGGCTTCACAGTGAGAAGATGAATGCAGTATATGCAGCGCATGGGGAGTATGTGACTTTCCTAAAATGAATCTGTCCTTCAGTATGTATGGATTTGAATTGATATTAATGTCTTAATCCCTGGAGGTAGATCTGGAAGATGTAAGAGGCTCTGAAGACATTTCTTTAGCTGTTGTGGTCTTATTGATGCTACATAGATTTCCAGTGCAGTGCCTTTAAATATGATTGACAGCTTGAGATTGAAAATATATGTGCTTAAAATTTGGTCTCTCAGCGGGGTGGATGGTACAGTGATCTGAGAGAAACATCACTTGACATTGTAGCGAAGCAATGTTGCGAAGATCCGTTTTTCAAAACACTGGAAGCACAGGATTAAAGGAAACTGTCAGAAATCCCTTTCACTAACACCAAAGTAGTTGTAATGGGTAGATGATGGCTCCAGTCCAAATGACAGATTGCCAAGATGTCAAATTTAATGTAGAATTGTTAAGGTTATGGTCAAGGTTAAGGTTAGGTGCTCTCAGCCAAATTTGTGTAAACATTTTTTTAGAGTTCAAGAGGCAAATAATTGGAAAAAGCACCAATAAGTCTGTTAATTAGGACTCTTGGCTCAGTCATCCCATCGTCAGCGAGTAGCGGGCACATTAGACATGAAGTTTGCCACCCGCAGCTAAAAGAATGCATTAAATGCAGCCATCTGTAACCAATAAAACTTATTTCAGTCAGGGGAGACTAATTGCAAATGCAAAAACATTATTGATAAAATGAACATTACGTTTTTTTGCGTAGGATGCTAATGGATAATAAAAGAAATGAAGTTCAGTAATTAAAGAGTATAATCCTCCCCATTGTGACCACTATAACCGTTTCTGGTTGGGTGCATGACGTTGGTGGTGTTGGCTGGTTTTGTTTACTTTGCGTCCAGAGACTGATGTCTCGTCATAAAATTGTGTTTACACGTGAGGATAACTCAGTTAACCATGAATGGATTTACTAATCACGTGAAATATTTTAACATCTACCGGATTGATTGGCATAAATTGTGTACAGACATTTGTTGTTCTGAGATTTGGGTTAATGATCAAATACTTAAAAACTAAGGACAGCCCCACCAGCCTCAGCTGTACTTTGTGTTTAGTGCTTATTAGCATGCTAACAGGCTAAGCCGTGATGGTAAACATGTTGCCTGTTTTACATCAACATGCTGTAACTGACATTTTGAGCATTGGCAAATGCACTACTGTAACGTATTGCAGTGTATTACATGCTGTGTGATTTCAGACCATATGTGGCTTATCTGACTCAACTCAGATGTAATGAGAGGAATAAAATCGCTACAAATGCTACCTACGCTCTTTTGTGCTGTAAAAGATTACCACGTTACGGTCTTGGACCTTTTCACTTAAATATCTAAATATTTTTTTTGGTGTCGCAGGCTGAATTTTTGTCTCCATTTCTCTCATGTGCCTCTTGGTGAGTTTTGCACCTGGAAACATAACTGAAATTCTTTGTAGTATCTGCGGTCGCACACAAATTCACTGCCTGACAGACACAGTTACTGTTTGCACTGACTGGTGGGTAAACAAGAGGGCCTCATTATGGGACAAATGCAAACCAGGAAAAATAAAAAAATACGTAGTAAAAGCTTTTGATGCTGTTTTCACTGCGACTCCTTTTGACAAACTCGAACTGACCGATGATGAAGACAAATCCGAGTGCAGATGGCATCACAAAGCCAAATCACAGCAATGGATCAGATAGATATAATCACCAATTTGTAAGGCCAGAGATTGGCTCCAGCAGGAAAATAGGCTGCCTCTTCAGTGATTGCAGTGCCCAACAATGATGCAGAATCCACCACTGACCGGGGAAGAACATGTTCTCCCCCGTTGCTAAAAGGTGCCTCTGACAGCACGTGCTGTTCATTACAGTCAGAATGAATGTCCATATTTTGACCATTATCTTCATGAAAGGACGCAGAGGGTGTCAGTCAATGCAGGCAGGTGTGGTGGGAAAAAAAAAAAATCTAATGGTGTGTGGAAAAATGATGAGGTATCTGAAAATATTACTCAAAACTTCACTAACAGCTGTCAGCAGAATTATGTCAGCTGTCCAAACAGTAAAAAAAAATGTGACGAGAAAAACAGACACCGGTTGACAGTTTTGTAAATTTAGTGTCCAATTCTTGTCATTGAAACATTGATTGTCTCTTTATCCTTCCAAATTAACTCCTTAGTTAGGTATTATTGTACATACATGTATTTGAAAGGTCACTTTTTGTAACATCATGGCATTGAATTTGGTGCAGTACTGTCACTTCTGGCAACTACACATAGATATCCACTGCTTACTGGCAGGTATTTCTTTCAGTCAGTCTCCCCTTCCCTCACCTTCCACGCCATCCCTCTCTCTGCCATCTGCCATCTGCGTCCCCATACATTAAGCTCTTCGATAAAATGCATTATTAAGTATATCTTCCCTCATGCCCTCCTTTCACGCTCTTCCTCCTCCTCTGTACCCCCTTCTTCTCCCTTCTCTCTGGAGTGCTCCAGTGCAGTCTAATTAGAGCCTCCGGTATAGGATGTCATTATCTCTGCTGTTTCTGGCACACTGGGTACAGTGCAGCACTGTATCAGCATGGGGAAATGAACGCACTGCCCCTGCATTCATCGCAACCTCATGCATGCACATACACAGCAATGGGGATGGAGGTGATGGCAGTCTATGCACCTCCACTGCAGTAACATGTGAGCATACATGTGTGTGAGTCTGGGAGTGAGGAACCAAAGCAGACAAAGAGAGATGCTGCAGGTTTTATATATTTCACGTGGAACAAAGTGTGAACAGTTGCAGCGCAGGTGAGAATTTCGGGACTGTGTGGCTCTGAAGATAGATTTGTAGTAAAAATGTTATTTGCCGCCTTGTCCATCAGTGCCAATGACTGTCAGCCTTTGGCCCACGACTTGCCCTTTGAGGCACTTCTGTGGGGCGAAATATGACATTCATTCAAACCAAGTAAAATCCATCATGCTGCCAGGCTCGCTTGCTCTGTCGCTTTTTCATGCACATCCTTAGCCACACACACACACACACACACACACACACACACACACACACACACACACACACACACACACACACACACACACACACACACACACACACACACACGTGCATGTGACGCACACAAAACTGACTTATGGTCCTCTTTGGTGCTGTGCCTGCAATGTCATAAGTGACTTACGCACTCCACTTAGTGGGACTAAGAAATGAATGCAACTTTTTTTTTTTAATCGATCCGTAACCTTCAATAAGAACCAGGGTCTCTCCTCATACCAGTTTCCATGTAACACTTATTGTATGGCTCCACATGATTGCTAATGATTGAAAGACAATCTGGAGGTGGATTTGAAGTCCAATAGTTCCTGTGGCCTTTGGATTTAAAGCAGCTGAATCCGAAGGTCACTTCTGAAGGGAAACAAGGGCATTAGCAGAAAATATGCGACCCGAAGAATATGCCAGATAAGAATAACTGCCGTGGCCATGAATCACAGTCACACCAATGTTATCAGCCAGTCACATCGTGTGTGTATAGTACAAGAGCCTGCAGCTGAGTATGAAAAACCTGTGTGAAAAAATACTATGAATCTAATCACTATTTTCATCGGGGATGAAGCACGATTTAGCTTTCCTAATGTGTACAGCATAACTCTAAAAAGGTCTCTATGGTGGCCACAAAAAGGGAAGAACTATAAAAAGCACTGATTTAGTGAAACAAATAGTGGCTGAAATTGGAGCTGCCTTATCTCACTCTGAATAAGGCACAGATTCAGAATAATTAATCCCACTAACATTTGGACATTTTGTACAGTAAGTCACTCTTTCATGTGTAATTTTTCTCAATAAGAAATGTCAGTATTATGATTAAAGAAGGGTTTTCCAATCTGAATCTTAAATACATTCTCAAATATGCTAAAATGTCTGAATGAAAATGTTAAACCAGCTTTATGACAATCCTAAAGCCATTGTAATGTAAAACGTAGGTCTATTAAACCTCACCATTTACAATGACTATATTATAAATGTAACCAATCCTTTAAAAAAAAAAAAAAAAAAAAAAAAAAATCCCTAAAATGCAGACCTCATAATACTTCCTATCCTTGAAATAACTGTTCTAGCCATACAAGTCTAAGTAGAAATTTGGCCTTATTCTACTAAATCAAACCTCGCTATTGCACCCAGAGGAGGGCCAACACTATTTGAGCAGAAGATTTACTACAGTCCTCGACTGGACTTTGTATGTGCGTATAGGATCATATAGACTCATATGTGTGGTTGCAACATTGGTAAAACGTGGCCTTTTCCTGCACTGCTGCTCTACCCTCAGGAAACTTTTAATCCCGTAGCATTAATGCGGCACAGGTACCTCTGGTAGATAAGGAATCACGTCTAGTGTGTAATAGGGATTGGAGCAAAGGTGTGCATGTGTATGATTGTGTATGCACGTCTGTATTTGTATATGCATGCAGGGTTGCGTATCAAACACTGGCGGAGAAAACAAATATAGGCTGTTGCAGGCCTCAGGGTCAAACTGCATGGCAACACTATTTCATCAGCACTAACGCGCCCTGTCTCTCTCTGTCTGACCGGTCTATCCGCACTTCCCCCTCCTCCTCCTTCCCTCTCCTTCTATCTCTTTCCTTCTTCTTCCATCCCTCTATTCCTCTTGGCAACAACTCGCTGATTAAAAAAATGGGCCTGACCCCGAGTAAACCCTTCTGCCTATCTGTCTGACCCTAGCGGGGGGAACAGGTCTCCCCGCAGCCACAAACACTCGCCTCAGGATACTGCTGACAGCTGCAGACAAATGCAATATCAAAGCTTCTTGATGCAAGCTCTGATCTGGCTGCAAGTTTGAAGAAATACTGAATGGAAACGGCCAATTAATAGGACAAAAAAAATCTCAGTAGAAGCTGAACATTTCAACAAGCAATAGTAATGAAGGCATACGGTATTTGTCATCTGAACAACAGGCTGATGATGTAACTCCGTTGTGCTGTCATCCATCCAACTGATGGGAGCACATTTGAATTTCCACGTTATTTCATGTGACATTTCAAAATTTGGCTTTAAATCGAATCTACAGTTGACTGGGAGCGTAGCTTATGTCACTCACCTTGGAGCGCGGCGGAGCGCGGATGTACCATTTACAGTCGACGGCCTCGGCGGCGCCAGCCTTCCCGTCTCTGGTGATCTGATGAGACTCAACGATACCGTCTGGACCAACCATGTCATACTGACAGACTGAAACACACACATAAGCATAAACACACACACAAACACACGCATGCAACACATATCCACACATGTACAGTTCATGAAGACAAACATGGACTCACAAATATGGAACACATACACACACATTAAAAAAAAAAGCATAATATGTGTGTCACGAGAAGGAATACGGTATAAATAGGGTTCAGTGAGACAACTAGAGCTCTGAGAAAAGGAGTGAATGTAAACACAAGTGAGACAGAAAGAGAGACTGGAAGAAACTGAGGCAGAAAGAGAGAGAGAGGGAGTATACCTACAGGGCAGAGGTGGGGGTACTCCCAAGTCCGCAAAGTCTGGATCTGAGAAGAGAGCAGAAGCGGGGCGACGGGGAAATGGGGGCATTCATTTTTAATACATGATTACAAAATCTCACAGAGGCAAAAACAACCAGGTGTAACAACATGCTTAGGAACTTCCTGCAAAGACTACAAATCGCTGCTCACTGCATTATTTTGGCATTTTTAAATGCATTGTTACTTCTTCTTGTTTGGAGTGTCCTGCAGAAGGTTGTTGTGATATTAGTCCAAAACGTATGAATGATTGTGGCACTTTTTGAAGACCTTTACACTATGCATTCACAAAATCCCTCCAATTAATCTTACAAATCGTAGTTAAACCCAAAGAACGAAATACAAATTGCTGGTTAAACCTCCTACCAGACCATTCACGTTAGGATAAACTTTGATTCAAGCCTTCTCCATTCATCACCAAACACATGTCTACACAATGAAAAAAAAAAGTGTGTTCCAAAGTATTTACAATTTTCTTTCAGTTCTGAAACTCACCAAACTTTAAACAAGATCAAATTAAATTTTTAAAGCAATAACTAAAGGAATATTTGACTCAAAAACTATGAACATTAGAATAACTTCATCACAGTATCCCTACTCCTCTAATATTATATAAAATGCCTCCATTAAAACTGCATCGGTCAAAAGAAGACATCGACCTGAATTACTGGCAATAAACGCTTTGCAGTTAAATTTGGAAGATCAAGGTTAAACTCTTATGCACTCGCTGCTCTCTTGGGGTTCTATTAAACATTTTAATTTGTCAAATTTGCAGCTGTGTTTTACTGTAATTTGGTGCACTTATGTTTAGTAAATATAACACCAGATACATTTTGCTAGTTCAAAGCAGCTGTAAAAACCATTGGTTCGAAACCAGGACAGCTGTTGTTTTTGGGAGGCGTGACAGCCAGTCCAATTATGCAGCCATGACAATAAGGTCACTGCCACGTCTGTATTTACTTACAGTCTAGATGACAATGTAACACAAACCAAATTAAAACAATAACCAAGGTCAGACCAGGGCTATTTGGCCAACATTCAATCCAATAACACGGGTTGACCTTTTCAAACTAAAATTAAATGTGGTCATAACCCTGGTTGGCCCCACAAAAAGAATATATAACTCAAAAAAAGTACAGCAGGGATAATGTTGTTTGTACTGACGTATTAAATATGTGTAAAACCGCCACTGAGCTTGTTTAAATTGAAGTCTTGTCTTTACTCCATTCAGCAGTGTCAGAAAGAACAGAACTGTAGCATAACTGAGATAAATGAAAGAGCAAAAACCTTAATGTCCTCAAGAAAAGTTTCAGAAAATTTTAACAGACAATATAGGACGATAAATTTAAACTTTTAACACATTTTTAAACACTCAGAGCAAAAAATGTACTTACACCCGAGTAAAAGCAATACATTTTGCTAGCTGGATACGATAAGGGAAGTGTCGGGTAAAGTTTTGAAAGTCAGCTTGAAGCAAAAGGTTTTAAGCAGTTTTTTTCCTGTATAATGTTGCAAAAAATTACATCAACAGTCCCAGTCTCACCGAGGTGTGTTACCTCCTCCTGCTAGTGCAACATCACAGTTTCGTCTCTGATCCCCAAAGATTCAATATCGCTCTTCAGATGACTTCACACAAGACAGAAATTGACTCTTAAACAATCTCACATCGTCATTGCTGTGTGTGTTGTGCAGGGAGGTTTGTGTGTGTTTTGTCCATCACTGTCTCACAGAATTTTAAATACGCAGCCTTGTAAAGCATACATGACTTGGAACTAAATGTAAATTGTAACCAGAATTCAATTTTACAAACAAACTAATAGTTTTATGACTATGTGATTATTGCAAACAGTTCAGTCTCACTTTTTAGCAAGATATATAAGGCGATACACATTTAACCTATTAAGGTAGCCACAGGATAACCATTGTTAAGACCATTTTTCTGAGCTAGCGTTCTACTATAATGGCACCACATATTGCCTCATCCCCATGCCATTACCTACTGTCTCTGAAGTAAAACCCTCCATACCATGAAATACATCCCTGCTGATCCCATTTTAGCTTTAATCTCTAGGCTGCATTCAATTGAGTACAGAGCCCGTGCAAATAGGAAACACAAAAAAGGCTTCATATTAAATCTGATTGTTCCTGGCCAAGCCGAGACATGGCTACCACTGACTGAGCCCAGTGTGGAAAATGGGGTCTGATTGCACAGCATGAACACCTGGCCTAAATGTCACCATTTTTTTGTGTCTGTATGTATGGCCTATTTTTTCTGTCTAGACATGAGTCAGAGGTTTAGTGTGTGTACACCGGACTCAAGGAGCTCTTTCCATATACCTGGGAACGATGCAAGCCTGCTGACAGAACACCAGAAGAAAAAAAGGGAATGAAGCAGTGGATGAAGGAGCATGAGCATTCAATGTGTTTGATGATGACACTCACTGCCTAAGACCTATAATCAAAGAAGAGAGATTCTTGGCCTGATTTCAGCTGTGTTTTAGTGGGGATTCAGAAGATGTTAACCTGCCCTTGGCAAAAAAAAAAAAAAAAAGGAGAGCCTGTTGAATACCTGCGACAAATCTTCCAAGGCTGCAGAAAACCCTCTCTGAACGGCAGCCTAAAACATTCACGAGAACACAAAAGCAGTCAGGAGACGTGCTAAGAGTGTACTCTGGAGTTTCTCTTGAGGCTTTTACAACACTTCCCTCCTGATTAATTGTTGCTTTCAACTAAGGCTCAAAATGATTCAATCTATAAAAAGCTGAATAGGGAATATCGTGCAATTTTAAAAGTGGCTCCTCTGGCCTTGGACAGTTAAGTGGTAGTGAACAACTTTTTTTTCTTTCTTTTGCGGGAAGCAATACTTTTCTTGTACAGTTCAAACAAATCCACCCACTCTGCCACTTTGCTTCAGGAAAACCAGTGACAGGAGTTTTGTACTTCAACACAAGAAGTCATTTTTTTTTTCCAAAAAAACAAACTGGCATTTACTGGCATTGTCTATTATTTCCCAAAGAAGTGAATCAAAGCTGTCCAGCCTTTTATTTTTCCAGACAGATGCCAGACAATATTAATTTCACTCATTGTTAAATGTGACTTTTAAATGTATGGACACGAGTGAATGTGTATTTTATAACCAATTCAGATCATTTTAGAGATCAAGTCGGTCGATTATTTCCTCAACTAATCAATTACAGTTTATAAAATGGCAGAAATGAGTGAAAAATGCATATCATAGTTTCCCAAGACTCAAGCTGACATGACTATTTTGCGTGTTTTGTCCAACCAACAACCAAAACACCTTGGAAATCAAATTAGCCACAAAAAAAGGCCAAAAAATAAACAAATATTCACATCAAAGAAGATAGAACCAGTAAAATGACCAGCTACCAGCGGAACGATTCCTGAATGATTAGCAGGAAGTTGGGTTTGACAAATGAAGAGTTATAGCTCGGAGATGTTATCTTAGCTTAGTATTAAGAATGGAACATGGGAAAACAGTCAAAAGGTAACAAAACACCTAAACAGCAGTATAATAATACTGTAATAATAATATAGTAATAATTATACGCAAGTGGTTTTACAGAGGGTTTATGAGATGGATTATTTTTGGGATGGGTGCAATAATTTCCTGGAGCCGCCACTGGTTACTTGGCAGCCTCACCGTGGTAACAACTGATGCTCCAGCTTGATATTTAACAGACATATAGGAGAGTGGTATTGACCTTCCCCTCTAGAGCTCATCCAAGCTAATCAGCATATTTCCCAACATGTCAAACTATTCCTTGAAGCATCCCCATTTATCCATGTATGTGTTGCCTTTCAGAGCATCTTTGGGTGTAGTGTAGTGGACAGCTGGGCAGGCCGGGAAACAGACAGACGTGAGGGATGAGAAAACCAAAGTGGAAGACAGTTAATGAAACGGTGACCTTCAGGTCATGTATGCTGGTTGCGGCAGAGATTTATTATTGGGCTTTGGCAGCACTTACCCGACCACGATCTCAGGGCCAAGCAACCCAAGAGGAATACATGCATGTACAGAGCTACGCACGCACACGCACACACACACACACGCGCACGCACACGCACACGCACACGCACACACACACACACACACACACACACACACACACACACACACACACACACATTCATGCACCTTAGAAAAAGGGTATACTTAACATGGCAACAAAGGTCCTACTCACAGGCTGCAATGCCAATAAATGCCTCAAGTGCAACCCTTGACCTTTTTAGTCTCCAGCTCCTGCATTTCAATCAGATACATTCCATCACTACCGCCATCCATCATCTCCTCTCCTTCTCTGTCCTTCCTGATTAATCGATTCAATCAGTTACATGGATTGATAAAATGATTGATGAACTACATAAAAAGTATGTGCACTCTTTTCACAGCAGACAATTTAACCCTGTTAATTTTAAGCTGGATGCCTCAGCTCAGCCACACTAGCAATATTTTATTAGTGTGAACATGAAACTTAAATAACATAACTGTATGTTGCGACATTAAAGATACATGTCGTAATTAATACCTAACACGCCACAGTGAGCACACATTTCATCACACCTTGTTGACATGCAGAATATGTGTGCTCTCTGATACCATTGTGTTCACAGCAGCTTCTCTTTGCTGCCTGCTCTCTGGACTGCATTGTATTAATGCTTTTGCCTGAGCACAATTCAGAGCACATCCACACATGGCCACACCCCCTCCTCTCTTCATAAAGCTCGACTAAGAGTATAATCTTCTGGGGCTTATTGTATTTACCCTTTGCAACGCAGAAATGCTCACTTTAAAGCCCACGACACAGACTTTAAGTTGTCCTACATGCACTTTACATGCACATATTGAGCTACTTGAAGAGGAAAAAACCTCCAAAATATAATCCTGACCAAATACTAAACTATGTCTGTGTGCAATGAGGATACACATTTATATAAAAACAGTGCTAGACAGAGACAGAGCTACAAGCTCTAATGCAGAGGGTAAATATTTCGACAGTTGCACATTGCTCGTTCTTCAGACTCTTTCAACACATAATGGATACAAGTCTCATCTTTAATTTTAGTGAATTTATGTCAATCTTAAAATAAAATTGTGTTCTAGATAAAGCCCTTTTAACACATGGGGCTATATTTTAGTCTGAATCTTAAGGCTAAAGCCCATTGCGCCAGTGTATTTTGGTTACGTTCAAACCCCATTTTGGTAGGTTAACGGTAGATAATCTGAGCGCAAAATAAGGCATATGGTTCAATGAGGTTTTACTTAGTCTCCTGTCTATTAATAGGTGTGATTTGGTCAAAACATTAAATAAACCAATCAGTCATTCTCTTTAAAAGCCAGGTGCGCTTGCACTTTGGCAGATTGCCATTATTACGGCAGATTTGCCAAGTAGTAGGAAAGAAAGCTTCTTTGCAGAGGAAACTGATTGAGATTAAGCTGATTGATGTCCACAATATGAATCTTTCAAACTGTATTCTCTCCATTTTGAATCTTTTTCATGTGCGATGCTGCATGTCTTTGTATGTGTGAGTATACATGTGTTGTGCATCCACCTATGTCGGGGCATATCACATCTTAATAATGCACACTTAAAATAATGCCACTTGACTTAAGATAGATTGTTGACCAACACACCCATGACTGCTCCAATGGGCACAAGTACATCTTCTATTTAAACAACATGGCTGCTAGACGGCAAAATGACAAGTGTGTTGATATGAAACTAACAATGACACTTGCATTGCGCTTTGTGCCCGAATTTAGATCGAGCCCTCAGGGTCCAAAGATTAGACACTTAAAAGTAATCGGACATGGAGATTCCAAAAGGGACACCGCTGTTGTTTGTAGCATTAGTTCATGCGCAAAAGACCTCACATGTGATGTGATTAAGAGATTGAAGATACATTTTAGACTTAGGTAGAGTTGTGTGTGAGAGAAGCAAAGTCTATAGTTGGGTTGTCAAGTCTCATCGATGAGCAGGTAATCATTTGTATTATAGGGAAAAAAAACAACTTTATGACAGCAAGTCAAGAATACGCTCCAGGATGTACTGCATACATGTTGCCTTGTCAACCGCGGCAGATGACTTCATGACCACAACCTCAGAGGATAGAAGATGCAAACAGATAAACCTCAAAACCAGTAAGGCCAGGTTTCAATTTGCAAATGCATACAAAATGAAACGTGTAGAGTAAAGTGTGGAAGCATTCCTCATCTACTAAAATGTTGCCTCTTATGGTTTGGGCATGTATGACCAATGGAACCGATACACTATTGTTGAGTTCACTCCTGACAGAAGCAACAGGATGAATGCAAAAGGTATACAGGAACGTTATCTGTGCTTAAATTCAAAGATCTGAATGGGCTCAGACAGAGTTACATCACTAACTCTCTGGTGAACTATGAGCCTTCAAAAACACTGAGATCATCTGCTGCTGGTTTATTGGAGGTTCAGCCGAAAGAAAATTGGGGATTCAGCTTTTGTCAGCTATGCTCCAAAGCTGTGGAACAAACTACCTGTAAATATCAGGGAAGCTGCTCAGTTAATACTTTTAAAAGAAAGCTAAAAACATATCTCTTTACGTTAGCCTGTAACTAGCAAATGTTGAAGCTCTCTTGCACCTGCCATGCACCTGAACTGCTGTGGCTTTGAAATGCATATTGCTCATTTTATATTTTGACTATATATTTTGATAAAATTTAAAAAGACATACCTATGGGAAAAGGGAATTTTAGTAGTGTACAAACAGGATGGACCCGTGTGAGTTTTTAACCAAGGTTTAGCAGAAACCTGGAGGTACACTGACGAGTCTACCTTAAATAATTTACTTATACCACAGCAGAAAAGGAGATTTCATCTCTAGAGTACTACTGGGTAATATGATAGACTGTGTGAAGGAAAGTTCTAGAAAAAGTGCATAAGACGTACAACTGCTACAACTGCTTTTTACGCTACTTCATATCATAAATTTAATCCTAGAGAACGTCCCAAATCAAGGCCACTTGTATTTAATTTATGCATTTTATCTGTTTCTTACGCATTTTATCTGTTTTATCTCGTTTCTTTTCTGTATTTTTGGGTGTTCCTTTGTGTCTGTTTTTATGTGGAACACTGCATGTAATTCTCTTGCTGTGAAACACTTTTAGCTGCATTTCTTGTATGAAAGGTGCTATACAAATAAAGTTTATTATTATTATTATTATAAATTCAGCCAAATACACCAAAACTAACTGATCATAAACATACGGCCAAAGAAACACAAGAGTCTTTCAGATCAAATAAGTGGAATATTCTCAACATCACATCTTTATCTGATTGAGCAAAATTCCACTGGCTGATCAGACTGAAGGCAAAGAGACCCCACAACAAGCAAAAGACTGAAACAGCATATCCAGGGAAAATACAAGCATCTGGTCCCATGCTGTTGTTCCTATATTGACACAATCTTACTAATTGATCAGAGACTTTAATGTAGTTATTTAATGCATTATTTTATTTCAAACTGCTGAAGCACAAAGCCTGAAGAACAGAAAATGTGTTGCTGCACAAAAACGTACGATCTTGCCTGAAGGTGCAATTGCCCCAAGAAGCAAACATGCACAACTTGCAAACACAAGCTTGAATTTGCATGTTATATTTCTTAAAAAAAAAACTTGTTTATACTACTAGCAGGGTGGCATTGGTAAATCCTGACCCAAAAATAATCATTAGGAATTTGTAGTAAAAAATTCTTAAAGTAATGATGAGTAGGTCCTGATCAGCCCCGTTGGCTGTGCAAATGTTCGTTATATATATATTTTAGGCTCACACACACAGGAATGAAACACCGCCCTACAGAGCTGTCAGAAGATGTAAATTTCTAATAACTGTACAATCCCATAAGTATTGTGTTGCTCTTCATAATACAGGCATAACACAATGTTTTATTAATGAGACACAATCCGTCTCATTTGGAATTAAACATTAGGCTCCATTGCGACATATCCCTTCAGTATTAGCTGCTGTGCCGAGTGGATGTAAAACACCATATGAATGAGATCATGTTTATCAGTTGGGGCAATATTTCAGGAGTAAACATGCAGCACACACATGCACGCGCGCACGTGCACAGACACACAAAGACAAGCAGCCCACACACAAAAACTCAATTTCCCAGTGGCCTCATTTCCTTTCAGCTGCTCAGCGGTGACATTTAAATAAGCATCTGATTAATAATCTCTTCTAAAGTGGTTGATCAAGTTAATGAATGGCTGCCATTAATCACACCAGGCACAGCTGTGGATGGAGTTCAAGAGACAGACAGAGGAAAAGGTAAAGGCAGCGACACAGAGAAAGGGATAGAAAAGGAAATACTTTTCACAGCTTGATCATTTCCAGCCCTTTCAATCACAGCTAAAGAACAGCTCTGGCAAAGGCAACGGTCTCTGTCAGTTTCCTGTTTTTAGTGCCTTTTTCATTCTAGCGATTTAACTCCCAAAACAAACATACGTACCAAACTGTTTGCCCGAGCAAAAAAAAAAAAAAGCCATTGTGAAGAGCTCTTTTTGATGAAACGGTGCTGTAAAGATTAGCCATATAGCTAATACACACTCAACTCCGCTTTGTTGACCCTGCGGATGACAACCCAACTACACAGAACAGTGGCTGTAGAAAAAAAAGGAGGCCACAGGATCTGTCGGGGACTGATAGGATTCACCACACCCTGGGTGTCATGGCCAGTGAGCTGGGTCTGTGCCCCGACCAGCGATTAGCACTGATGTGTACCCCAATGCCACGCCACGAGCACCACCAGCTACACTCCAGCGATCCTGCTAAGAACTGCACTGAGCTAGTCTGCAGAGAAGTGTCTAGTGCTTATGGTGCACAAAGTGATATGACTTTTTTTCTGTTAATTATCCCGGGAAGTTTAACTCACTCTGTTTTACATTCATACAGAAAGACTGCCCTTGACCTCTGAATGTAAAGTATGTTCTCTAACACAGTGAGGCGAGCTTTTAAACAGGAAAATTCTCCAGGGTAAAAAAACTACTGAAAAATCTCCACCCCTACCTCAACCATCAATGGCTCAAGTGCCCTTGTGCAAACCACGTAACCCCAGTATGTTCTTGTGGAGCTGCTCAGTTATCCAGAAATATCAGTTTTTAAAAAATTAGATCCTCTGTCAGCACTTTGAGGATGAAACAGTATTTTCAGAGGCATATACATTACAAGAACAGTGAGATCTCTGTCCTTGTGTGTGGACTAAAGATTCACATGATACATTATTGATCGCCATAAGGGAGGCAGCTATAGAAAAGCTCTGGAAGTGGATAGGGACACAGTGTCTTGCTCAAGGACACCTCAGCAGGGCAAACATGCCTCCTGGGGTCATTTGGTTTATTTCTGTATAAACCAGTGTATCCAAAGCTTTTACTTTGTCTTGCATATCCCCACAGCCCTGTCACATGAGCTGCACTACCTCTTCATGAACACCACCCATCACATTCCCAATAGTAATTATAATTTCAATACAGTTGAAGTGTCAGTGTTGAGTTCATGAGTCATATCACAACTAAGAGTGACACTAATCTGGAAATAATAATAATAATTGTAAACATTCACCCATTACTTCTAGCTCACCATCTGTTTCCATCATAACTTGTATCATCATCTCACTTGCCAACTACTTAATGGGTTTTCTAATATCCCAGCGTTACAGTTAACACATTTTATAGATGTTAATATAAATCTTTATCATTTAGTTGAGCTACTCTGCCATCTTTTCTTGGAGCCCTTAACAACTGCAGAGGTCCCCCTTGATGTATAAGTACTACCGGTTGGGAATTATTGCTGCAAACCACTTTAATATTGAATTATAAAAATGCACATATGCGTTGGAATGTTTTTAATTGTGTGTTTTGCTCATTTACTTTCTTAGTTCATTTTCATTGCATTGATTGTAATGCCATTCTTCTCTCCAAACCATTGAGCAAACCTCTTATTTGTTTATTAATCTGCTCATTTATTCGTTCATTCATCTCTTTTCCCTCTCTGCTTTGCTCCTGCAACACATCTAGTATTAGGTGTTTGGTGCATACTGCAGTTAGCTACTGTATACTCTGCCAGCGCATATGCCACATTAAATAAAAGTGTCCATGAAGATTTTTGCTTTGAGAGGACAGCAGGGAATTTGGTCACTGGGATGGAGTTTCACTTCATTCTGCACCTTTATTCACAGTGATGGATTTGAGAAATCAGTTTATGACTGGGTGTTTGTTTGTACCCATAGCTCCATGTGTGTGTGTGTGTGTGTGTGTGTGTGTGTGTGTGTGTGTGTGTGTGTCTGTGTGTGCACATTTTCCTCCATCTCTTCCACTGATCAAGCTGCTAACTGCTCTCCTCCTTCCTGCCTCCCTCCCTCCTTCCCAAAATGCACCTGGAAATCAAGGACACAAAGCTGATTCTGAATCAACATTACTCCAGCACCTTGAAAACAATACCCCCCTTCCTGTGTGAATACGTGTGTGTATGTGTTGTTAAGCACTGGCATACTGCAGTGGCCTCGTGGTGTCGTAGGTGGTTATGCTATGGAGCTTTTAAGTGCTTTGTTTTGAATAAATGAAGATTCTCGTGCATGAACGGAATCAACTGGAGGTTGGGGTAGATGGTGGGCAGCCAAAGCGCAGGGTGTCATACCAGAGAAGGGGTTTACATCCCGACTCCTGCCTGTAGACCAGCAAAAGCACTCTGACTAAGGTTAGGGAAAGATCATGGTTTGAATTAATGGTACACATGTAACAAGTCACTGTGGACTTTTTCTGTATTAAACAAACCATAATGTTTCCCAGACCTCAACCAAGTGCTGTCAGTGCCCAAACATAACTATGCGACAAAAAAATGTAATCCAAGGGGTTCAAAATGTGTTTTCTGTTTCAAATTTGTTGTATAGAAACATACTCTGTAGGAGACAGGGTCTCCTGGTCTGAATGGCAGTGATCACCAACACCTGCAAAATGCTGCGGTGCAGGGACTGCTGGTGTAGTGTTATGCAATCATTGGCAGACAGTGCTTTCTCTTTAACAGAGTTTAACAATGGGCTTTGCGGTGTTGGCTTCACATTTGTAGTTGTGCATAAGCCTGTCACATTTATTACATAATAATCCCCTGATCACAATTATTTGAGCACGATCATCATCAGCTTGCATCATTCATATCTCTTCAAACAGCTGGATGAAAAAGGAGATGTCATTTCCATGTCATTTTGCACCGTTTGAAGTTTGACGCTCTTTTTATTGACATCATCTCATCATCATCATCGCATCCTGCCGCCTTCTTCTGCTATGTTTTAAACTTTAAAAGGTACACAAATAGAAAATTAGCACCACCAACTCAAGGCGCTTAACTTCTAATATTCAACCAACGATATTTCGATGAGCATCTATTGACATTAACATGATGGATTTACTCTAGTGGCAAAGCCAAACACTACTGCCAATAAGTGGCCTTTCATCTTCATAAGATCTGTGTGTATTATTAAATTAGGATTAGGCTTGTACTACAATTATAGCATATATTGAACAGAAAAGAACAATTCAATTATTAATGTGTACAAGTGTATACAATTTTACGTGGCTCCAGAGAGATCTGCACATGATCTGATAAACTGCTTCCAGTAATGTCACAAGCATAATATACCCGAGTCAATATTGAAACAATTAGATTCATAGAGATAATTATATTGTGGATAATGTAGGCAATGTGCCATCCATATCATCATCATTATAACAAAGGAAAGGGATATGCAGGGAAAAAAATATATATTTTTTTACTTCTGCTGCATCAAATTGATGCTTAAAAAAGTCCTCAAATCTTTCTTCCACTGTAACACACAGTGCTAAACATGGATTATGTCGAGCACTACACCTCAGGTATACTGTGTGTGTGGCTATCTGATGATGAGCAGATTTGTGCGAATGACTTTGCAGGTTTGTCAGAGCACAAATTTACTTTTTAGTTCTGTTGAAGTGAATTGTGTATTCGTGTAAACTATTGTGCGTGTGTGTGTGTGTGTGTGTGTGTGTGTGTGTGTGTGTGTGTGTGTGTGTGTGTGTGTGTAAGGTACGCTGATGGAACCCATTCCTGATGGAGCAGTTAGTTGTCCCTAGGCATCACAGGTGTTTCTATCTAAGTGAACGTCCCAATGACAGACACATTCCATCCAGGTTCCATTTGGGCGACCATGCAATAAATCAACACAACATCGCCACTCTGCCACTCATTACTGCGCACAGTGTCTGAGAGGCAGGGAGAGAGGGTGAGAGAGAGAGAGATACACTGACACAAAGGGACACAGCGAGGATAGTTCTGCTGATCTGCAAACAATGCCCCCCCAAGAAAGGTAATTTGAGAGTCTGATTGCTTTCTTGAGATAGTGTTTCATTTCACTGTCATGGAATTATGAGAGGTAGCAGACTCCTGTTTCAATTTTCACTGCCGCTCTGCATCTTCTCCAGAGGACCCAGGGGGGAATCAATGGCTCGCCGACTCTTCTATGCCAACAACAGGCTACAATTTGACCCAGTGGGCTGATAAACTGCAGGCAAACACACTTTAGCTGGTAGCCAATACAAACACAAGTGCATTTAAGGGAGGAGTGCTGAACAAATTGTTTGGCGTGTTAGCGCAGTAACACTTATGGCAACATGGTTTAGGATTAGAAATAATTTGATTTCAAGGTAGAATTGTGTGCAATAGTAGCCTTTAAATAAAGTCTGAGTCAGTGAGGAGGCAAACATATAAGACGAGTGATGGGGAATAGCAGTGAAGGTGGGAGACGACATTTAAATTCTGTAAGAGAGAAAGTCTCCGACCAAAAAAAAAAAAAAAGAGCATAATAGGATTTCCAGCCGCATTAAGAATATTACACCACCAGTGCAGCTGTGCAGCTTGCCAGGAGCTCTAAAGAGAGCTGGTCATTAGACAAAAAGGCAGGCAAGCTATAAGATCTACAGGTTTGGTAACAATCACCAGTGCCATCCATGCTGCATACATCTCCAACATTCATGTTCCCTCGGAGAACATAATCCATACAACACGGGCTACTACACCGACTACACCATCTACATCTAAGAGCTCTTTCTACAAACATGGCTGGCAGTGTGGATTGCACTTTACCAGTCCACGAAAATGACACACTACAGAGTGACACATTTTTGAGCAGTGGTCTAGAAGAGACTATGAACACAAAGCACTTGAAAAAACAGTGAATGTTTCGCAGACATTTTATATTTGCATAATAAAGAAAAATAATTGAATTAGACTAACTTTGGCAGTGAAAACCCACTTTTATGAATTTCAACACCACATTACTGCAAGACTTTTTGCACAAGTGGTGAATAAATTGATGTATATTTAAAATGAATTACTGAGACCAGCAAAGGAAGCCATTTAAAAACACATGCTGCGTATTTTTGCAACCAGTTAGAACATTTAAAGGGGTTCTCCACCGACTGTACACATCAAAGAGACTCATGGGGAGGCAAACTGTTATGTAATGTGGTCTGTGTGCTCTCTGGAGGAGCTTTTGTCAAGTCTGAGAAACCCTGGCGATATCATCAGTATGCGATATCTGCATGGAAAGTTTTGGAAAATAGACTATTAAGTTTAGAAAATGTCGCATCCAGGGTTTGTTTTGCTTTACCCATTTACCATAACTAAATGTTGTGCCCTTCTGCAATGATTTTAATAGCTTATTAAAAAAAAAGAGTGTCCTTTAAGAGGCCCCCAAACCTTACACTGCTAAATAACTCTTTCATTGCTTCTTTCTTACATTAACGCTGATCTTCCTTGGCCACTTGGGGGAAGCATAAAAATGCACCACTGACATATTTTAAAGTTGAACTTAGCAACGGCTTACCTATTTACACATTCAGCAGACACAGAACTATATTAGCATCATTTCGATTCTGGCCACCTGAGTAATATCCAATGTCCAATTCTCACAGTTTGTAGCTCTACTTTGCTCTCCACCACCTCCTTTTCTAGTTGATAAATGCTCTGCTTTGCACAACAGCTAGTTGCTAGCTCTATCTGTCAGCTTTTTGGTGCTGGGCACATAGTTTAGAGTAGAATTTTGAAGCTTTATTTTTTTGACTGAAAACAGGAGCTAGCGGCGTGTAAACAAAACAAGAGCTGAAAGATGCTAAAAGATCTCAGTGGAGACACCGAATCTATGGGTTCTTGCTACAAACAACTGGATACAACAAGTCATATTTATTGATATAAAAATATTGATTATAGCAGTGCTGAATACAACTAGGACTTTTGCTTTGTATCACACTGCATCAAATTAGGGCTAGCATGTTGTGTGTTGCTTATAGATCCCTGCTACACCATTAGTCCCACCTCTCTTCAACATTTCTCATTAATAGCATCCCCTGAATCGAAAGTAAGGTCTAAAGAGACCTTTGAGGGATTTTTCCAGCAGCCACTAATAGCCACCGCGACTTTTTAAAACATTAGTACTTCAAGTCGCTGCTTCCTGTTGTCACCAAGGACACACTGCTTTTCATTACGCCAGAACACTGGCCTCTCTGACAACAACAACACTATAGGTAACCAGGCCAAGTGAGCATCATGGGGAAAGATGAAGCACGGCTGCTAGACCCTGACATGCACGAACCCGCCAGCTTCGATCTGCCTTCCTTTGACCCCTGTCTGCTGGGATACACCGCATGTTAAATTGGCTGCACCAGAATGAAAACATTCAGCACTGCGGTCTACCTGTGGTACATTTAACTGAGTCTCTCCCCACTGAGCCCGGAGGATAATCGAAGCAGGACTGGTGTCTCTTCAACCAGTTTTGGACACAGCAGCTTTACGGGGACACATAAGGCTGTTTTTCACCCTCTTGTTATTTCATTCCACATTTGATCAAACTCAACTGGATTAATTTTCTCCCTATGTACGGTTACATAATAATTTATTAAAAAACAATAAAGGTATGTTTAATCACTCTGAATTGGATTCAGTTGGATTAATTTCCTCTCTACAAAGTCATAAGCTCATAATAAAAGTAATATACCATACTCATTGTTGCAGGACTAAACTGTGAGCCATTGTCTTCCTCCTACTCTGCCTTGCTCTCACCGTCTGTCTCTCTCTACAACACTTAAGCCTCACAAATTTAACAGCCAACCCACCCCGATTGTGCACTAAGGCCATAACAGCCAGAAAATGTTTACACCAGTCAGCAAAATACACATCTTGACAGAGTGAGTGGCAGCAAACTGCACACATTCCCCAGAACTCTCATTTCACTGGGTGCTATTTGGAGAAAGAAAATTCACTTTGTGTACATCATAGGTTCTGTCTCCCTTCTCCCAAAATGTCACATTAGGTATGAAATCGCATGAAATTACCGAGCAAGTAATTACCCAGAGTGGTTAAACATAATGACGGCAAATATCCAGCCTGAGTGCCTTCCTTGCTGCATAGCATATTTTTAAGCCATAGCCATTACATCTAAATAAGTAAATGCAATCAACAGAGAGAGAGGGAGGGATATAAGTGGAGGGTGGGATGGTACTGTAGTTACATACTAATAGAAATTACATTTCCATGGGCTCATTGAAACCTCAGGTTTTACTGTTCCAAACAACTCCCAGCAGAGCAGACTAGAGGGTAATGGAGGGTGACCGCAGTGTTAGACTTCATTTTACCAGCAATCGGGGAACAATGAAAGAACTGAAAAACCTTGAATTTGGACTGAAATGGGGCTTGCTTTAGAAATTCATCCACCTTAATAGTTCAGTAATTTGAACCTCTCCATTATTTGCATTTTATACCTTTTTAAGGTTAATAATGGTATAAAAAGGTCAAAAAGTGAAGTGATGGTATAAAGGCAGGAAAAGGCTGGACAACTCTTTTTTTTTTTCCACCTTGTTGTGCCCGGCAGGTGCCAGTGATAGCAGGTTTAGAGCAACAGCAAGCACTCAAGCATGCATCCATCATGTGATGTAAATTCACTTGGGGTGTTTTTACTGTGTTTGCTGAGTGTGCACTAACAGCTCATTCATTGTCCCTGCCAAAGTCCAACATTTTCCATGGCTACTTAATGCTTGTTTAATCCTAACAAGGACTTGTTTGGACAATCTCGCAGGTGTCTTGCAAGAAAAATATACATGTAGCGCATGTTGTTTGGGTTGTCTTTTGCAGCCGCTACCACTGTGTGTAAAAAGCTGATTAAAGCACTGGACTTGCAGTGGAGCAGAGCAGATCACAATGTTTGATTACCTGTCAGTTCTTCTGTCATACAGATCCACGTCTAAAAGCTCAGCACTTTTACAGCCATGGTTACGCTGCTTTTATCTGCCTTTACTGCCATCTCACTGAAAGCCAATAATCAATAACACAGTAGTGATATATCAGCACTTCAAAGCCTGTGTACACCTCATTGCACACTGTAAACACGCATGACAAATACAGTTGCCTGGAGTTTTATGCAAAGAGTGAAAGCGGATTTAATTAGTTTTGTAGCTGCGTAAGGGATCGATTGTTTAACAGATGTTGGAAAGGTAGATATCGGAACTAGCTTGCAAAGCTCACAATCATCCCAATTAAAGCAATAATTTGACATTTTGGGAAAAATGTTCATACATCCCCCCCCCAAGAGTTGGATGAGAAGATCAAAACCACTGCCACGTCTGTCTGTTAAAGGTGAAGCTACCATCAGCAGCCTGTTAGCTTAACATTGCATAAGCATAGCATGAAAACAGGAAAGGGGACTGGCCTGGCTCTGTCCAAATCTGCCAACAAGATTATCAGCTGCTGGCTGGAGCTGAATATCTACTGTACAGACAAGAAATCGAACATGTGTATTTCCCCCAAATGTCGAACTGTTCCTTTAAATCAATTAAAAAAGACTTGAGATTTGTACACTACAACTAAACAAGGTGTTAAATCCCTCCACTTTATCAAACCGACACAAATAGGTTTGCAGACATAAATATGCCTTTGCTCTACTCACTGCAGTGACACTTGATTAAGTCCCAGTTGGCAAAGTAGCAAATATCTGCGTGCACACAGAGCTACTGATGAAGTATCAACTCAAAGCCACCCCCCGTACCACTGTGTCCATTTTCTCCTCACACCCACTCTTGCCATCGGCATGCGACAGGGCAGAGACGCTTGAGTGGCACACACCAGATTTCATTACACCCTTACATGACTGATCGCTGTCAGCGCTGACGGATTTCATAGAGAGGACAGGGTGAGATATGAGGTTGTTACGGCGTCGTGGTCGATCAGACTGTCGTTAACAGACCCAGCAGGGAGAGTTGATGCCGCGACCTGTGTTTGTGTGTCTAAATGCCTGGATGTGAAACGCACATATTAATTATGTGGCTGCTTGTGTGTATTCAAGATTTGCATGCGTCCCACTGCTTTGAGAGTCCAGATGTTCCATTTTGTTGTGCTGTGTGCTGTCATTGCTTTTATGGCTGCTCTGACATGCTCCCATATGGAAACATCTTATGTGATGGGCTCATCATTACAGGCGACCAAAGCCCCTCAAATGCCTTCTAATAAGACTGGAGCGCTGCCAGAGCTCACACTGTAGCCACAATCACATCCATCCCGCACCAGTGTTAGTCTGATTAGCACTAACACAAAAACAACAACAACAAAATTCTCTCGTTTTAACAATTAGTTAGCACATCACTAGTGTTATGCAGAACGCTCGTGTATAAGGAAAAGGTATGCGTTACAATGCAGGTCGGATGTTGGCAAAAACACCGGTCTTATATCATCTTCTTAAGATGGTCTGACCTGATGCTGACCCTGTAATCTGACTTCCAATTTGGTCCAGACTGTAATATCTCTAAAACTGAATTTGGTACAGATATCCATGTTGCCCAGAAAATAAATCCCAATGACTACAGTGTTGGGACTTTCAAGCTAAAATACTGTTTCAAACCAAAGTTGAAGGAGTTGCACACAGAGCTTTTTAATGGCTCGAGTAGCCATTGCATGTTTGTACCGCAGCACCTAATCTCACATCTCCAGGCATGTTTCACCTGGGTCTGGTAGAGACGTGTTCTTCTTCTCTTCCATTTGTTGTGTAATGACAGTCGAAAAACAGCATTACTGCCACCTTCTGATAGAATGTGAAGCCCTAAAATTCGCAAGTCACCAAGTACTTTGCAGTTACTTTGAATTGGAGCTGCAGAGTGCAAACAGGACAAGGCTGCTGGTAGTAAGCAGTTCACAGGCAGGAGGAAAGCTTTAGAACTGCATACGAATGTAAAGTAGAGTATTACTGAAAAAGAAAAGCCCTTGTCAAAAGGGGTAAATAGTGAATTAAAGTTTATGCAGGACAACGGTGATAGCATTTGGTGAAATATTTACTCTAATCTCAACTGCGACTTCAGAAAGCCCACTATCCAGTGGAATTGTCCCCTGCAACTGATATCCTTAGTTGAAGTGGGAGCCGAACAGTCAAGCTGAATCTATAATCAGTCAGTACCAATGGGCTCAGTGTGAGACTGTCCTTGAGGGCTAATCTATATGTGTCCCTTGTGCTGAGGATGTCCATGAAATGTAGCGATGCCAAGGCCGGACACTCGGAGGACTCGGTGGATTGGGAGGAAAGGGGGAAAAGGTCTAATGACTGAGTGTAACTCTGTTCCTTTTGGACCTTATTCATACCCCATTTAATTTTTATGTAGCCCTTCTACAGTAGTCTGTCTTTTTCCCAATCTCTATTGTAAACCACAGCTCCCCACCCGATGGCACCCCACTGAAATACCTCGGTCTTGGATAGATAAAAGGCGAGAAACTGTTTAAGTGGATATTGATAGAACAGTCTCTTTTCTCAAAGCTATAAGATTGCAGAACTTTTTACTACAGCCTTTTCTGTGGAGGCATTTCCTAATAGGACGATATATAATTGTCCTTTGAGCCATATTTTGCTTTTAAGCATTTTGGGGATTTCTTTAAAACCACTGTCAGCCACAAAACAACACAAACTCCTCCTTTATCATCCACAATATTGCTGTAAAGGTTTGGTTGATTTTAATCTTGAAAACAATATAAAAAAAATAAAAAAAAATCGTTGCTGGATCCTCTCCATGGATGCTATGTACTTTTGATGGCTTTGCCCTCTATCAGCTCCAGCGGTTCACTTTTAATATTATCGAGCTGAAATATTTTAGCAGTGCTCCTCGGGGAGCTGCTGGCACACTCTGCATCCAAAAACCTAACGTCATAGTTCACTTGTCAAGGTGATAGGTTTGACAGGGCACCTAGTGTTTTTTTTTTTTCAAACAAATAATGATTAGAAGAGCCACATGCCAGACCTCTGACTAAAGTTAGATAGTACAAAGGGAGTGAGACCTCTTACACAGATGACTCTTTAATATTAAAATCAGCCTTCTTCTGTTGATGTATACATTTGCATAGTTGTGAATGTGTTTGTGAGAGAGGAAGAGAGATTGCAGCTGTCAACATGCCAACCTTTCTCTTTTCTGTCCTGTCAACCTCTCTCTGCTTGTGCTCTCTATCCCATGGTGCAGAACAGAGAGGGGTTAGGAAAGCCTCTCTTCCTCTCCCTCTCCTCCATCTTTCTACCTTTGCCCATCATTTTGGAGTTGAAAATGCCAGACAGACAGTCATTGCACCATTGTATGACACGCTGTCAACATTTTCACCCATCAGATTGAGTGTCCAACAGGGGGTATATTGTGTTGGTTACTGTTTTAACATCAGAGCTCCATATCCCGGAGTTCATGTGTTTGACCTAAACAGCTTCAGTGTAGGTTTTTAGGTCTGCTGTCTCTCTGCTCTGCTGTCATTGTGAAGGTCTAAGGTCAGTAGTGTTAGACTCATGAGAATGATGACAGCCCAGAATTACAAACACCAGACTCAGACCCGGAGGTCTGCATAATTTCAACATGTCACAGGCATGCCTCACATCACTGTGCATCAGGGATGCTGAGTGTTGCCCTGTAAGTAGGGTGACATCTGTCTCAGGACGCCAAGCTTGAGTGGAAGCAAAGAACATACACTTGAACCTCTGTGCAAACTGTATGCAAGATTTAGTGCGGCAAAGTAAAGTTACCACAGAAAACAATGTAATTGAAATGATGTAAACATCAACTAAATGGAATAGATACTCACATACAAAGTTAATTGAATATCAACGTGAACCTGTCCTCACACAGAAAACGACAACACTGGTCGATTGTTGAAGGGTGTCAAAGCGAGCTATATTTGCGTTTATTGCGACCGCTAGTGGTCAAAGTAATTATGGTGGGAGCAAAGGAGGAAGCCAGGTGACGGACTGTAAAGAGTGTGGGGTGGTTGGTGGATAAAACGGAAATGTTACCCATGAGGTCGTAGGTTAAGTACGTAATGTAAGAAATGTCGTTATTTTAACCCAAACCATGACTTTTATTCCTAAAATAACTAATTAAAGGGCAGCTCCAGAAGTTCCAAACTCCACATGTTTATTAATGTTACCATGACAACAAATGTCCGGTGGTGATGTCTTTGTATTCCTATAGAGCGCGCTTAAAACACTCATATACTGTATATTGTTTTGAGAGTCAGTGGAAATCGACCGAAATCGAAGATGTGCTGTAAAATATTGTCCTCATCTATTAATAATAGCTTGTTTCCAAACTGAAAGAGCTTGTTGTGCCCTGTAGAGTTGTTTTCTTGTGTGTAGAAAACAAATTATGTTTACATGTAGCGTTTCTAAATTACTAAAATAGATTTTAAGTAAAATGTTGAGTGACATTTTATTATTTGCAAAACATTAGCAAAAATGAATGCTTCACGTTTATTATTGCATTAGATGTATTATTATTTCATAATTTTAAATGTTTGCTTTTTTTTGCGCTTTTTTCTTTCACTGGCTTTGTTGCCGCATTATGTCAATGTCGGCACTCTAATGCCACCTGATGCCGATCAGTAAAGCAGTAGACAAACAAGAGCAGGATACGAATCCTCTGCATGTGCGCATGTTTGTCCTCGTGTACGCGCACAATAAAAAACACACGGACACTCATTCAATAAAACGCTGCTCCACAGTGCCACTGGTGGTCAACGACTCAGCAGGTTAGCTTTGATTTAATACTGTCAGCCATGATGATGGCAAGTGGCTGAATGGCAGGCAATGATATTTGAGTTGTTTGCATTATATACACACAGTTGACACGATTAGAATAAATGTAAAAATGACCCAAAGTTTGGAAGTAACATGTGCTTTTCAATTCAAATGAAGTCATCTAGTTTATCTTCATCACATTTTATAGCAGTATAGTAATTATGTCCCTCAGATCGTTCCTCCTGTGTCTGTGTGAATAACTTGGAGCTCAACCATCTTACACCTTTCTGTCTGCAATTCTCAGCCAGCGATGCCTTCATTTGTAAGATATTTTCAGCCCAAGCCTTTTGACTGCGGTCACATACTTCATGCTGTCTGATATATGACCATGATGGGGAACAGTAAAGTTGAATTGAAGCTGCAGAGCAGATTATATCGACAACAAGGCTTCCAAACGACCTCTAAAACCACTTAGACTCCTCTATACTGGAACTGGCTGCACGTGCTAACTTGCATGAAGTCCTTTGAGTTTACTGCTGTGGCAAACTACCATCTGCTCAGCAGTTTAGATCGAGTGTTTTATAGATCTACATTACTGTTCCACGTGTCTTCCACACCAATGACGTCCAACAGGCCATATAGATATGACAATGACACGAGTACCCTTTCACGATATAACATTTTCATCCCAGAATGCCACATATTTTAAATCAACAACGATATATCAGTATTTTTTTTACGAGTTTGCATGACTAGCTTTGTCAGAAAACATTTAAAAGCAGCATTGCATTTAATTGGTGTGTGTCCATTTGTCTATAAGTACTATACTGCAGCTGTATACATAAAGGCACAGTAAAGGCTTGCATTTTAGTGCGAGTGTCTATTAAATGCATCCCCAACTCCTTTTGCTGCCACAAGGGAGAATAACACCCTGCAGCTTGAAGTTTAAAGTTTCCTCCCAAACTCTGCTGAAAACACACACAGGAACACTTTGTCCCCCTCGCTGGACCTCCACTAGCGAGATAACAGGGGAAAGAGACTGATGCAGTTTCTGTGACAGCATCTCCTCACTGCGTGTAATACTTCAAGTGGTACGATGTACAATGAAAAAAAGTGCAGCTATATTCCAGGAGAAAAAAAGCAAATAGGTTAAGAACAACTGAAATGTTTTTCCTCTTTGGGCTTTCTCGGAAATTTTTTATAATTCATAAATTCAAATGAGGCAGATATCCCTCAAACCATCATTGGAAATTCAAATCTGTTAACAGTCACTACTCAAGTAAGAGGTACTGATTTCTGGGATTGTGCATTTTTCTAATGAGAATTCATTTGAGCTTGGAGAAACACACTCAAGTAAAACTTGTGGTCTTGACAAGTGTGTCGTTGAGAAGTAACGTTACTCATTTAAAAAGGTAAAACTCCTTTGAGAGTCACTGTTAAACTAAAAATAGCAAAATTGGAGTTTGAAGGAGTTAAAACATTCTCCATCCTCATTTAACAGCAGTGACGGTGCTCTTTTCCCCCCCCAAAAATAAATGCTGCTTTAAGGAAGGATAAGGCCTACTTGGCAATGGGACGCTCGCCTGCCACCAGCACAAAAAGAAGGCAACAGGAAGCTAGGCAAGCTCTAGCTCTCAGCACTTGCTGTAAGGGTCTAAGCAGCAGGAAGGCTGTGCCGCAACGTAGCTTTTGCTACATGTCTGCCATATTCGAGCATGAATAAATAAACGCAACAAGATTCTGTCCAATTTTCCCTCAGCCCCAAGGCTTTAAACCGGAATACTTCTGACACCTGCTATGATCATTCATTATCCTTTCCTCACATGCATTATTTCACATATGCCAAGTTAAAAATAGTTCTATCTATTTTTGATGGATGCCAACGAATGAGTGAAAGGAAGCCCACTTGTACTTGACACAGCCAGATGAGGAGATTACTGCTGGTTAAGCTTCTCCAACTGTGGTTCCCACAACCAAATTATTCAACAGGTCACAGTTCACTTGTTAAAAAACAACGGAGCCTTCTGGGGACAAGAAGGGCGTCTACATCATCATTTACTTCCCAATCAGTGCTCAAGTTCAACAAGTAATTTTTAGGAGGGAGTTAAAGAAGTTAAATTGTTTAAAAATAAAACAACAATGAAATGTGTACTGTAGTTTTATCACTTCATTAAAATCCATGTACACCTTCAGAACACTTTTTCTGCATTAGGCAGATTTTTGTTTGCTCAGTGTGAACAACTGTATTATCACGAAGCTTAATTTCTAAGGTAGTCTAATGTTAAAAGAAAGTCTGAGTTTTCATTCATCAGCTGTCCAACAAGCTCCCGTGTTATAAACCTGCTGGCAGTGCTGCCGACTTTCAACAAAATATATATTTGTCATAAATCATGGGACTGGTTGAGCTAAATAACACAAATATGTCAAAGACCCAGCAGTGCTCAGTAGCACCTTGCCGAACCAAGTGAAAGCTACACCTGAGTCTGTATGTGCTTGTCAAAAGTATGCCAAGCAATCAGCGACTCCCATCCTGGTGGGAGATCGTTCAGAAGAACTGCTGAGTGCAACTCTGGATACTGCAGTATAAACATTCTATACAGGTCGTCAGTGCATAATAGAAATGAAAATAGGATATAAAGCATTTACATTTAAATACACTTTTTTGTCCTGAAGCATTTACAAATCTGTGTTTTTCTGCCTGTTGTTTACAATGAAAGTTGTTTGGTCTGGATTATCATGAATAAACAAAATATAGAACGAAAAATTGCTTTTCCCATTATCCATGTTTTACAGCTTTGCCCTGTTGATCATAATAGCTTATTAGTCATTGTTTTAAATATAAGGATAAGGGTATTAAAACCTGTCATGAAAGTGTCAAAATCCATGTTTTTCCACTTGCATTGTATTCAGTTTAGAGCTGCAACGTTTAGTCAACTAATGAAACACTCTGTCCCCTGAAAATGAATCCAAAAGGATTCAGAAGTAAAATGTGGTCTGGTCATGCTCCATAGGGAATCATTTGCAGTCGTTCCATCCTACTGGACGCAGACCTCAGGTTAATTTGAACCAATCAGCGGCCGCCAAAACCGGCCAACAGTCTGCCACCGCTGCAACTACCAGGGGCCGTGTCCACTTGAGCATTTGTTCCTGAGCACAGCGGATTTAAAAAAATAGTTTTTAATGAACCAACAGCTTGATGAGGTGCTGAGCATTTATTCTATGCTGAATGCTGAGCGTTCAACTTTTTTTTCAATCACCGGGAGTTGAAAAATGTTAACGCTGCGCTTGTCACTGTCACCAGCTGTCCAATCACAGTGAAGGAGGGGCGGGACATTGCCCTTAACCATCGAAACTGGTCGTTGATTGGTCCGCTGTGCAAACGCTAATACGAGGCGAGTTACCAGCAAAAAAAACTGAAGCTGTCAGCGATAGTCGGCGCTGCCAGGCTAGTGTGCAACATGTGCCTCTTTCATTCTGAATATCTTAAAACAAAATCCATTCACTCTGTGGAATTAAAAAAAATAATAGACAGATTTATCAATAATGGAACATAATACATCAGTCATGTTATGTGCTTCTTGACTAAAATGAAATACCAGTGTCACGGTCAGAAGGAAGACAAACCGTGCAGCAGCTTGGTAAATCATCTAGTATGACACAGTCAGTGCGTCGCCCAGCGTGGTGCTAAGAGACAGAGGCAGGGTAGATCCTGTCCACTACACAATGACACCAATAACAGGCTGAAGCACAAAGACTGACACGGGCGAGAAAAATTGGCCCTGACTGTCGAGAAATGGGGATAAGAAGAGAGACAGAGACAAAGAAGGGTTTTGGAGTAGGAAAAAGGGAAGGGGTTGGAGGGATGGAGGGAAGTGAAAGAATGCAGGCTATTAAATAGTATCGAAGAATGGAAAAAGCCGGTGATGGGGAAGAGGCAAAACAGTGCCTGACAGAAGCACAGAAAGAGAGATGGGGGAAAAACGACAAACGTGAAGGACTGCAAGCTGTCTACATTCAGAGGAGAGAGGCAGGTGATTAGTAGTGATGTGACGAATTGAGGTGAGGGTGTGTATGGGTGTGTGTATGTGTGTGTGTGTGTGTGTGTGTGTGTGTGTGTGTGTGTGTGTGTGTGTGTGTGTGTGTGTGTGTGTGTGTCTGTGTGTGTGTGTCTGCGTGTGTGTCTGTGTGTGTGTCCCTGCAATGAAGAATAGCTTTCTAGCAAGAAACCAGCCACCAGCCAAGTGGTCTAGTACCATCCTGGGAGAAACAGCATCTGTCTCAGCAAAATAGAGAGGAGCAATCAATAACTATACAGTTAAGGTGCAGGTGCACACTGGTGTGTGTGTTACTTCCGCATTGGCCATTGCAATTGTGCTTACACTGCACCTATTGTATGTAGCTACATTTTGATAGGAATGATACGTGAATTAGAGGTGAATTTGTGGATGAGGATGTTCGTCTACAACTTTTAGTGATGCTAGCAGCCTGGGATGTCCGTGTATCTGTCAGTCGATATACCCGTTTGGTTGAGACAGTCTGACTGATACTGGATTTGTCAAAAGCATGCTGTTATCAGAGTTTTGTTTAAATACGAGTTTTACAGATCTGATAGCAATATACCATATTGGTAAATAGTCATTTTATGTTTTTATCTTAAATTAGCAATGCAGATCTCTTAGAATCTTTTTTTTTTTTTTTTTTTTTTTATGCACATAATATATATTGAGTGAAACAGTTTACAAGTAAAAAGTCCACTCGCCAATGATTTGGTGGACTAACTATGTAATGGAGGCCCAGTTTACAAAGTTTTTCAATTGTCGGTTGGCACTTCTGTTCTGCCATTTTTTTTGTCATTTATTGGCACATGCATGCCCCAACAGCAACATATTTGCAATTGGTTAACATCAGCCTGTCGGCCTAGTTCTAGTAGACTGAAATATCTTAACAACTCTTGGATGAATTGTCACAGAATTTTCTACAGACATTCATGGTCCACAGAATATATATTTAAGGACTCCTCCAGTTTCCTGTGTAACAGTTTATCAGCTTTTACACAACATCGCACTCTATCAAGCACATTCAACAGGTTCAACTTTCTATGATGGAAATCGTGGAGATGGTTAACTCGACTCAATCAATTCAATTCTACTGGAGGAAGCCTCAGAAAACTAATAATAAAGTATATTATTATATAGTGCAACTAAAATACAAGCCAGTTTATCTGATTAAAATAGGAGCCTATGTGTTCGGTCACATGAGCATGACACAGACCACTCAAAAACATGCATGAAATAGGTTTAATGTAGACGGACCTTGAATATGTTAATTAGTAAGCTCTTTTTGGAAATCCTTTTCACTAATTAAGACAGATTGCACTTAACCACAAACTGAAGCACATGGTCAATATGTGGTTCCTTTATCTCATCTCTAACCCTCCTTTCACTACTTTATGGCCATAAATACATCCCAGAAGGGGGACTGTAATCTCACTGAGCAGCAGAATCATATCAAAATCCATTTCAATTTGGTGCCCAACGTTAACTAGAAAACTCCATTTAAAAGTGGCAAAATATGGCTGCTGAGGCGATGATCTGTCACCATGCAATACCAAGTAAAGCATGATCAGCTTTATACAAATATCTGTTTGTGTGACCCCTGGAGATGAAAAAGTGCAATTCACATAATGTATTTCCACCCCTTATGTGGCTTTACTGCGCAAAGCATCAGTGTTTTTTTTTATTTTTTATTATAAAAGTAGAGTTTCATTTGTCAATGCCAGGAAAGTATGCAAACATCGCTTTGCGTTGACTCTCAGAATAGACAGCCTCACACATACAAACATACAGATTTATGATGGATTAAAGTGTGTCCATAGCTATCAAGAAGATGAATATATATACTGTATATGCACTGCATTTATTTCTGTATGTAACCTTTGAAGTCTAATAAAAATGGGGAGAAACACTCTGATCTCCCAGAGAGAATAACCCTGTTGGTCAGATTCACTGCAATCAAAAGGACCGTCTGTTTCTCAATGCGTGTCAGGGGGAATTAAGATCCCTGAATGAGAAATTAAATCACACAGCATTTCCTTTCATCTTCTCTTGAATCGATAACATGTCATAAAGTATGTTGGAGCAGACCTTACACCATACTGGCATTTTCTGCCGATGAGGGCGGCTGCTCCTCGACTCTTTCACACGGTTTCAAACAGAAAAGAGCTTCTTGCGACACCTGCGAGCTAACTCCCCAAAATGTCACGTTTATTCACAGTCACACTGACAGGCCGGGATTAGACCGTCATCAGAGTATCTGTCCTTACAATACAAACATTTCCGTCAACCAATTTAGTCAATTTAGGCTTTCCCCTGCCTGGGTGTTTGATGGATGCCCAGAGTAGTTGGCAGTGGATTGGAGAGCAGGCTTTGATGTTCAGGCCCAGACTGTTAGAGTATTCAGGCTGACTTTGATAAACCCCATTAGAGTGTCGTTATCTCTCCCTCTCTCTTTCTCGCAAACACTTACAGGCTATGAGCCTCAGAGGAATGGGTTCGAGGGCAAAAATACAAGGTTGCTCTGACACTGCATAAAACCCGGGGAAGTGAGTGAAGAAGTGGACAAGAGAGAAGATAAAAGTGCTTATAGAAAGGAAAGGCAAATTGATTGAGATGACTGACAATGAGAGTGACAAAAAAAAAAAAATCTGATAATGACACATGGATGTGTTACAAAAGATTTACATGTGCAATTTCAGGCCTGTATTCACCATGAAAGATTAAGAGATGTATATCTGTGTCACTGGAGACATCTTTTTTCTGTGATTGTAAAGGCACAGCTGCAGCAGTAACATCAGCTTAATCATAAAAGAGCGAATGATTCGTCAAGAAGTCTGGCGGAGGTCGGCACTCTATGTGCACGCCAACGCAACGGCCCATTCACCGCTCATCACTATCTAAATTGAAAAGAGTATTTATACCAACTTAGGGATCAGAAGTTAATGGAAGCAGTCATGCATCAATTGAGTTACATAAAAATGTCCGTTGGAAAAGGGCGAGATAACAACATCCTTTTTAAAGATTTTTAATTTTCTCAAATTGGCTTTTTGTGTCTGATAGAGGGTGTGTGAGTGTGTATGTGTGTGGGTGGGGGTTGTAGGCACATTACTGTGAGAGTGTTAATCAGACATCAGAAGGGGTATTAACAGGGAAATGTGCTAAAAAGAGTAGGATCAAATAAAGATCTCACTCCAATGTAATGAAACACTGCTCTTAGGTGCGATGGTTAATTATGCCGGCTGAGTTACGGCAAAGTTTAAAAAAAAAAAAAAAAAAAAAAAAGGTGCAGTGACAGAGGTGGGATGAAATGATTTCGTACTCACTGCCCCTCTGCTATAACACATGTAATAAACCTTTGGCACAGAAGAAGGACACATTGGTTTACATGTCCTGCACTCATGTAAACTCTTTTGTCTTTCAGGGTTTAATGCCTCTCCCATAATCCCATCTGTTAGTTTAGGGGAGGAAAATACAATAATTCTTGCTGTTTCACACATCTTAACCCCCGGCAAACTGTTGCCTCCAGCTGATGAAATCCCTATCACATTAAATGAAATGAAAAACCCAGTCCCAATCAAAACTGCACAGAGAACACCCAAAAGAGATTTCGAAGTGACAAAACACAAGCTGTGCCAAGAGAAATTCAACACAACACTGTTAAAGAAACAAGACTCCCCTTGCTGCTGTTTCTCCTGGTTAAGACACACTTAACCTTTAAAGCCGGTATCTGCAGTGTTGTTTAATTAATATATCATTAAGACAGTACAGCCATTTGTACAGTGGAGGAGATTAAATTCAACATGGTTGGACAGCTATGTTAAGCCATGTTGTAGCACAGGCTGATTCAAATGCACATCTACAGTGTAAGCCCTAATGACCATCCGAACAACCGCCTTCATTACTGCAAATCCTATCATTGCAACATCGGTACAATTACCCTTCCTGCTGGAAAAAGCCCACTTTGAGCAGAAAGTTATGGATTGAACCTTCAAATAAAGCTTTATGAGGTGGTGTAGTGCTGGCACATGGGCATCACAGACACTCAGGGCACAGTCCAAAGAAGCGATACCTGAAGCTGGGCTTTGCATTTCAACCAACATACTGTAGGTGGAGGTGGACACAGGTGTGCTGGGAAGCCAGTGAGGGTTAGTGTCAAATAGCTAGCCTGGTAATACCAGACCCAAATTTACTTTGTGGTCTGACCACACTTCACTGAGGATTCTTCCCAGCTGTTGCATCCTAATGGACATTTTTGGTCAGATTTATTTAAATTTTGAAACAATTGGAGCAACCTTTGAAACAATCAGGATTCACCACTATATGACATATGTTATGTGCAAAATCTCACTCAAGCTATAAACAGCAAAGAACCCACCTACCAACACCACTTATAACTGAGGCAAACATCTTTATCAACAAGTCAATGTTTTACACCAAAAACACCTTCCTCATTCTTAACTGGAAAATAATAAAAGCTTTGCAACTCAGCACTCAAACCACATATTTTTTTTGTTTTTCTTTTTTTAAATCAGCTTTGCTTCAGCCGAAAGGGCTAAATCACAGATGTTTGACAAATAGTGTGTCAAGAGATCCACCGCTAGGAGCTAAAACCTTACTCCAGAGCCAGTGCCACCAGCAAATGAATATTTAAGCCACACCAAAGCCCTCCTCTCCACACACTCAATTTAAGCATTTTCGCTGAGCTCTTTCTACCACAATCTAAGTTTCCACAAAGCCTCGCTCTTCAGAGGCTGAGTATGATAAAAATCAATGACTCAGACTTCCCTCCTGATCACAGTCAATCTCTCCTGTAAACTATAAACACACAATGAGGATTTTTTTTTTTTTTTTTTTTTTTTTTTTTTTTTAAGGAGGCTTTAAATCTAATCCCATCTCCCACCCCCACACTTTTCTTTATTTCTCCATCTAATGTGTGACCTTGTGATGCTGTTTCAAGCCCTCTTTCCTCATGGTGCTGTAATGATTGGAAGGCATGTGGCTGTGATGTGTGATTAGAAATACAAAAAATTATGCTTTGTGCGTGGGGCAGAATGTATGTTTTCAAGTCATTTTAGCAGGGGAAGTAAGAGTACAGTATTCAAGTAAGTCAAAGGTCCCCAACATGACGAGTGAAGTTCATTTTTCACAAAGGCAAACTACTTCCCTGTGTTATGAATCACCAATGCAGCATCCAAACACATACTGTATTTCACCCTTCTTTACCAAAGAGACAGATTTACAGAGAGGCTGTGAAATATCAACTAAATCACAAGGTAAAGTTGGCAGACTTTTAAAATACTCTGAGATACAGTGTTGCCCAGAGGGTGACAAAAAATTTCAGCCGAGCTCTGCAGATTCCACCTCATCTTTTCTAATTTAAGAAAAAGAAAATGATGTCCTTGTGGCACACAGTTATCTCGGGAAAGGACAGTGATTTCAATCTCACTTGAATTCTACATCTTACCACAGGAGCCGTAAAAGGATTATGCCTGAATATTTTAGATTGTACAATGTACATGAGATTGGTTATGAATAAGTATTTGGTGGGATCTGGACAAAATGTGTGCAGCACTGCACTGTATGTGTATTGCACATAAAGATAAAGCGAGTTCACGTTATATTCCTCTTCCACGCTCTCCTCTTATTTGCAAACATGCCTGTTTTTACTGCCAGGGTACAAATGAACCGGCGTACAAAATGAAAAGGATTTTTTGATCTGAGGGTTCAGATGTAGCCGCTCGGTGGAGGTCCAGAGTGTATGTCTGTGTTTGTGCGCAGGGATTAGGAGCAGCATACAGATTTGAGTAGTCCCCCCCGCCCCCCCAAGCTAAAATCCAGATTGACTCGACTCTGGGATGAAAAATGTCCTCTCTGCATGTTGGGACACATAAATAAGAGCAATTTTGTGTTTGGAGGGATATGACTATATACATATGCGCAATGACGTCTGATTAAGTACTTCCATTGTTTACACAGAAAGACGTTGTAACTGCAGGGATTAGATTTTCAGATTCAGGCTCAGAATTAAAGATTTCTTCTGTCCTGTGTAATATGAGACAAGTTGTTTCATTGTAAACGTGACTGTATGGGATCATAACTAAATAAAAATTAAATAAATGTGCTGAATGGATGACTAATCTACTTCTTGACAAACTGAAGGATTTCCTAAAACAAGTTTATCCCCCTGCGTCAGATCAGACATTTCATCATACAGAATGAATAAACAATCAGAATGCATGCATGAAAGAAGATAAAGTCAGCAAGTCTCAATTGCTTTCCTGGAGATATGAAGCCAAGCAACTGTCACAGAGAAAAATATTATTGAATGCATTTTTTTTAGTTTTTTTTTATGCACAGCAATTTAAACATCCAGAAACAAACTGTTACGGCACAGGCTGCACGTGAGGAACAGCTGTGCGTGTTTGTGTATTATGAACACTCATTTGTATGCATGTTAGGCACAGAGGCTTATTAGAAGCCACAAGGTAAAAGCCAATTGGCATCCTTTTATAGACGGTGGTGAGAAAAGCCAGTGTCAGCTCAATGAATATTCAGATAGAAGCAGAGCCTTGAGGGGACATGGAGCAGCCCCAATCTTTTATCAGTCTTCCTCACAGCGTGGCCGTAACCTATTCATAGCGATCCAAATCTTTCTCTGGATTGCTGAATCCCTCTTTCTTTTCTTCCTCTGTTGTACCTGTTACTTTTATCACTCATACATATAGTATGTGCAGTCGTATAGCTTCTGTAGTGTTCTTCTTGCTCTTTATCTACCTCACTTTTTCCTAGAAGTACATTTTCCTGTGTTGGGAATAATGAGAGCCAGCAGCGGCGGGTGGCCATGTGCGTCGCATTGTATAGGAGTGCTGTGATTAATCGAGCTTGCCAAATGGAAAATGAAATGCCAGTAAGGCCGCACTGTTCAGTAGGCTGTTAGTGTTTGTTTGAGAGAGAAACACACATGATCGACTTCCTGACTTTTCCAGGTCCTTGCTCTCGGCAATCTGCCAGAAAGACTCGAGTCGTTCACTGGAAGAAGATGGTCTTAATTGACTTGCTGGACTCCACTGGTGTACAATCATAGGTCTGAGGAGGGAATAAAATGCTCTCACAACCCCCTGCGTCTCAATAATCTTAGATGGGTGAGCAATTTGAGCTTTAAAACGGATGAGAGCAGATGAAATGTGCGAGAAAAGTTGATGGAAACCAACAACTTGCTAAAGACATGGTTGTGTTAGTTGCGCTATCATCCTGACACTTCTCTCAGCCTCTGCGACTAAAGCATTCAGAGCCAATCAAATGCTTCACACTTTCAGCAAAATGACAGAAAGTGAACTGAAACAACTGCGTCGGAACGTCTTCCAATCTGTTTCACACCTCCAGAAAGCCAAATGTCACACAAACCTTGAGGACATCAAGCAATAAACGTTCAAATTCAACCTGGTCTTTTCCTGTAGGAGCTGTTCCACAGCCTACCAGCTCATGTAATGGATCCTGTGGGTGCAGTAGCAATCCTCCAAACAGATGTGTGAGAAAACAGGGGAAGTCAGGTGAACCAAGCAGGTCTTTTAAGGAAAATGTTGCATTGGCCTGCTTAAAAATTATGCTGTTAGGGTTATGAATGAGCTGCTGATGAGGCATCAGTTCAATCACCACTCCAAACGCAGCACAGATACAGGCCGATACAGACTACTGCATTCTGCTTTAATTTTTTTCCCCATTGTTATAATACTGGGTATTTGTGCTTACATGAACTTGGGAAACCGTAGAATAAATAAACCACGTGGGACTGAGACGAGCCGTAGAATTACAGTCAGTTGTAAAGCGTAAACCACTTGTCATGGCTTTTCTATAAGCCTATCAAACGGTAATGATATACATTAAACCTCCAACCCAGTCCCAACAGTAAGTACAATGGGATAGCTGGTATATGACCCTATCTGCACTATTCTTCCACGAAACGTACCATAAATTCATGTCCTTGTCGTTTCCGATAAGCGAATATTACATATTGCGTTGGTCGTCCGCTTGAATCCACAACTGTTTTTTATTATTCAGAAATGTTGTGAGGATTACTGACAACTCCACATTTCTTAATCCCATCACAGTCTTGCTCTCCTTCATTGTTGAATGTTGCCATCATTCTCCCAGCAGCAAAACAAAAGCCTGCCATTACCTATTAGATTACCCTGATGTCAAATGTGATTTAGGTCCCTTTAAAATCAGACATTTGCTCTTAGATGATAAGATGGAAATGTGGAGTTCAAGCCATTGACAAACAGGATGTACAAAAACGTTGGGGGAAAGGGTGTAGATAATGAAAAGAGAGCATTCATCATTCATACTCATTTTGAGAACTTTATTGGACTTTGCATCCCTGTATGTTAATATGTGAGCTCCCTAAGGATACGTCCTTATACTAATGGGAGGATGAAAACAAAAGTAAAACCCGTCAAGCATGGAAAGCAATCTGCTCTGGGATGTGCTCTGAAATCAGAGGTACAAATCAGGAACGATGAACAAACAAAACTCATTCACCCTCCAAAAATGAAAAGACCTTTTAAATCAATTCTTAAGAGAATCATTCTCCAAGACGTTTTCGACAGGTTGAGGCCCTAACGTGTGCACAGATAGCGCACACAGCTCAATCTCATTGCTGCCTAATACATAATGGAGAGAGCCGGGCTCGCAGCATGACAGCCAAGGATCCACCACAGTTATAGGCTAATGAAACAAAGAGCCCAAGGCGATCTGTTGTGCGTACAAAGCAAGGGACCAAAAAAAAAAAAGAAAAACGGATTTACAACAATCAAGCTCATTTCTAATGCAGCTCGGAGCGCAATGACCATATGCAGCATGTGTAGCAACCACTGTGTGAATACACAATAGATCACTCCATTGTGGATGTAGCACAGGAAGGACACAGGGGTTGGAAAAAAAAAAGCAGCCAAGAGACGCATAGTGTAGACAAAAACACATACACACAAATAGCTACATATGGTTCAGCATACTGCATGTATACAAGGGCCTTGATACAAATGCTGTGTGTTTACAGTGAATACACATATACACACACCCTACACTCCAATCCTCAAACCAGGCCACAATTTGACCTCCACACCCAGCATGGTTTACATTACTGCTGACTTCCAGCTACAACGGAGCAGTGCCCTGACCCCCACAGCATCTGTAGCTGAACAGCAGGCCTGGCTAAAAAAAAACAAACAAAAAAAACGCCACAGAGGATGGAAGCAGGAGGCAGGCTGAGCCACTGATTGATCTGCAGGGTAATTGGCTACGAGCGTCTGAAAGCAGCCAGAGGACGTAAATATCAGCTATCCGGCGTGATAGTGAGTTAAGTTCCACCGGAGCGATAAACTCTGACTGGATGTCCCCTGAGTGAAGGCTTGTTGTCTGATAAGCTGGGTGAACACTGTGCCTGGACTCCTCTGCTGAGCCACAAGGAGCAAGGTGTGATATCACAGCAGTGGATGGGAGAGGAGCGGAGTAGGACAAAAGAACAGAATGAAGTCTCAGTCACACCGCAAAATGGAACAGCCAATTCATCTCACTTTTTGCAAAGAATGCAGTTTGACAAGCTTTGTGATGAAGCGACTATTTGCAAGTTTAGCAGGTGAACTACACTCGCTGGCAAGCTAACCGCTAACGTGTTAGCGCCAGTCCGAAATGACAGTCCACCAAGCCAGTCAGCTTGTTGTCAGTTGTTGCATTAAGTTGTCCGTTAGCTCGCCATTAGCTTTCAAGAGGTGTTGATCACTTGTAAGGGGGCTCCGATGACCGATCACTTGAAGCAGTATCAGCCGATACAGATCATCGGGTTTATTTGAAACTTTGTATTTATTGTGAAGCATTATTTATTTATTCAACTATTCTTAATAACACCGAAGAAATGATAAAGTATCATTAATTGACAAATGTTTATTTATTGGCAGGCAACATTGCGCAACATATTCCACTTTCTCTCTTAGAGACAAAACTTAAACCATAGCAACCTCCAGACTGGTGAAGCCATTTAGCCGTGCGCGGACAGTTTTACGTCATGTGATCGGCCTTTTTGGAGACAGACTATCAAACTTTTTAGCGCTAATATCGGCTGATCACAATCAATGGCGATGATCGGAGCACCCTTCATCATTTGTACCACCGACTCCTGTCTCTGAACTGTTTAGAAGCTAAACTTCTATATGGGGAGAATTATTAAAAGTGGATGATGCACCATAAATCATGACATATTTCCTCTCTTTAAGACTCTCCCATTCAAATATCAGCTTTGTGAAGATGGTTTGCTTGCATTGCTTGGCCTTATCAGCTGATTTATGCTTAAAGGAAAATTCCTATTTGAACAGTTACAATTTGGGTTTCTCTGTTATGGTTTAGACCATCATTTATATCAATTAACATTGAGCTCACCAAGCAATAGGTAAGATCTGGAAACATGGCAACATCACTACAAAGAAGTTTGACAACATGAGTTACATGAGCTCTCAGATGATCAGACAGGCTGATAGTTTAGCCAAATTATCTTAATCATGTGACACCCACAATAATCTTGGCCATCACAACTCTAAAAACTGTGTTTAAGTGAAATATCCAAAGTCAGCTCCTGATCTTAATAAATTAGAGATCTTAATAAATGCAGACACGTATGGTGGACTTTGCGTACGTGATTTTTCAGAAGCGCAGAGCACGTGTGCGAGTGTAGATCGATATCTGCTCCACCTTTATATGAATCTGGTGTGACTTGCATAAAGCATGGACCAATGAAGAATAGAAAAGATGGGAGAGCAGAAAAGAGGTAGTATTAGGTGAAAAAACAGAGACGAGTGAGGAGAGTGAGGGTATGAACGACCTCTTCCACAGCTGCAAGAGGTGTGCCTGGAATGCTAACTCGTTCCATCCATCTCCTTTTGCTAAAAACAGTGTGGAGAGAAGGGTGTCTTCAGCTGTGCTCAAACGTACCACCTGTCATTCTTCTTCACCACATACAGTATGAGCACGGGCGGTTCTTCATGAAATGAGATTGGAGTTGGCAGCCAGAACTCAAAAATGCAGAGCCCACAGGAAAAAAACACACTGGGGAGCCTATTCTCCTATCACAGCGATGGTATTTTCTCTTTGCCAAAGCCCTGATAACATTGCTTTGAGGACACATTATTACACATGTGGGTAATGTACACCTTCACGTTTTCCTCACAGACAAGAGACAGACCCATAACAATCAAGAGAAACAGTAGGCAGCCCTGAATAATCAGGGAGAGAACTCCCAGAGAGTGTGACTTACACTGTAGGGAGCAGTAATGGCAGTGAGCATTGGAGCAAAACATTGGAAGGAAGATCTTTTTATTTTATTTTATTTTGGGGGTGGAAGGTAATTTATTAGGAGTGCCTATATGCAAGCAGCTCATTCAGGCAAACACACTGAGCTCTTAAGAGAACACCGGAAAATGCACCACAGGAGATTATCCATTTCTACCTTTCCTCTGCGCTCCTCTGTGAATCTGAAACCCAACCAATTCTGGGCCACAGAAAATGAAATTTTACTCCCACTGCCTCAGGTGCTATACCAGCATGGGACTAAGTTTTGACAATGTTTTCATTGGATTTGTGTCAGAAGGTATCAAAAGAAAAAAGCTGGACTACTTCTCACAAGCCCAGTTTTCACTACAAGAATTAAATCTATTTAAATTAAGTATTATCATTCTGAAACTGGATGACATTCTGGATTTCTCACCAGAAATACAGTGGTGTGAAAAAGTGTTTGCCCCCTTCCTGATTTCCAATTTGTTTTGCATGTCTGTCACATTTACATGTTTCATATCATCAAACAAATTTAAATATTAGTCAAAGATAACACAAGTAAACACAAAATGCAGTTTTTAAATGAAGGTTTTTATTATTAAGGGAGAAAAAAAAAATCCAAACCCACATGGTCCTGTGTGAAAAAGTGTTTTCCCCCTCCTGTTAAAACAACTTAACTGTGGTTTATCACACCTGAGTTCAATTTCTCTAGCCACACCCAGGCCTGATTACTGCCACACCTGTTCTCAATCAAGAAATCACTTAAATAGGACCTGCCTGACAAAGTGAAGTCGACCAAAAGATCCTCAAAAGATAGACATCATGCCGAGATCCAAAGAAATTCAGGAACAAATGAGAAAGAAAGTAATTGAGATCTATCAGTCTGGAAAAGGTTATAAAGCCATTTCTAAAGCTTTGGGACTCCAGCGAACCACAGTGAGAGCCATTATCCACAAATGGAGAAAACATGGAACAGTGGTGAACCTTCCCAGGAGTGGCCGGCTGACCAAAATTACTCCAAGAGCGCAGCGACGACTCATCCGAGAGGTCACAAAAGACCCCACGACAACATCCAAAGAACTGCAGGCCTCACTTTCCTCAGTTAAGGTCAGTGTTCATGACTCCACCATAAGAAAGAGACTCGGCAAAAATGGCCTGCATGGCAGAGTTCCAAGACCAAAACCACCGCTGAGCAAAAAGAACATTTAAGGCTCGTCTCATTTTTGCCAGAAAACATCTTGATGATCCCCAAGACTTTTGGGAAAATACTCTGTGGACTGACGAGACAAAAGTTGAACTTTTTGGAAGGTGTGTGTCCCATTACATCTGGCGTAAAAGTAACACCGCATTTCAGAAAAAGAACATCATACCAACAGTAAAATATGGTGGTGGAAGTGTGATGGTCTGGGGCTGTTTTGCTGCTTCAGGACCTGGAAGACTTGCTGTGATAAATGGAACCATGAATTCTACTGTCTACCAAAACATCCTGAAGGAGAATGTCCGGCCATCTGTTCGTGACCTCAAGCTGAAGCCAACTTGGGTTCTGCAGCAGGACAATGATCCAAAACACACCAGCAAGTCCACCTCTGAATGGCTGAAGAAAAACAAAATTAAGACTTTGGAGTGGCCTAGTCAAAGTCCTGATCTGAATCCTATTGAGATGCTGTGGCATGACCTTAAAAAGGCGGTTCGTGCTGGAAAACCCTCCAATGTGGCTGAATTACAACAACTCTGTAAAGATGAGTCGGCCAAAATTCCTCCACAGCGCTGTAAAAGACTCATTGCAAGTTATCGCGAACGCTTGATTGCAGTTGTTGCTGCGAAGGGTGGCCCAACCAGTTATTAGGTTTAGGGGGCAAACACTTTTTCACACAGGGCCATGTGGGTTTGGATTTGTTTTTCTCCCTTAATAATAAAAACCTTCATTTAAAAACTGCATTTTGTGTTTACTTGTGTTTGATGATCTGAAACATTTAAATGTGACAAACATGCAAAAAAATAAGAAAGCAGGAAGGGGGCAAACACTTTTTCACACCACTGTAGGTGATGGGTAAAATCCATCATCCCCTTTCCTTTTAGATACTGAAAAGCCCAATCCATCCAGTATGTAGTGCGGAAAAAAAATTGGTTACCAGGGGAACATTACCAGTCCAGACCTCAATGATGGCAACTATTATTTCCCACCTGTAACTTTTGTTGTCAAATAGTGACAATTTATCGAGTGAAATAGAAAATGGTGAATCTCCATTTACTGGAATAAAAAGGTCTGTCAAAATGGTTGTTTAGAGTTATACATGTTTGACCTTTTCTATTGCTCATTTCCCCAGAATTTAATAGTCCATGAAACACCTGCATGCCCTCAATAAAGCCTGAAATCTAACTTTCAACCTCTCCCTATTGGCACAGTTTGGCCAAACTCCCTAAAACCCCCCCTGTCTCATCACAGCACCTACATATGTGAGCATGAGGTGTCTTAACTTAAAATACAGTAAATGACAATGATCACAAATTATTATATGCTTCTCTCTGCCAGTCTGGTGAATGTCAGTGTCTTTAGAAATTTAATTCTGAGAATTCAGTGGCTGCAATTAAACAAAATGCGATTCAAACATTTAAATGTCGGGCAATGCCACCGGCAAATGCCTTTGGAGGCAGATGTGAAACTGGGGAGTTGCTGAACTTTTTTGTCCAGCCCCAGCAATGATGCTGCCGTAGTCCGTTCCTTCCAAGAGCGACGAGTCGATCTCCACGGTTCAATTTCCAATTTTCCAGTTTGAGCCCATCTAGGTTCAATTCCATGACCCTGCCTCCTTTATGATAGCCCCATATATCCTATTCCAGCTATAATCCTAAATGCCATTTGACTCATTTCAAAATGATCATCAGCCCAGTTAGAGCCTGGTTGGGCTTTAAAGCACTTTGATCAATCAGTGTCATCGTGATGATCAGTCATGGCCTGAATTCTAAATAGCAGAAAACATTAAGCAGCAGTGCTACTAAAGGTAACATAGAAGGCTTTCTGACCATTTTATTGTTCCAGGGATGCATATTTTCCACAATGATGAATATTAGTTTTATAGTCATGTTATAGGTACATATTTCTATAATTTACATATTTAAATTGCAAATGTTAGAATCAAGTTCAAAGGATAATTATTAAAATATATATATTTTTTAAAAATACACTATAGCAAAATACATAAATTCAAAATTAAATTAATCTAATTCAGGATGCCAATTTCATGAAGCAGCACAGAAACATCTCACAAACCCTGTCCATATAGCAGCATCTGCCTCGGGACAAGGCCTTGGCTCTGCAAACAACCATTGATCAGGGAGTAGGAAGAGGAGAACTTGCAGCTTTTATTTGCTCTGGCTTTGGCTTAAGGTGCTGAAACACCACTTAATCTACCAGTCCACAAGGGTCTAAGGTCACGGCACCCTAGGACGACCTGAATAGCAGGATGCTGCTCAAATCCCTTGACCGCCTCGAACACACACATATACGCAGAAATACACTCACCATGGTCCCTCCACTCTATAATTCCCCCTGCTGCACTCGCTGTATTCAACTCTTCCCCTTGCACTTTTATATTATATGACATAACCACAAGGTCGCCCGCCACAATGTAGCACGTTTGCTTTGTTGCTGACCTCCAGAAATGACGTGAATCCAGGGGAGGCAATAACAATCTTATTATTGCGCAAGCTTTGATGTCAGGCAGCTGAATCTTTAGTCATTAAACCTGAGCTCCATTCGTATCAGCATGCTACAGAAATTAGGACCCAGACAATGGCTCTATATCACACCTTCACATTTTTCCACTATATTCATAACTAAATTATTGTTCCTTCACGAATATATTTGGGTAGAATAATGAAAAAGAAGAGGATGAAACAACAGAAAATGAAAACCAGTCTTTTCTCACCGGTCCGAGGCTTCCAGTCCTGTCCCAGAGCACTTTTGTTGCGGTTGGTTTGACTGAACAGCTTTTTATATACGGACTTGTTTGTTGAGCAGTAGAATACGACGACTTCTGTTATACACTAACAGTAGCTTTGCATGCCGTTTCAAAGCAGTATTGGGATACATTCATTTCATATCCACTTCGAGTAATAGTTTTTTTTATCTTGATTATAAAGCGTATTTTCTTTTTCTCTTGCCAAGATTTGGATAATGCGATCAATGCCACTTTAACGCCTGTGCCTTAAATATGAAACTAACCTCAGTTAGCTTAGTGTAAAGACGGGTAACTTCTTGGAGTTAGTGAGCTTTAGAAGTGCTGAAAAGGAGGTTTTGTAAAGTGTGGTAGGAGCCAGGAGAGTCATTTCCGGCTGATTCCTATCTTTATGCCATGTTAAAATAACCAGGTTCTGGCTTTAACTTTACCGTTCAGAAACAATAGGAGCATCAATCCTCTCATCTGTCACCAAGAAAGCAAAAAAAAAAAAAAGACCAAAATGTCCAGTTGTCCCTTTTAAGGTTCGGTGTAGAATTTACAGGAATGTATTTGCAGAAATTGAATACAGTCTTCATAATTATGTTTTCATTGGTGTATCATCACCTAGAAGTCAGAATTATTTATGAGCCCTTCATCTACCTCGGGAGTGGGTCCTCTTCCATGGAGGCCACCATGTTGCACTCCCATGTTTTTACAGTAGCCCAGAAGTGACAAACCAAACACGGGCTCTGGAGAGGGTCTTGTGTTTTACAGCCTTCGTAGATTATGTTACACACCAGGTGAGGCGAGGGGAAATCATCTGGTTGCAATCTGTAACCTCACCACTAGAGGTCACTCAATCCTACACACCACTCCTTTAAGTATAATGGAGCAGACGTGAGCGCAGGTCATTTGGACAGCATCTGTACGAGTAGTGGCTACGATTCATCTATATATGTGGTAGAGCAGACATATATATTCACAGTGAAAGGTGTGTTTAGTTTGTCAGGTTACTAAAATGAGTCGCACATGCAGCTTTGCCACGGCCTGTTAATCTTTAAGAAACCCTAAAAGTGTGTCTTTGTAACTGTAATTACTTTAATAGGAAACAGTATACACATGATTTTCTAATACACATTTTTTTCTACTTCATCCTCTTGTAAAAAAGTAATCTATGCCATCTTTTGCAGACTTGAATACAAAAAAAAAAGAGACTGTCAAACATCTGTAAACATTCTGTGATGCAAGAAGAGGCAGAGTACGAGGCATCTGGGTGTAATTTCTTAGACAGATAAATTGTGCATCACATCACTGGGGGCAGCCGAGTTCATTTAGTCACCGTTTTAATCTCGAGTGTCTGTTACACCAGCTTCTCTTACTTCCTCTGATGTCACATTTATGACTGAATACATCTGCATACTTTATATGCCTCGTCGAAGTACGTCAACATCTGATCTCACGCTAGATATTGTTCTGGTTACTGGTTCTTCTTTCACTGGCTGCATTAGTCATCAGTGGCCCGCCTCTCTGAATGTGAAAAGAGGCAGAGGAGGTGTTTTTCTTTTCTTTTTTCTTTTTTTTTTTTTTTTTTTTATCTCTCTGCTACTTAAATGACTGAGGAAAGAGAGTAAGAGGAGCTGATTCATGTCACCTTTGTTGCTCCTCCACTCCCATTCATCAGAGGAGGGTCGTGTGAATTAGCTTAGTTAGCAGAGCAGCTGCAGATGTGAGACATTATTCACAAAACCAGATTTCAGGGTATCAAGTCAAGTGAATTCAATACTTTTATCTTCTTTAATTATGTAAATCATATGCCACAGATATTTCCTATCAAGTCAAGAGGCAAAGCTTCTTTTTTTTTTTTTTTCCTCTTAGCAAAATTTCAATGAGACTCCCGAGAGAAGCAGGAAGAAGAAACAATACTCAAACTGCACATTTGCAAGAAAAGTGCTCTGGATTCTTTATCTGTGACTGTAAGGGTAAGATAGAAAAAAAAGAAAAAGAAAAAGAAAAGATCCTTCATACGTACTTCTATTTTTTGAGCATTTTTGGAAGTTAGTCTTGATCTCAACTGCATTAATATAAAATGTTTCTTGATACATATGAAGAAAGACAGTTTTGACTACCTTTACTGCATTAGGAATTAGATTGCAAACTCAATCAAAATCAAACCTTAAAGAAAATATACTGTAGATGCCAACATAAAAATACAATAATTTAATGCTGTCATTTATGATAAAAGAAAACATTTGACATTTTGAAACTTTGGAGTTTATTTGCTTTCTTGTCAAGAGATCAAAAGACCGACATGCCTCTCTGTATGGTAAATATGAAGCAGCTCGTTAGCTCAGAAGATTAGCCACCAAACTTTGGTTGTTCTAAACAAAAACCAAAAACTCAATGTGTGAATCAGAGAACTTTTTGGTGTGTGGAGACAAAGACACACACAAGCCGAATTACGGATGCTGCACGATGGCTTGCAAAGTCAACAGAATGACGTGATGGGAAAGATTAGCGTGGTGTGAAGATGCGTCAGCATGAAATGGAAGTGTTCCCCCTTGAGCAAAATTAGTGCTCACCCCCGGGCTACCGCATCAATATACAGAGACGAGAGGAAAGGAGGAGAGAAAGCCGAGGGAAACAACGGGAACAAACGAGTTCTGGGATCGATCAGAAGCTGAGCTAACACACTCACTGTCGTACTCAGGGTGGGGGTGTGCATTTCTTGCTAATGCAGCTTAAAGTTAACAATGGGAATCAACACAGACTACACAAAACGTCTGATTTGTAAAAAAAAAAAATCAAAAAGAAAAAAGAAAAGAAAAAAAAAAGGCGCAGAGTGAAAACTTTCTGTTTGAACACATCTGTTAATGTGGTGGTGGAAAGATTTTGATACCTTTTGTTGCTTGACAAACACTTTGCAGCAGCTGTTTCCTCTTATGCCCTGTCATTATGCTAAGCAAAGCTAACTACAGTCAGGAGCTTCATTGCAATTCTAAAAAGGCAAGAGTGGTATTGATGTTCTTATTTTATGTAATTCTGAGTAGAAGTTTCAGTAAGCGTAAGTAATTCCCAAAACGTTGAACTATTCATTCAACAGTCGCTTAGTCATTCTGAACTGAAGTGCCACCCACCATATCATCACCTAGTAAGCGCCACTCAACTGACCGTGCTGCTGGAGAGCACCAAATAACACATCAGAAATATCACGAGGCCATTTCTGAAGAGGAAAACTTAAAGTGAAGTTGAGAGAGCAATTGATGTTTAAAGCACAGATAAATATTAAGAGGTTCATGCCTCAGCAGACAGACTCTTAAGGAATATAACCATGTCTGACACTCTGGAAATTTGTTTCGATTTAAGTGTTAGTTTTCCTGCACTTTATTTTATTTTTCCTTTCCAGCTGCTTTCTGAATTATATAAAAAATATCAGATTTGACAGTGTAACACTCGACTTACACTGTGATTACCTTGGTAAAGTTTTGCAAGGCCTTAATTTTATTAATCACCAGATTTCATTGCCACTGATAAAACTACAGCACCTAGTCACCTCGATGCTCCTCTTTTAACTACCCTGCAACTAATAGCATGTTTTTCGGATGAAAGGTCGATGTACCACGTACGTGTTCTTCCTATAAACAATGACATACGCAACAATATCCAAAGGTAAAATGCCCCTGAAGGTGTGGTGGATGTGAAGAGAAACTGGCGTACCCTTCATGTTTCCTGGCTCCGTGCCTTTCAAGCCTCAAACACACTAAAAAAAAAAGTTGACAGTGCTATTAAACCCAGTCAAGTGTGGATGAAGGAATATTAAATCATTGTTATGCCCTGATTCTTTGTCATCAACCCTCACGCTGTTTCCGTAATGGGATACCAACCGAAGATGAGGCAAATAAAGAAAACCAAGGTTTTACACGCAACTATAATCACAACGGTTGTGTTCAACAGTACAGATGAGTGAGCTGCTCCCTACAAACTGAGGAGATGTGATGATGATACTCTTCTACATCAGTCCAAATATAGAGAGAAAAGAAACAACAGGCTAACCAGTCACAAGAGTGTCCCTGCCAATGACACTATATCGCAAATGGAAATAGTGGCTGTGTGCAGACAGACAATCAATAAAACTGCAAGAGGCTCCCGCAAGGCCAAGCTCCCTGGATGATGCTTGTTATTCATTTGAAGCCTCGCTGTAAGAGCAAGAAAGTATATGCTTACAAAGAAAGAAATGAATTGACAGAAGGCATAACAGCAACTAAAAAAAAACCAACACAACATACCTGCAGTAAAGTTGTAACTTGCTGAAAATCCCACCGCTTCCAGTTCGCCATCTGTAACAAATTTTATCCACAGATATCGGCCGCTACTCCTGATATCAGGCGGGCTGTGCTGACCGCAGTAGCGTCCGAGCATTGGGGAGAAGGCAAAGGGTCCATCCCGAACCTCGATGTTGTCAAATTTACATTCCCAAGAGGACTCGATTGAATAGTTCTCCTCAAAGTGTAGATCGATGCACTGTCGAGGGGGAGCTGGAAGATACAATGAAAATAATTACCAACTAGCAAAACGCATGGAGTAAGAAGTCAGCCATGCTTTCATTGACGTACTTTCAAATTGTTTTATTATCAGCACGCCCACACACTCAATACCCACCTCCAATCCTGTCTGTTAGTCAATTCATTTCTATAGCACCAGAATTGTTAGCTCCAATTCACTTCAGGAATATTTTAATCACATTACATGATCTTCTTACTTGGAAAAAAAAATAGAAAGAAACCACAGAATTGGCCCCTTGATATCTAATAACCAATACATCACATCATTTACTGAGTAGTTACTGTGATTTTCCCCTCAGGAGAACTACAGAGATGCTTTCGCTGAGAAAAAATACCTCAATCACCTTGTTTTTTTTAAACGCTGCAGTGTTTAAAGGAGAAAATGTACCTTCAAGGATGTAAACACACTCTGTGTCTGGGGGATATTTGCTTGGGTAATTGGGGGAAGTGAAGATCCCTCCTTCTGGTTCTTTCACCCACGTTCCACATTGACCTGCAGGCTTCACCCCAGAATTGTTTTTCACTAAAAAAAAATACATAAAAAGGAAAAGTCAAAAGATTAAAGCTTAAAAGAGAGGACATTTAGGTTGAACAGACATTCTTGGTGATGGAGAGTACCTGCCGTGTCCTTCTTTGTTGCTCCAGACAACCCAAGTATGAGAAGACTTGCAACAACTGTAAGAACAGAAAGATAAATATTATTTATTGAAGAACTGTGACATTAGTGCCTTGCTTTTCTCTTATTCTCTCTTTAGCTGAGGTTTGAGTCAGCAAGAAACATTATTTATCAGTGTTGTGCTAATGCTCAACCTGTTCCGAGTTTTAGCTTAAAGAGTAAAAAAATAAAATAATGAATAAATAAATAAAATAGTAAAATACCTGAAATAATAATGACATTGCTCAGAACATACAAACCTACAAGCTTTACTATACCTCTGGCTATAAGCTTTACCCAAACCCTTTAAACATGATTTTTAAAATGATAAAAATGGACAACAGAAACACCCACATCATACATTCTCTCAAATCACGGGAGAATTACCTGCCAATAATAAAACTGGAGAATAATAATTAAAAAACTAAAAAACTAAGAGAACTTACATTGTGACCTTCAAGAGTGAGTTTACAGGTTGAAGGATGCAGTGTGTATCAACTCATCACATTTGTCCCCCCCTCCCCCTCAAGTCATCACTATTCTATTCCTATTTTCAGTTTGATCTGTTGCTCTGATATTTAGAGTCCCTCTAAACTGATTAAAGGATTATTATACTCCCTTGGCGTTGGGGTAAGGCAAGCAATAAGCGCTTTTGAGCAAGTGTGCTTCAGCTGATGAATACGGATGTCTTACCGTGATGGAAGCTGTGCCCATGTACCATGTCTGTTCCTTTCACAAACGGCTTCAGACTCAACTAATTCCATTTAGATTTAGGAATACTTGAAGAGGAAAAACAAAGATAGAGATGAGAGTTTCTGAGGATTCACACCGAGAAACCGCTCATGCCACAGCCTTTCGGTTTTAAATGAAAAAAAAAAAAAAAAAAAAAAAAAATACTCCTTATTGAAATCTTAAGTGAGATAAAAAAACAAACAAAAAAAATCCTTTCAGATGTGTCACAGTAACTAATCACCAGTTTCATATAAAACCAAAAACAGTTCCAAACACTCGCCCGATTTCCATCCAAACGTTTCTAATACCCTTTGGTGCTTTTGGTGCACTGAAAGGATTAATAGTCCCTTCATCAGCCCTTCTCTAATCGCTCCACCTTTGCGATCTTCTTTTGTAAAATATCATGGACAGCTTTGTTTTGTCCTCTTTGGTCCCTTTATCAGGAGACGGGATCCTTCAGGAGCACGTAAAACCACGCAACACTCATCTCTGCGGCGTTTTCTTTACTCTTGCGCTGCGTAAAAATCTTCCAGAAAAACAAAGAGGTTGTCCAAAAAAAGAAAAAAGAAAATTAAGTGGATTTTCGTTTGGATTTCATTTGTCGTCCCTGTGTTTCTCAAAAAGCTGTCAGTGTTGTTGTGAGTGTGTGCCTCTGCCTTGGCTTCTGTCAAGTGGAGAGTCCCCGCAGCCAGCAGGAGTTAATGTATGATCTCCCTCCTCCTCCCGTTCATTCAGTTCTGACTACAGCCGTCCAATGCGCCACAATCCTCACGTACTTTTGACGCACGCATTCAAAACTTCTCCAGGACACGACTTCATCCACACACACAGGCTACATGTACACGCACAAAAGTGAGGAAGCACTAGTGTGTGTGTGTGTGTGTGTGTGTGTGTGTGTGTGGATCTTTTAACAATAAAGCAGCGCTGCAGAATTAATTTCAGCTCGCGCATCTGCCGCGCAACGAAAATGGAAAGGTAAGCAGAAAAAGCAAAGAGATAGGAAATGGAATAAACAAGTGAAAACGCATACATGTGCTATCAGCCCGATCAAACATGGAAAACCAGCAGAGTGAAATAGACTGGAGAAATACGGAGCTGTCATCCACAAACAAATAGAGGCTCAAATCATTTCGTGTTTTACTTAAACAATCTACAACTCCTGCCTCTCTGCTGTATTTGGGATGCATCTTAAAACACATTAATAGTCCCACAGAATAGAACAACCCACTTAACAGTTCACATGGGTAACTATCTTAGAAATTCCCCTCCATGTTTCCAATTTCTTACACAACACTGAGGTAAAATGATGTCGGCAGAGAAACTGCACTTTTCTATCTTATTTTTTTTTCCTCAAAAAAGTGACAAAGACCCACTACTTTTACTGACGTGTGTGTCTTGATGTATCCACACTCTGAGTGTGTAGTCGCTCTCACACCTGATGACAAAGCTGATCAGAGGGTGCCCAGGGACAACTCAGGGGCTCGGGCTCCCAAAAATAGTCTTGGCACCCAGCAGACAATATCCATCTTCAGATACTCCTGCTGCAGAGGCAGTCTTGGACTCAGTTACTCTGTGCGTATGTTAATGTTACCGGTTTGTGTTGGCTCGACAATTTAAAAACAAACTGTTAAAAATAGGGGGTGGTTTTGTAAAAATCTATAGCAATATGATAGATTTGAGTACAACTTTGCCTTTTTGCTGTTCTGCCTCCCTCTTTCTAGAGCAAAAACCCTCCTGAGATTTCCAAGATAAAGACTTACAATGGTCTCTATCTGCCTCTTAATTACATCCTGTCCCAGAGACTGGCCTGTTAGTCACTACTCTAAAAGGGTTTGGTTTTATAGCAGGTGATGCACACTCTGAAGGTGCCGCACAGGCTTCGAGAACACGTGTGGGAGCGGGAAATCTCAACTCTATTCAACTAATAGGCTCCTGCTAATCTGTTATATAGAGTGATTTAATGGACTTGGGATTTAGACCCCCCTACACATGAACTGAAGCTTAGCCACTCACTTTTTCTTGCTGCTGTACAATAAACTCCCTTGAAGCCGGAAACCCGCAGCGTAGTGGAGCTCACTCTTGCTTTCTCCAAAATTTCACAAACACAACAAAAAGTGTGTGGCTGAAAAGATTTTAAAAATGTCAATTTCTCTCCAAAGGCAAAGCCTATTATAGATCATACAGTCTGAAGGGATGTCAGTAATATCAGCACCAAAATACAATGCAGTGCCCAAAGCTTGTTATTGATTAACAGTGGTGCTGCATCGTCTGACGACTTTATAAGCACAACAACACACATTTCTGATGGGTAAACTCAGAGATAAAGCAGCAGGGCTATATGGGAATTATTCAAATGAGGCTTATCTGGCCCACTGTATGCAAGAGTAGCCCTGGTGAATTTAACAGCAGCCTCCAGTTTAGCTACATAAACTGTCTCTTTGACGGAGCAGCACTGAGGCAGCGGGAGAATCGCAGAGAAATAATTCATTCAACAGCAGTCTCAAAGTCTGCCATTTTTAATTAAGGAAGTCTATCATTTGGCCGGAGATAACTATTGTGCTGTGTCGGCCTCACCTAAATTTGTAATTCTAATCAGTTTGGGGAAATGGGACATCCAGGCTGAGAAACATACATTCTTGTTACAGCACACACACAACTAAACAGACAGATCAACAGAGAAATCCATTACACGTGCACAGGTCTGATTGCTTATTTCATAAGTTAAATTACAGTTCAAGTCCTCTTTTCCTCCCAAACATACAGGCTCATGAGCTTCACTTAAAACATACAAAACATACAGTCATAACAAACACATTATTCTGTTGCAGAAACAAAACAATTCCTGCTTGCATCCTGTTCATTTGAAACTGGGCTTTCACCTTCTATTTAGTGTCATTCTAATGACACGACCAGCACTGGTTCTTTTTGTCAGTCCAACGGGACAGTGCTAAAGCAGATAAACACTTAGGCTAATGCCTCCTGCCTAGTGGGACTCAAATTAACCTTATTAGTGATGCAGTGAGGAGTGAGGAGCGTGTTACCCCCACCCCCCCCCCCCCAAAAAAAGCAATTTATTTGTCATTCAAGGTATCTTGTAGCTCATTAAGCAGGACCCAGTTACAAGAAAGGGTCGTATCAACCACGGGGAAATTCTGAGCTGCTCTTTAACTCAACTCATCTTTATTTATATAGCACCTTTCACACAAGCCTGTAGTCCAAAGTGCTTCACGTCGGAGCAACATACACACATAAAAAGCGAAGATCCAAACAAATTGGCGGGCATATAAAACAGAACAATAAGATAAGAAATTACAAGGGTTTAAAAAAAAATAAAATAAGAATAATTTTTAAACGCAAAAATGATCAGAGCGGGATCTTTGAAATGGATGAAATGTCAACATCAATACCCTTAGTAAAGACTAAGTCGAGAGTATTTCCGTCAACGCGGGTGTCACTTCTCTCAAACGAGATTGAGAAAAGTGACAAGATCCAGAGCAGCTCGTACAGGTAAAATTACCGGAGAAAATGGAAGCTATCCCACCCTCTCTTTTGTTTTCCCTATTGGAGTATAAAAAAGGTAAAATTAGGAGGAGAGGATTCCATCAAAGAAGCTGACTCAGGATAAATGAGCCAGGTTTCAGTTAAAAATAGAAAGGTAAGACCATTTTCTGAAGTAAAATCATGAATATAAAATGTCTTGCTGGAGAGGGACCTAACGTTCAGAAGCACTAATTTTATCGGCTCGAGTTTGATCTTCACGGTGGTCCGTCTGTGTCAGATAGACTGTCACTAAGTTGTGTTTCCTGACAAGAGGGATCGGAGTCACATTACTGTGACTGAACTTTTGTGAAGACTTGCCCGGTATTTGTTTGTGTTATGGTGACAGCTGATAATAACTGGAATGAGGATAGGTGCATTGGCAAATGTAGAAGTGTGATGGGAATCGGTCGCAAATCTTATGGATTGACGCTGCGATGTTACTGAGCCTCAACCAATTCCCATGTGACGTGGATGTCATGTTTCTGTCGGTTTGCAGGACTTCAGTGTGACTTCTGTTTTGTAGGAAAACAACCGTTTACCTTCTCTTTTGAGATGAAGGCCATCCCGTGCAAAGAGGTCAGGTCGTTTCCGGAAAACAGTGAAATTATCCACAAAAGGAATTCCCGTCTCACAGCAACTTCTTTTGAGCCAGATGTGCAGCTGGTGCAGTCGGCTGAATTTCACATCTCCGAACTGTGGAGAGAACAGGGATCCTGAGATAATACATTGTTTACCAGACTCCAACACAGTGTCAATTAGATTATTGAGGTCATCCTTCAACTTTTCAGATTGTTGTCACTTAATGTCATTGGATCCAACATGTGTGATAAGTGAAGATGTGCATGGGTTGTTCTGTAATAGTTCAGGGAGAGCTGAATTAATATGGAGAACCTGTGCTCCAGAATCAATCGGGGCCTAACCGCCACTTCAGTCAAAGCGGCCCGGCCGTTTGGGGTTGAGGACGGTAGGGTTCGCACCAAAATGTCCCACAGGATGGTGTCGGAAACAGCTGACCTCATTGCAGCTAACTTTTTTTGCCTTGGCTGAGGCAGTGTCCATGAAACTGGTCAGAAGAATGTCCTCCTGTTTTAGTTCATCGGACAGTGTGCAGAGATCTTCTTTGAGGTGAGCAATGCTTCTGTTTGCATCCTGGAGTTGCCGGCAGTCGTTGAATGGCATTGTTAATTCGGTTTGTGAATCAGATACTCAAAAATCTGATGCGACAACAGTCCTGCAAACTTAAAAAAAAAAAAATTTGCAGCAGAAAGTTTTCGTGGCAGTCGTAATCCACACGCAAAGTAATATGTATAGGAGAGAAATAGCATATAGTAGCCTATGTTCAAGAGGAGAGCGAGTTAACAGGCCTCGTCTTCAAGCCGGTGACAGTCAGCTGGTCCAACCTGACAGCTACATGCTACATTTAGCTGTCTGGGTCTCTGGTGATAGACTGCCTTTATCCTGGTCCTGCACCTGGAGCCAGTGGGGAAATAAATCCATTAGATGATAGCTCATAACCTATCTGTGGCTTCATTAGTGTCGAGTTGCTTTTATTAGTTTGGAATGTGCTTCCAGTTGCTGTCTCAAAAAAGTATGAGACCATTTTAAATCATGCAAAATAAGGTAGGTGAATAAGTGTGAAAAATCAGATGCAACTTGGTTAAAATAAATTGTATTGGATACAAAAATCTCCAAATCCACATTTGCAGACAGTTCTCATTCCCGTGATGTGAAATACTGCCGTCTTGTCAAAACCTGGTGACATCTCAGATACAGGCAAGATGTAGTTTGCCAGGGAGTCAATTAGGTTTACGTCAAAATAAGTGTTATTTTCATAAGTCAAGTTACATACATCACCCAAGTTGTGTTATGCATGTTCACTTACTTGTGCTACTTAAAATAAGTCCGCGTTGACTTTTGCTCTCTCACTAACATGAACACAGGTCTCCTCGGGAAAAGCCTTGCACTCTTTGAATCTGGTGGTCACAGCACAAACACCAAAGGGCGCCTTCTCTGTATCTGTTTGACAACAAAGCAGTCTTTGACTTTGTGGAAATGAAAGCAGGGCTTTTTGCTACTTGTACAACTCTTACTTAAAAGAATAATCCTAGTATAATGGAATGACATTATACCATTGTTGCAAAAAACTTGTATTTTCATTAATCAAATGCATATTTTACAGATTAATCAATAATTGATTTGTTCTATAAAGCATAAGAGAATAGAGCAAATTACCATCATGATTTCCCAAATTAAAAGGTAATGTCTTCAAATCCATTCACAGGTCCAAAACCAAAATCTATTCAATATACTATAACCGAGAACAACAACAATAACAAAAAAAAACAGCAAATAGTTTGTTTTTGAAAAGTCCAATCTATTAGGGTTGAGGTAAAGGCTGGACCCAAACGCTAGGCTCAAAGTTAAAGAAAAGATTTATCAACCCTACAAAGGAACAGAGCCGTAACAAAACCAAAACAACAAAAAGCAAACCAAGCTGGGGCTGGTAAAACTCAGCTCGAAGGTTTAACCAAAGTAACAAAAGATAACCGAACAATGTACAGATACAAATGAACTTACTGAGAAACTAACTAAAATCCACAGACGGGAAAAGGCAGGTAGTTTAAGCAGGCGACACGAGGAAAACAGTCACGGCAGACAAACTGGACTCAACGCAAACTGACAAGGGGGGAAAAGAAAACCACGGGAAGACTGATGGAGGTGATCGGAAAGTGAGTGCCGCTGGGGCCGATTAGGGAACAGAAAGCAGGTGAGGTGGGAGTGGCAGGCAGGTAACAGCAGGGAGAGAGAGACAGAGGGAGAACCACAGGTGAACACAGGGAGCTGACACAAAAGCACACAGACTTTCAAAATAAAACAGGAAACGGCCGACTGAAAATAAAGAACAGAAGACAGGTTCAAACCACAGCAAAAGTAACTTTCAAACTAAAGCAGGACACAAACTGAAGTGCAGAAAAGAAAACTGATCAAATCATTTGAGATCATGACACAGTCTAGTGAGTTATTATGTTTTTCTTAAATAAATGACATAAAGTAGAAACACCTTTCAATCATCGAAAGTTTTTTGCTGTTTTAATTTTAAACTAATTGTTTAAGCTCAACATTTTAGATATATCAAATTAACAGTGCAAATAATTATTATTTTTACCAAATTAAATGTTCATGACACAGTAAGCGTACGTCAGCTGAAATGTTTACCGTATGGTTGGAAAAGGCTGTAATCACTTTAGAATGATTGTAATTATGATGAAGGGCCACAGAAACGAAGCGCAACTGGTGCTTCATTTCCTTTTTCATTATGTGTTCAACAAATGCAGATATGATACAGAACATCCAGAAGTTCAAACATGCTTTGTTATCTCTGCACACAATCGCATTTACAGATGGTGGCAACATGAGCTGTATGACCTGAGAGTTAATATGTTGAAATGTAAGGACACAGCAGCAATAACCTGTGGCCTCATTTATAACCGTTGCGGATGCACAAAACGGGGCCCGAAAAAGGCGTCCATGACTCCCCACGCAAAAGTCTGGATTTATGAAATCAAACTCGACGGTAAATTGTGTGCACCTGTAAGCAAACTCTGACCCGTCTGTACGTTTTGGAGACGAGGAAACTTGGCAACACAGACGGTGAGGTGGTGAATTGAAGCCAGATTGTCGAAATGAAATGTGACAGACAACTTGATACGTATAACGAAGCCTCTCACACATTTAATTTCACTTCATATCACATCTTATTTGGACATGGGTCCACTTAATCATTAACATTCTCATGTTGTCATGGAGACATTGCGGTGGAACTTCTATCACTGCAGCAGCAACACCTATCCTCCACCTTGTCCACAAACACCAGTTCTGTGTCGGACAAATTATATTTCCAGGTTTTCCTCTCCATTGTTTACAGGATTCACCAAAGAACCACTGATATGCATCAACCTTTATAGCGTGCTTTGCATTGACCATTGACGGTTGAACGTGGGCGTGTTGAAGGCGGGATGCGGCGGATCTACACGCGCACATTTCAGCGTGGATTGTGATTTGTAAAGGGAACGTTGCGTGCAGGTGTGCGTGCGTGCGCACTGTTTTATAAATCGAAATATTTTTTGCCGCACACTGTTTTCTGCTTTTTGTGCGTACGTACACTTTTAGTATGGATCCCATGCAATGTTTTATAAATGAGGCCCCTGGACTGTACAAATGTGGGTTAAAACAACCGCACCGATCACAACACAATGCTTATTAGTCCATGTTTGCATAGTTGTTTATGTACTGACGGGTTTTCAATGTCAACGCGTAAACACACAGTTAGAAAAAAAAACAAGAGCCTGAACACCGGCAACACCTGCACCACCTACACCTCACCCTCTGTTGTTGATACTGGTCTGTTGATTTTCCACAATAAACTCAGACTGTTTGGTTCCAGCAAACTTTCTTTTGAGGAATTCCAAGCACTCAGCGCTAATTTCACTTTGAACTGCTCCACATTCATCTCTCTCACGTCTCTTCAGTGCTGCAACTCATCTGTCAATCACAGTGGCTTTATCCATCCAGCAATTAATTTCAGCCCAAGAGGGGCAGCTGCACTGTCTATGAACCTAAATATCTGCTGAATTGCTACGCCTGGTCTGCAGATTTCTGCTACAGTTATAGTATTGAGAGGAGTTATGTGTGCTATTATTTTTACCAACTCTCAGCAAATCCTTTTGTTTTTGTGTTTCCTCTGAAAGCTTTTCACTCCACCCTCCTGTCCATACAATCAGACATGAAGGCAGCCATTATTTGCTTTATACAACACTGGCCAACTCTCTGCAGTCTGCTCTCTGAATGAAGTCCAGAGCCCCTTTTGGTTAAACAGACTGTGTAATTTGTCATTTGACCTCATTAGTCACTTGGTAGGGGGGGGGGGGGGTGCCATGGACACTGTGGAGTGACACTCTGTGGGTAATAGCACCAGTTGGGGGCGTTACAGTCATCAATGTCATAACCTGGTGTTATTTGCAAAGGCTGGTGCGAGATTGGATCAGCAGGAGGGATGCTTGGACTGTGATTGGTTGTAAATTTGTGGGAGATTAAGGTTAGGTAAAGGGTTGAGGTTAAAAGCCAGTTGACCGAAGGTGAAACACCCTATCACAGCAGTGTACACTTTACAACCAATCACATCAGCTTAGAGTTTAGAACACATGTCCAATCTAGCACCAACTAATTCCAAAAACATGGGGCATGTCGTTAGGTAATGACATTATTTTGTGGGATTAAAAGGTATGTTAAAAAAAAAAAAAAAAAAAAAACACGTCCTGGACTGGAGGATATATACAGAGAGGTCACGTTGAATCAGAGGAAGAAAAGTATTGTGAGATAATGCCAAAACTATTGTCAGACAACAAATTAGTACAAGAGAATGCAAAAGTGTGCTTTGATAAAACTCAAAAAGCGAGCACATTCCCCTCCGAATTTCTTCTCATGTAAAAATGAACATTGTACTACTGTTTTCTCCAGTAACCAATGAGCTGAGGGTTAGAACCAATTCTATTTTTTATTCAAATTCTAGTTACAATTTGTGATATATACTAGACATATTTTGTACATGGATCATTAACTGGTTATACTGATAGCTTCAGCCTTATTTGTCATATTTACTCAGAGTATGTACCCATTAAGTGCACAGTATAGACTCCTTTAAAAAAAAAAAAAAAAAAATACTGGAAAGTCAGTTAAAAAAATCAGCTAAAGAGAGATTTTTTTTTGTCCCACTTAATGACTTTTAGCATTTACATTACTTTAGATTAGTTAGCTACAAAATCTGTGGTCATTAGTTAGTACTAAGAAGCCAGCTTTTGTTTACTTTTTTAAGAAATTGAAGAGCCATTGTTTTAAAATGACAAATCTTGAGTGGTACATTTGTCCCTGCTATGATTGCAAACTGCATCAAAACTGCAAAATTGGGAAAGGTTTTAGTGTCAGCTAAAATAATGCGTTGAGGTCATTCTGTTAATAACCATTACAAATATGTATTTTTTTTTTTTTTTTTTTTTTTTTTTTTACTATTCACACTTCTTCACTCCCAACTGTTTAATGGTAAAAATATAATCCATCCTCATGCTGTGTTTACAGAGAAAACTGGCATGGAGAGAGATCATTTCTGCAGAAATGCCAGGTGGGCTCTGTGTAGTGGGGAGAGATGACCTTTTGTATTTGCCCCAGTGTTTGAAGACAGAGCGGGGCTGCTGAGATCCTCTCACCCTTAAACATCCCTGCTCCATTTCCACAGTGTCAGTTACCACAGTGTTTGCGCCTGCTACATTTCACTTGGTTATACTGCAGTCAATGATGTTGTTGTTGAAAATGTCACAGTGAAGTATTTATTTTCTTTGGGGAAGTAAGTCAGAATGAAATAGAGGAATTTTGTTTTGAAGAAGAAAAAAATGACTCGAATCAGAAATCAAAAATTAAATCTAGCCACTGCAGCGATCATCCACTTTTTTTTTTGCTAACTCGAATCCGATTTTTAGTTTTTTTCAATTCGATGTATAACCTTTGCCATTTTAATTTCATTCAAAGCAAAAATTGGAAATGAAAAGTAAAAATGTAAGAAACAGTTATAAAAGATGACCTGACTCGCCAACAAGAGCTTATTCATCTTTTTTACAGGCACTGCTGGAGTAGAAGCTGTGTGATGTGAAAAGGTCTGAAGCCGTTCAATGACATGTGTAGTCAAACCACTGATGTGTGACAAAGTCAGTTTTCTGGGGCACAGGACAGCTATTAATGTATACAATAGAATAAACGATTTTGTCTCAATGAAAGAGGAAATAAAGTTTTATACAAACTTTGAAGTTAAATCTCACGTTTGATTTTGTGGGGAAGGATATCTGAACTCGTACAGTAGATGGTGCAGAGGTAAAAGACAATTTTCTCTTTCTATTGTAGATGTCATGTTAATCTTTTATGCTACTTGCGTTTATGTAAGCAAAATTATTTAAAAATGCATAAATTCCATATGTGTCCATGAAATATCCAGCATTCATTACGAACAGTATGTCTATTTGTTAGAAACAAATGCATTGTGCTGGCGTGTTCACAATGGTTGGACTCATCGACTGTACAACATCAAAGTGGACGTACCTTCCGGGTCTCAACACTAAGGCCAATGCTGAAATGCCTTAAACTGCAATACCATTAATCTATCATTAATCTAATATTTGGCCTCAGAAAGAGGTACGTTTGGGGGCATGTTTGATTGACACGCCTGATATGCAGTCAGGTTTCTGCTATCGGTGGGCGTGTCCTCAGGTTCCCAATCAGATTGAGTCCGATCCACCACTCGCTTCTCACTTTGTCCAAATATGGGAACTTCCGGCTCTAAAATGACAAGATGCTGGCAACTTAATAGGCTTAAGAATGGCAGTTCACAAACCAGAGTGATGCCTCATGGTTGGTTGCTGCTTGGTTGGACCAGAAAAATCAAAATCTAACCTAAAACACGAAGGATAAAATTCGATTCTCTACTATTCTGGTTGATGTTGAATGTCTTTTACTGTAGTTTATTATCAATGAAATGTTCTGACCCCTGGTTGTCACATACTAACCTAATACATTACTTTGTGTCAAATACAATTGAAGGCAAATGTAATTTATTCTGTCTTCACTGAGTCCTGGAATAAATTTTTATGAGTGAAGGAGCATAGACATCAGAGTTTGCACTCTCACATGTGGTGAGGTTTTTGCAGCAGGTTAAATATTAATAAAGTGAACAGACCATGTCTCATGATTCAAGTCATGTTTGTTTCGATACTGCACCAAAACCCCAATCTCTCCCTAACCTAAGAGGAGAAATGTGTCAGATTTAAGTTCCGTCTTGTAATACCGATTGGTACGTTAAGAGGCGATAGTTCAGTCTGCCCTCTGTCTGGTTTTCAGAGTTTCAGCAGTTAGGCCCAAGTTTGCGTATTCTTGCATTTCCAACTGAGAAGTTCTATAACTGATGATTGTAGATTGTATGGATCCAGTAGTGGAACAACCAAAAAAGGGATTTAGTTAAATCTATGTTTACAATGTGGCTTGCTTTTCTGTGGTTTTAGCAAGACAACAGCAAGAAAACAAGCCACAACAAAACCATATATCGACACCATTTGGAATGTTTTTGGTACAATTTGTGTTGTCATTTCCTGAGATCTGTTTTTAATTATCCAAGACACCTGGTTTGTTTGCTACATTAAACTGCATGTTTGGTAGATAGACAGATGATGAGCTGATGGAGGTGGTCAAATATTCTCTGGGTGCCTTCACATTGGCTAAAAACAACGCAACGTAATAGTGAATATGAAGAGCAAGATTTATTTTAGCAAGAAACAAAAGGAAATGGCAGCATATGGATCAATGAGTGAATCATGGGACTGCCCAAATGTTGCAATATGGCACTTAAATAATTCATCTGAGGGGGCTCTTGCCATATTGCCCGAATCTCAAGCCATGTACACTTCAAAACATGCTGGTAAGAATCGTTTCCCTGTGATCTCTCATAAAAAAATAACAGATTTCACATCATATTCCCATTTATTTTTTTCAGAATGAACGAAAGACAATTATGTCATTAAAAGTGGTAAATTGTTTTGAATGTCTAGTTTAATTCAGTGTACGCCAGCCTGTTTCATTGCAAGAGCTGACTGCTACAATTTGAGACCATAATATGAGAAAAAAAACATTATGTCAGTGTGTATTGTCATTTATTTTATTCTGTAAGAAAGAGGCTGGCGGCTAACATTGACACAATGTGCAGTGGTCAACATTTTAGTCTGCAGCCTTTTAAAATAGATTACATTCCTGATGTTGTTGGTTTATAGCACTTTACTGTTAACAGTGCAGCAGCTCATTATCTGTGTACTTGTATGTAGTAGATTCTTTGTCAACTTTATTGCGTTCTCGCCATTAGTCCTATTGGCGTTATCTAATCACTGCAGCTCTTACACAAATGCTGGAGCACTAAGGAGCAGAAGAGCGGCGGTAGTGTGGAGTAGGGAAATGAAGGAGAGGGTGTGGGGGAAGGGTAGAGAGTAGGGTCGAGGAGAGAAGAGGAAAGGGAAGGAGAAGAAAGAGATGATTAATGATGGCTGTAGAGAAGATGGGCCAAGGTGGTTAGTGAAATTAACAGAGGCTTAGCCAGCAGGAGACCACAGGGAGTAGAAGGCACTTCACAAGCCCATACCAACTCAGACCCAACTTTTGCTTGTGTGTGTGTGTGTGTGTGTGTGTGTGTGTGTGCGTGTGGACTTGTGTTTGTACATTCATGAGCTTCACTGCAGTTAAATGCAAATAGACATATGTGCTGCAGCATATTAAAAAACAGATTGAAAATTCCAAACAGTAACAGTGCTGGTGGCTTACCCCCCCCCCCCCCCCCCCCCTTTGCTTATAGCCTGAACAGGAAGTATGGAGTTTACAGTGGTGACAGTGCTACATTCACACTCAAAATATTCAATAATCTTTGTAACAACCGGTCGTCGATCTCATACAGAGGTAGACGAAAGCACAAGATAACTGATTTTGGATTTTTGGATTAAAGCTGTTTGAGGCGAAAGTCTACAATGTGATGAAGCAGGAGCAGCTTTGTTTTTGTACTTTAGGGCAAGTCATAAACTGCAATGTAATCAGGGAAAAATGCATTTAATAAACAAAATAATTACATGTTAATTAGATTTTATTTATTGGTTTAATGTTTATATTTTCAAAGTGTTTTCACTTCCTAAGTTACAAGAGAAAGAGTGCGTTTGGCAAACGTGAGCTTGATATCCCATTTCAAGCTCACAAAATAATGTAGTTAATTATCTACTTTTTGGTTTGGCATTACTACTGTAAGTACAGCTATTATACATAGTGTCCGGCTCACAATTACTGCGCTACTTACATTTTTTGAGACCCTAAAAATTTAAATTTGACCATCCTTTTACCAAAACCATATTTTGCCAACAGCTTGACTGTTATTGCTTTTTCGTGTGCAAATTCGATGAGTCTAATTTCACAACTGGAATTTCACTGGTGAGTTGTCATCACACTCAAGCTTCAAATCAAGTGAAATAATCAACATATTGGAATAGACAAATAATCAATGAGGACAGAAGTTCCCTTAAACCGACCTTCAGGAAATCAATGTTTTAAGCGGTTCTGCGAGACATTTAATTCTGGTGTTTTAATCAATCTTTTTAGCATTCAACAAAAGCTCATCATGAAAGCAACTGAATCCCCTCGGACCGGAGGGGGATAGTGCTGTGTCAGTAACAGATACGATTTTTGCTCGCTAATAGGAGACATTAATTGCTCAGTGGGTACTCTGATGTTGGAACAAAACGTTTATGTTGTAAAACCCACACATCAGACAACTAATGAACATCTGAGCAGTTAAGTGGAAACAATTTATAATTGTGCTTTTAATGTAAAGAAATCTTATTCAGCTTTCTGAAAATGGCGTCACTCTTGTTTGATAAACTAATAATAAAAGCCATTTTTTTTTTAAAGAAAATTCCTTAATATAAATTGTTAAAAATAGATCTATTATTTCAAACTATAATCACCATTGAGTCTTGCCTAGCACCTGCAATCTATGTTCCCAAATTCACTGGGAAGTCGAAAGTGTTTTAAAAAAGCAGCAGTACTTGACTGAAAGGTTTCCTACATTTTATGACTTAATGTGAGGGAATTAAAAATATGACTTCATACAAACACCCTTCCATCCTCACTGATTATCATACTACTGTAGAATTCCTTCTGGTTTCAGAGCAGAATCCATTAAGTCAATGACCCAGTGCTGCACGTATTTCACACTCATGACAGCAATACAGCGTGAGGTATTTACTATTCCAATTTGATTTAAGAGTTGGCCCTAAATTAATGTAAAAGGTTATTTGTCAATTGCTGATTTGGACTGCCTCTGTTTTCTCAGTCCTTCATGTTAATAACTCCGAACACAGGAGACAACAGCAGCAGACTTCGTGGTCCTCTGTGATGTCTGTTGGTAAAGAATTGCTGTAATTTAAGACTTGAATGTTTCCAGTAGTTGAATACTGATAGACAGGTCAGGCCCCTGGTCTGCACAGGCCATTTGGGACTGTGTGCTTATTTGGAAAAACATGCAGTCAAAAGTTTCTAATTAAATGTTCACTAATAGACAAGAAGCTTATTTTCTGCTTAACTCATTGCCTTCAGCAGTGCGGGCATAGAGGGGAAACAAGCACATTACATTGTCAGCTGCTACTTTTGGCCCAAGCTGTTCACAGTCACGGACTCCAACATTGCCAACAGGTACACCAGGACACAACAGAACCTGTGGAAATATACACACACATTTAGGCAGGCGTACACACCAACCTGTTCTCATTCCCCGGCCCTCAAATACTGCTGGTGTCTCATATACGCACATGGTGCCCTGTGGTGAGGAGTCAAACTACGTGTTAGTAGTAGTTAGATTTGGGTCAAAATAATTTAATAACCTATGTACATCACATAAGTTACACATGTGTGTTACACAAGTTAAATATGTCACCTAAGTTTACATATGTTCACTATTAAAAATAAGTCCATGTTGACTTTTGCATTCACATGAATGAACACTGTTCTCCTGGTTGCGTTCAAAACCAACCATTAAAAAACCTCCAGCCTCATCCATATTCAGACTCTCTCATTCTTCATACAACTCACTCTAACTCACCTTTTTCCCTTATTGAAATCGGGAGATCACAACACCAAAGCCGAAGGGCATCTTGGAGGTGTCTCTGGGACGCCAGTGGTTTTGACAAAACGGCAATATTTGATGCCCTGGAATGAGAATAAGCTGATACACAAACTCTCCAATCTTGACGTCACTGAATATTCAGATTATTATTATTATTAGTTAAGAATTTACACAAAATATATTATGGTTTAAATGTTGAGGTCTGCTGGAAATGTATCAACTTCCAGTTCTATCCAACTTCTTAGGTTTTAGTGCAGCATATTTTTTTTTTTGTCAAGTATTGATAATTTGTCATCAGTAACTGACTGATAGCCTATGTGAGTTTTTTGACCCCAGAGTGAATTAAAGCTGCCGTATGAATTGCCCTGTTCCCTGTAGATGTCATAAATAGAGTCAGGAGTTGTAGATGTTGGAGACTGAAGTGCAGTTCAAGACAAATAGTTTGCTGCCATCTTAATTGCTGGATTGCTGGGAGTTACAGTACATAGAGTGAGTAAACACTGCTGGAGTAGTCCGATTTGGAATAAAGTTAATAAATCATCAAAATGCAACCAAAAAGTTGTTTCCTTGATGTCACAGTTGACCTTTATTTGCTCTGTGATTATAATAGTGCTGTTGTTCATTGTATGCAGAAAAGAGAGCCAACTGGTCAAATTTGACTGTTTTGCATTTTAACAACACAGAAAAATACACGGTCTTGTACATAATACAGTTGATTTTAAGATTATAAGGTCTACTTTTAAAGAGCAGCACACAGTTTTGAGCAAGATTTCGAATATTTTCACTTACCCAGACCTTAACCAGTCTCTCTTCGCATGGAGTATAAACTACAGACCAAAGAAGACAAGACTTTATTTCGGTACAGAAGGAGCCTGGGTCCATTTCCGGCCTGAATATGTTTATTCAGTTCTGGGGACTCTTTGGCTGTAATCAGCTTGCATAAATCTCTTTGATGATAGCCACTAGAACATCTGCTGGAGCAATAAAAAAAAAATCGAGGGAGGCAATAAAATGTCTGGCTGAACATATGCTAATGGAAATGTGAGTTGTTCTAAAAAGTTTGTCCCAAAGTAATTGCCATCATGTGACTATGTCATTTATAAATTCATGTAAGGATCATTGAATGTAGTAAAGCCAATATTGTTATTCCTGTTTGTGCAGCGTGATGATCACCCCCAAGCGTGATGAGGTTACCTGGTTGAGGTTGTTGGAGTTCCAGAGTGCTGAGGCAGCTTCGTCCTTCGCCAAGGAGTTTTCTCTCTCCCCGTCTTTCCCGCTCGTTCTTTTCATTACCTTCACACAGACGCAAGCACACACGAGTTCATGGTGGGCTGCACGATGGATGACTGCAAGCTGTTTACCTTTGCCAGCAAAATCAGGGTTGAAAGGTACAACGATATATCAGAGGTGTTTGTTTGTCTGCTGACGAGTTTATGTGTATACTTATCATTGTTTGTAAACTTGAGGCAATTAATTACACATTACTAAAAAAGTAATTACGCGGCTTTACTCACGATTAAACAGCAAAAATAATGTTGCATTACCTTCACTTCCGAGCACAGTTCCTTTAATGGTGTCTTTAAACTACTCCAATGTCTCTCCATCCAGATGTTGTATCTTCTTTATGTAACAAAAAGGATGAGAAAATAAGGTGATGTGGTTTAACAATCAGCCAACCAATGCTTTCGGGGTTGTGAACAACTAACTAAACCTTGGCCCCAGTCTCATAAGTCAAGTTCACTCCTCTGAACAAACCAGCTGAATGCAAATGATCACTTAAAAAAAAGAGTAAGCCAGCTGAAAAACAACAACAATACAAAAGCTTTACAAAAGGCTGAGAAAGGCAACTTCAAGCAATTTAGAGTAGCAGCCACATGCTGCACTTACAATAAAAGTCAGGGAAAAAAAGATCACGTCATTACATAGAGAGCTGATTTTACTGTCACATAGGTTTATACGTTCACCAACAGCAAACAGTCACAATTACAGCTCGTGAGTGTGTTCAGATTTTTTTCCACTCTTTGTCCCCCACAATCTGTGTACAGATCGGTCAACCTACCTACCTATCGTTTATCTATATCTTCTGTCCTTGTTCATGTTGCCATCGGCAAATAGAGGAAGTGGCTGCCATCAAGAAATCCTGCCAGTGGCTAGGCTAAAGGCTAAAGGACAGCACAGAGGATCCGATCGTGGCATCACAAGAACAGGTCCGAAACATCAGATCCATATAGTCATGGGTCTACCACAGCAGACACGAGCCAATCTGCAGGCTGTGCGAAGATGCCTGAGACAGTCCAGCACATAGTAGATGGGTAAGAAGCAAGATGAGAGCTCAGAGCCATAAGTGACTGGGAAAGTGCACAGGACCATTTGTGATGGGTTGGAAGTCCCCGGTTCCCAATGGAACATGCATGTGAGTGATGGGGAGAGAAAATCTTGGAGGACTTCAAGTTCCAGATTGACAAGCAGCTGCCGGCAAACCAACCAGACATAGTGGTGTTTAATAAGGAGCAGACGACGGCAGTTGTGATAGATATGTCAGTTACATCAGGAAGAACGAACATGAGCAGATTGAGAAGTACCAGGGGTTGAAGGAACAAGTGGAACAGATGTGAAAAGATGAAATCCAGAATGGTCTCAGTGGGAGTTAAAGCGTTAGTGGCTGGGATCCCCAAAAATGAGAGAAGTTTTTCTGATGTCTCTTTCCAGAAGGGCACAGACTGAGGAACAGCTAGATACTGAGCAGAACCCTTAAACCCCTCCCCCACGTGGGCCTGAGAGGGAGGTTTTTATTTTATATATGTGTGTGTCTAACCTTGTGGCTTTACTGTGAGGACAGGATCTCTGGAGTGTGGTGTACAGTCACTGGGGCTGTTGTTAAGCTATTGTTGGTCGGTAAATACCTTTTTTTTTTTTTACTGTGGCTCAGGTGTTTGTTGAACTACATGTGAAATAGAAAATATGTGACTTGTGGGTCGGGAGGATTTGCAGTTGTTTAAAGGGACCTTTGATGAGCTGGGCTAAGTTACAAGTAATGCGTCGGTAATGCTTTATTACTCAACACTAATCCTTATGTCTGTCTGTGTGGGCGTGCGTTTACTTATTTAGACTTACACTGTCATGCTGGCTCTTCTCAGTGTCTTTCATAAAAGCATTTACCCCGCTCTTTTGCTGTTTGTTTACAGAAAAAAAAAAAACTTGTGATTATAGTGGGTCGAGTAGGAATTTTAGCAAAACATGACACTGTCTAAGCATTAGCCTATGAAATGTGTCCCCGCCTGCATGTCCTCTACATCTCAGCACAGAACAAAACAGCAATTAAAGCAACATCGTGTTTTATGTCAGCCACATGAGCACAACCACAGGGGGCATTCACATTCAGAGCGTAACGCTTTGTTGCAAATTTGACTTTGCCAATTGGGTCAGTGCTGGAGACCGTACAAACAACTGTGTGGAGATTTAGTCGCGTCTAATTAAGTCCAAACTGTCTGGAGTTCCTGCATTTGCTCAAGTTAAGGGACTACTGCCCGTGCTGCTGAGACAGCCACAGATGGGCTGTGCTGTAGCTGAAGTCGGGCTGGAGTAAAACAGGAAAAAACAAAACGACAGATTTGTTATTTTTGGAGAGGGTTGAAAGGGCATCCATTTAGATCGATTTTATGACTGTGGAAGCTGCTCCCAAATCATCCAGTCCTCTTGTCATGTGTCAGGCTCAGTTAATTGTGTGAGAGTGGTGTGGATGGGTGTCTGTGACTGGATAATTGATCCATTTTGTGGGTGTGAAAACCACCCGCGGAGCAGGGTGAAGATACGGCTTCAGAAAGCATACACAATGCTGTAATCTCCCACTCTGCTAGCCACGGTGCGGCACGGAGCTGTGGAATTTCAGGAGCAGAGGCCCTGCTGAGGGCCGAGGAACAATTTGGATGCTTTGCTTTCAATTTCAACCAGAGCTCTCTCAGGGGAATTGCAAGTACATCTTCGTACAATACCTCTATAAAACATTTTTTTTTTTATTAAAAGGCTTGCCCCTCCGTAAACTAATCCAGCACAATTCATGGTTATGCAAACACACAAGCAAACACATCTTGTGTGAATTATTAATTTGCATTTCACAACCACAATGCAAACACTTCCCACGACACAGGGGCAGCTTCTGAATGTGCAGCATTTTGTGCTGAGATATGTTTTCTAAATTTCAGCTGGAGCTTCATCAAAGAGTGTCACTGTGGGTTTGTGTCAGTCTGCCCTGGCTCAAAACAGGATATTTTGCCTCCATGTGTTTAAAGTCTCTACCACAGCGAGCTCCTACAGTGCCTTTGGAAAGTGCCAGAGAGCGTGTTTGCTTTTGCGTGCTCATGTGTGAGAAAGAGCCACAGAAACAAAGGTATTGTGGGAGGTGTGTGTAGTTTTTGTGCTCGCACTGTTGAATGGTGACGCAGGGCAGATAAACGATTGTGTATGTACAGAAAGGGTTGAATGCACATGTGAGCGGTGGCAGTGTTTTCCCAGAGAGCTGCAGACAGCGGTGTAATAGTTGGTTGATGAGGGAGGCAGGGGGAAAGACTTCGGATTACTCACTGACACTGGGTGACCGTGTGCTAGGCAACCTCTCCAGTCTGTGTCCTGCTGCAAGCTTTGGAGGAGAAACAGCATGAGAACCTCAGGGACCAAAACCAAAATTACCCATTTGATCTGCCAATTGACATTATAATTTTCTCTGGGCATGTTCATGGCTTGTGTATTTTAGTAATTTTGGCTCAGTGTGCATCTGTCAGGATCTCTTTGCTGATATCTCCAAAGGTACATCGACTTTTTATGTCATCACATTTTGTTTTCTTAATTATTCTTACTGTGCTGGTGTCATATTTGATCTGTTATGGCATATGTGCTGTGCCATCCTCCGCACCACCATCTCAAATTTCCACTCGCAAACCGATTTGCTCAAGGGGGTCCTCAGATTGATTCAAAGTTAAACAGACTGGGTTGTGTTTTTGTGACTTGTGTGTGTCAAAGAGAGCAAACGTGTGTGTATGCATATGTGAGCCCATTTCTCTGCATGCCGGTCTCAAGGCCACATCATTAGAGTAAGAGGGCTGTAATTAGTGAGTCCATGCATATTAAAAAGCACCCTGCATCTCCAGCCATGACAGCCTTGAAAAACAGCGCTCGGCTGTCATTTGCAGCCAACAAGCCACTGTTAATGTCCAGGAGGTTGAACATATCCCCCTCGGGCACAGGCTTCCTTCTGCCCCGCCACTTTTATGCGTGATGAGGAATATGTGATTATAGTAATAATAAAAAGTGGTAAGGATGTCCTTTAATTGTTCCACTGAGCAACAAAGAGGAATATCTGATTTAAAGCAGATATGGCAGCTGAAACAGCAATCAGAAGTTATGACAGAGGTACGCCCATCTGTGGTCTGTTTTTCTGCCTCCGGCAAATAAAGATGCTCCAATTTTGAGTTGACGCTTTTCAAATAACATTGCTTGTTGTTAATAAAGTTGTCTGGTTATAGGAGCGGATGGAGAAAAGAACGCCTGTACACTATAGATATGACCATGCGGGAAACAAATTAAAGCTGAAATTGAGCTGTCGAGAGCTTGTTCTGTCACACATTTCTGTTTGAAAGTGCCTGCCCACATTTCCTTCGAGTATTTATTACCTCTGCAGTCCTTTGTGTTGTCTTCAACAGCCTTACAAACTCAAACTATTGGGGTCAAAGGATTTGATGTGGAAGCCCTTACATGCGTACAAATACACACACACACACACACACACACACACACACACACACAGGGCTTATTTTATACAAATCAATTTATACATACACACCACCAAGTAGTGGAAATTATGGAGAAGTCTAAATGCTACATGCATTTATCTATCACCTCAGGTTTATTAAGCATCTTCTGCTGCACATATGCACCAGTACATCACATTATTCAGCCTGTCAGTAGGAATATCACAAGAACTGATACTACAGTATCAAGTCAATGCCAAAATTCAGAGACCCTGACAGTACTTGCTTTTCTGTGCTTTTCTGTATATTTAAGGTACCGAAGGCATGATGGATGCCATAGATTCTGGAGATACAATAACATGTGGCAGCGGACAGCGTAGAAACAGCAACAGGTCCACTTTAGCTTGTGGAAAAAAAAAAGATGGAATTAGAGTTAGATATGGAGATATTTTGCATTTGAGTTGGATGATCAGAGAAACGTTCTCGACAACCAAAAGCCAGATTGCAAACAGTGTCCCAGATCATTTTAAACAAAAAGAGGGAACCCTTCAAACTTATCTGAGAACCTCAAAGTCAGACTTTCTGATCTGTATACAGGGATGCAGGGACACTTAACATGAACACCATGTCAGAATGTTGATTTCCTGAAACACTACTGTTCTTGTTCGAGAGCTGCAACAACTGCATATGTTGTGGCAATGCTCCACACACAACGTTCACGAGTGCTAATGTTAGCTGTGTAGCAAAAACACAAAATGAGTCTTGGGTGATGCTCAGAACATTTGTCGGCTAACATCATTACAGTTCAGTCTGTTTAAAAAAGAAAAACTGCTGCAAACACGGGACACTCAATAACCGAAGGTTTATACCACAAAAAAACTGCAACATCCGTGGTTTGACTTGCGGTCATCTAGAAATTTGCTGCATGTCATTCCCCTCTCTCCTCTCCTCATTACCTGTCCGTATATCCATGAATAGCCTACCTCCAAGTAAAGTCAAAAGGTCAATAATAAAAACTTATTTGCAGCAGTTTTTCTTTTTTAAATAAGAGTTTCTGTTAAAAACCAAACATTCATTTCAGCGATTTAATTATTTTTGGTATTGTGGATTTCAACAGTGTTGGTACCAACGACCAAATTTCTGGTATTAAGATGGCTATACCCTACAGTATGTGGAATTTAGTGCATCAGTAATGTTTTGTTATGAGGAGTATTAGAAATGCGAGGTATTAGGTCGTTTCAGTTTTTGATAGAATGTAACAGCTCTGATGAGATGTTATTGCTTATTTCCTTTTTTTTTTTTTTTTTTCTTTTTTTTTTTTTTAATAAGTCATTTGGACTTGCAGCCTCAAACAAATGACACACACTGTGGTCCAGTAGGTAGCTAGGTTACAAACACCTCAGTGCTGTGGAGGTTTGAAGGTCTGCAGTCATTATGACGGCTGACTCATAGCTGTCCACTAACCGCAAGGCACAATGTCTCAGTGGCTGAGAGTGTATATTTGAGGTTAGCTTTCCATCTCCTTCCTGTCTTCCCGCTTTCACTGCTTATTTTCTCTTCAGTGCACACACACTCGAAAACAAAAAGGGTCAGGAGTGAAACTGAATCAAACCGCAGATGTAAAGGTCTGAGGTGAGTAACCATTTTACCTTGAAATAAGAACTCATTACAAACTAAAATCGTCAGAGAATAACAGTGCAAACAGAGAAAAGAAGAAAAAGAAAACTCTGCGGAAGCACTGCAATTTCATGTTTAATGAGAAATCAATAGGATAAAGAGGTTCCTGTGAAACTAGGGAGCAACTGGAGAGAGGGTCAGAAGAGATGGATGAAGCTGATAATTAATAAAGAATCACAGTCCACTCCAATATGGAGATTATTTTAATGGTATTTACCAACTCATTCAATCATTTAACCACAATCCCAGTTAAAACCACTATTAAATCAGAGGTGACAACATACTGAAATAGGACATGTTACCATCCCTCAGTCACTTTTAAGATGCATGATTTTTCCCATTATTACCTACTTAGTTGTAGCTCTAAATGATGAATAGCTTTCTTTATTATTGTGCTGTTCATTCAGATGTTCCTGTAATTGACTAACTAATAGAACTCATCACTCAACACACACAACACACTTTTAACTTCACAATCCGCTCTTACTTTCCCACTAATCATGTGTCTCGAGGCACCTGTGTTGTTTTTGGGTTGTTAGAAATAATGAGTGTGTAAAACAGTCAGACAATGGAGACACATAAATTCTGATTATTGCCTGGAATAATGATGATAGTTTTCCATCTATCAAAAATTAACCTGGAATGAAGTATCAAATAAGTATTTTTTGTTAAACGATTTCTAAATGCAATTTGTAATCCTGTAATGAACTTGCTGTTGATATTGTTCACACTGAAACGATTTCTAATTAAATGTGGCTTCACAGAAAATACAACAGCCATGAAATTGCCATACATGATTTTGCAATCTCCTGAAAATGTCTCTAAGTTATTGGGTTAAACTTAGTCTGAAAATAAGTAAGTAAGTCTGCAATCAACTTTTTTTTGTGACCTGCAAGAGCAGGTAAAATACAGTAAATATGGTAATGATATGATGTGTAGTGCTGTATCTTTTTGAGGTTGGACAATACTGTGGCCGCAGATGCTCATATAAAACACAAAAAAGAAAAGTTTGCTTACAAATACTGACTCAGTTAACATCCCAAATATGTAACACTATTGTTCTGGTAATTCAATTTTCCCTTCTTTAACTATGAACTGTGTTATATAAAACATATCTACTGCTTATAAAACCCACTGGTGCAAATTCACTTCAATAAATGTAAAGTATAAAGTAAAAAGTAAAAAAAAAAAAAAAGTGGACCCCAAAACGCTGCCTTGTGGAACTCCTAATTCAAAAGTTAATCTGTAGATGTCTTTTTGTAATTTCATACGCTGAATTATAACCAATGTGAGTAAAATTATTCTAATCTCTGACAGAAATATGATTCAAGATTAACTATGACTCAAGATTCTCCATTGTGAGCTTGTGAAAAAGAGAGGCAGCATGTTTTTACTTCACTGCCAGAAGTCTAAAGTCATCGAAAATGTGTTGTTTGAATCAAAAAGATCAGCTGAGACAGTGTACCTGAAGCTGGATATTTCAGTGGGACCTTAGGGACGGATGTGTGAAGATAATTGAGTAGAATGACAACAGCCAGATCAGGTTACTATTCAGGTATTTTGAAAAATAACTTGAATTTATGACCACATTAACTTTTTAAGTAGTGGGAAATTGAATCTTATTATTGACTTCATGAAATCACTTGTGGAAAAAAATTGAAAAGAAAAGTAGCCTTGTGTATAAGTGCAGTGCTGATTAAATGTGTCTCTTGCTTTGAACATCTTATTCTGCTCTGCTCTCTCTTCTTGACAAGAAAAAAGCTGATCGAATTTGATATGATCATATACGAGAGACAGGTGTAAGATATTGTCACGTATCTGACATAGATAAGTATAAAGAAGACATGTTTCTGAGTTCATCACTGAACCTGTATCAAGTCACTGTTTGGGTATTTAAGAATTTGAGTCATTCAAACAGAATGCATTCTGAATTAATATATCTGCTTACATCATAACAAAGTCAAATATTCCTCTGTTGTGAGGGGTATCAAATGTTAATACTTGTAATGTAATTATAATGATGGCAGGGGGTGGTGTACTGAAACGAAAAACATCATCAGAAAAAAATAATATTGAAATATTGATACATATTTTCTCATAAAGGTGACCACCTATTGCTCTTATTTTGAACTTCAACCTGCCGAGAAGGAAAATGCTTCCTCTTTGTTTAGAAGGGTCATACTGAAAAGGCTTGACTGGGTCGCAGGTAGAGAGGCTTCCAGTACCTTCTGTAAGTATGTTCTTATGTTGTTTGGTATCAGAAGCTTGACAGGTTGCTATGCAGTATGTGCAGAATACACTGCTGTCACAAAATGAAATTACACTGTGTACTGAAGCCTCCACAAAGTTAGAACATAAATTTGGTGCTGCCAGAGACTATTTATAAAAGATGGCACTTCCTTATAGCAGTCTTTATTAAGTAGTGATAGTAAATCATGAAGTAGTCTCAACATCCATAATTTGCGTGCAGAAAATAACTAAATCATTTGTTCTTTGTTTTTGAACCGGTATCATATGACTACTTGAACATAAAAGTCACTTGTACTTATGCACCCCAGAGGAGAAATACATATCTATAAGCCCCTAAGAACTATTGCCCAGTTCCCCTATACACTGTGGAGCATTTTACCATATTTTAGCTCATTGTTTTGGTTTTCTGGCTGTACTCCTTTGATGCACTCTCATCCCCCATAGTATGGTTTTTACTCTAGGCAGCTATTTTCAGCAAAAATGTTCTAAAAACCCATTATACACTGCCTGCTCAGCAACAAACACAAACGTTAGAGACTAGCTCGGGAACACAGTGGAGCATTTAGCAGGTAAAGAGCCAAATATTTCCCTCAGGAGGTGCAGAGCAAAACACAAAAGGAGAATGAATATTGGACTTGCACTCGCCAGATGGACACAGATAAGACCCCAGATGAATACTAGTGTTGTATTATATCTGCTCAATATGTCAACAACCAACTGTTTCCTAACAAGTTCACCATAACAACAGACGGTATAAAGTGACACAGCATGTCAGTGTTAGTTTGTTTTCACTGTCTCCAAATGCTCAGTCACTTACTGCAGATTTAAAGACTAAAGTCAACCACTACAAGTTTAGCTCCCATAATCGTGCCTTCCCTCAATCCCATGCAAAAACCATGATCCTATGAAAATGAACCTGCAGCCTAAGTGGCCCCAGTAATGAATAGAGCAGATGAAAGAATAAATGTGAGCAGGACAGGCAGGAGAAATTGAGTGGTTTGAGGCGTCCAACCTCCTGCTCTGTCCTTTCCCATCCATGGTGATAAAGAGTTCTAGAATTCCTTCTGGTCAACCATGACCCTCATGATACTGAGTCTGTATCCCCAAGGGCCTCTGTCTTTGCTTTGTTGTAGCTCACAGTCAGCCACTGCTGTACAGACACATACAACACACTGGCAATAAAGGTCAGTCAGAAGTGGGCCAAATCGAAGCTCAACCTGTCCTTGTGATGCACCGCCTTAACTTTCTACTTCAGTCTTTGTTGAACCCCTGTACTGTCACTCTGGTCTGACAGAGTGGTGTTTGTAAGATCTGAAGCTTATTTAGTTCAGAATAACTGGACAAGAATTACACGGATTAAACTGATTAGTCTTGCAAGTTATAAAATATATTGGTTTTGATAAGAGAAAGGCCTTAAGTGCAGCTTCAGAGATTGAAAGTAGACGCTGAAAGCTGTTCACTTTTAAAATGATCACTTGGAAGAAAATGTTATGATTTCAAGTAATTTCTTGCATCAGATTATCATATTTGATAGTGACATATGGTCTACATGGAGGATGCAGACCCAAGTATCAGACATTTGGAAAAGCCAAGAGTAGTTTGCTTGATCTCACTAATTGCACAGCATAAATTATGCATTGGGAACAACACTCCATGGTGGGTTTCAACGGGTGACAATTGTCCTTTGGATACAGCGTTAATAATACAAGACATCATTTATTGCCCACAGTGGGCGTGATAAATAGGTCAACTCTGACAGCAAGAAACACGCTGTCACGGAAACTTATACATAAATCATTACAGATGATATTTTCAGGCTGTGGCATGTGCATTCTCACAGTAATGTTTGGTGTATAAACTGCTGGACATCCTCACCACAGCGCTGCTATTTCAGGATGATGGACCACATAAACACTCAACCTTGTTGTGAACCCAGTGCAATGACAAAACAGGCAGCCTGGCTCCCTTTGGTTTTGGGCGTCTCTCTTATTTATGGGTCTGATTGCCCGCTCCTCTTCCTCACTGGGAGATGAAATGTTTGAACTTGTGGGCCAAAGCACGGATGTTGTGCTGGCAAACTCAGTTCATCTGGAAAAGGCCAGAAGAAAAGAAACAAAGAAGATAGAGCAATAACTTGTGACATAATCATTACTCCGGGGCTTTTCTTTTGCAGAAGGCTCACTTCTGAAGGGCAGACTCAGCCGTCTGTGGATGCTGTCTGTTTAATGTTAGCCAGCCAATGAACCAATGATGACTGATCAAATGGCCAATAAAAGATAGCTGAGTAACAAGGTGTAGAATCTAATGGAGTAACTCATTTAGCTAAGTAATTAATTTCAAATTGAAAGAGGAAAATGCAATTCAAAATGTCATCCCTTGTGCAGCGTCTTTAAGTCATAACTCTGTTATACAAAAAAACAACAAAATGGAGATTAGTATCAAAATGTAAAAATGTATCCGCAATGGTTTAATCATAGCACTCATTTCAAGACATTTTGAGTCAAAACTTCCGAGATCCATTTTTTTAACAGCTACTTGTACCTTATTAAATATACCAAGACATACCTCAAACCTAAGTGAAAAAATATGTTCATTTGTGCCACTTCTACACAGTTTAGTTAAAGATTCTACCAACAATGATCGCCATATCTCAGGTATTACCGCTACAAAAGAGGTATTGTTATGTTTGTTTGTTTGTCAGCAGGATTACGGAGAAACTACCGGCCTGATTTTCATGAAAAATGAAATTCATGGTGGAAGGGTGTAGTTTGGGCCAAGGAGGGCTCCATTACATTTTGGAGTGGATGCATGAATGCATTTTCATTGCGAGATGGGGCATTTGACCCCAATAAATAGGCTGCCATGCATCTCAAAATCTAGTAGATGTAGTTAAGTTCAACAGTGATAAAACATAGGACATTCGAGGAATACAACACCAATATCCTATCACAATCCACATTCACGTGTAATCTATGGGATACACATGTACACGCTCAGCCTTAATACAGCAAGCAGGTTTATGAAGCACTTGTGGTTTCATAGGAGACCTCACAATGAGTCATGTTTGAGGTGAGCCTCTCATGTTCTATTTATTTTTTGGTGTGAGAGGCTGCACTGAAGATTGCTCTTAATTTGCACTTCAACCTGAAAGAGACTTATACTTAGATTTACTTGGAGTGTGCTTGATTTTTATAAGGATCATGCTGGAAAGGATGGAAACAGTACGATCGCAAGCGTATTTTGATGTCATTCTAATCATTTTGGAAATATAACCTGACATATTGTTGAAGAGTGGAACGCTCTGCAAGTTCTCTTTTACCGCCAGCTTTTTTTCTGCCGCAGCTGCCATTGCGACAGAGAAGAAGCCAGTCAGAGATGGTACTAGCTGAATACAACCAATACAGAAATTAAAGCTGACCTGATTAAAACGAAATATTTTACTTTTATCAACAACCTAATCTTTAGGCTATTAGAGGAACATTCACATACAGGTGAATTTGCATAAAGTATGAATGCTAATTGAGGTTCGTACTTGATACAAATGGTTACGGGCTCCAAAGCATTATAAAATCTTTTGGGGGTTTTTCAAGTGTGATTGACATTCTAACCTTAAAGGTAAAATAATTCACGTTTTCTCCAGTAGGAGACCTTCCATCACAGTTAAGTGTTTTCTATCACAGTGACCACTTTTTTATTCTATCCCTTTAAGACTTTTTAGATGCAGTGTAATGCAAATATTCGACAGCCACTTAATTTATTCCTATCAAACTCCTAATGCAACAGAAAAGACTTCAGGACATTATAATTTATCCAATAAAGGAAACTTTGAACAAATAACTGCTGAATATGTTTTGCATAGTTAAATTAGAACGACAATATTAGTTTCCAAAACTAATTTTACACTCCTTTCATATGTTGTCATATTATTCAGTGCTCAAAGCCATAGTAATGAATAATTAATTGACTGATTAATGAATGAATGTTTTTGCTAATTTTGTTTATTAACTGCTTTATTGATTGCGCTATGTAAACATGCATTCAGTCACATTTTTAATTGGTTTACCTATTAATCTGTTCTAATTAACCAGCAAGCAAGTAATTAATAATGTGGCTTGCAAACTTGGCCTTGCATGCCAAATAAAAGCAATGATCTGCAGATCTAAAGCAGCACCTCAGTGTTAGAAATGAGCAAAAGCTCTCATCACACTAGAACTGTCAACTCTCTCCAGGATATGGAGATGAGGACTGACTGGCAGGCTCATCTCTGACTGGCAATCAATGTCTATGTCCTCTCAATACAATGCAAGGCCCAACAGAAGATGTTCCTCCTCGTCTCCCTCCTCCCACTGCTACAGAAAAAAGCTCCAATGTATAATTTAAATGACTGGGATGGTTGCTGACTGATGGCTGTGTTCGGTGTGAAAGCGAGCCAAAAGGAACAGAGGATTCGTTTTGCTCTTTTTCAGCTGAACAACGGCCTCTTTGACGCAGAAGCCATTTCTGGTGTCAGCAGCAACACCTGCAGCTGCGTCAGTATTCACCCTTTTCCACCAGCCTTTTGTGGACGCTAACCTGGTCCCCTGCAGAGCAGAGAGTCATGCACGTAAACACATCTGCAATTGTTCATGCCGCTCTTTCGATTTTTTTTTTTTTTTTGTTCCTCATCAGCCTCAAACCTCAGAACAGCCATGGTAAACATACGTAGGTTCCACTTGTGCTGTAACATTGTGTAGGATTTTCAGCCAGTATCACGAAGAATCTTGACTGAAATGTCACTATAAAATTAAATTGAAGTCAAGCCGTTCTGACAAGTTCTGCAAGACAAAGAAATCTTTCAGATAAAACTGCACATCTGCTGGGCAGACAGACAGACTCCCTTATGTCTGCAAAGGTGCCGCAAGAAGGTGTAGCTGGCACAGGAATGGCGGTGCACCACTATGCAGCATTGATGCACAAACAGGGTCTACGCAGAAGAATCATCAGAAAAACACCTTACGTGCAACCTCATCACAAAACTACGCATTATTTTTGCACACCGTGGGACTGTGAAAAACAATATTTCAATCTCTCTGTGTGTCTTGTACATATGGTGAATTGACAATAAAGTTGACTTTGACTTTGCTGAGACAGAGCCACTGTAGAAACATGTTCTGTGGACAGATGAGGTTTAGAATTGAGCTATTTGCCCACAATCACAAAGGTTACGTTTGGAGAAATGATATACGATAGCAAACTGGAGGTTTAGAAAATAACTAGTCCACGATTTGTTAAAATTCTCTATTATTGACACTTTTAATAATATGTGCATTATTATATATCCACATATTTACACATTGGTCTTGGAATGTACCTTTTCTACTAGTAGCTGTATTTTGTAGTGTAACCACTAATCTCCACAGTGAAACATCATCTGTTTTGCTTTTCTCTCAGAGTTTTAAATACTGAGATTAATATAGTTTGAGGGTAAATAATACCTAAACAGTCACGTGAACCGTCCTAAATTCTTGTTTACACTGTTATAACCAAATTGAATAAAATGTATATCAGGCCGCTCAGCTGCCATCTTTCTTAACTAAAAACACAAGTGACAAAAAATACCCAGATTTCAAATTAAAAGAGTGATTTTCTGGAGTATTACAGGAAAATCCACCTTTATCCCCCACGCTATCCCCCTGTTGAGTGAGGAAAGCCTGCTGCAAATGAAAGAATCTGCTCTTGAAACCAGGCACCAAGCCAAGCACAAAGTCTGTTGGCACTGCCAGCCCTTAGGATTTACTTATTTTTCTTCTTTTGATGTTTGGCACACAGGAGACAAAGAAGGGATTCATTCAAGACCGGCAAATGACTTTTCAAACGTGGCAATTAACCTTTAATCAAAAGATTTTTGGTGCGGATTCTGGACTTGTCAAAAAACAGAAGCAATATTTTTTAGCTGCTGGTTGGTTTGACGGAGAAAAGCAGAAAAACTAATTATAGACCAGATGCAAGTGGATTTACCAATGCAAAGGACTTGCATAGAGTTAAATAATACATTAGTACAAGAGGGAAAGTTACACAGAGTAGTAACAGTAAATCAAACAGGGTTTGCTATTCATTTGTGCTGTGTAAAACACGTTTCAAGCGCAGCTCTGAGGTCAGTGTGTCCTGTCACTACATACTTTAGCACTCACTCGATTACCATATTGCCAGCAGCAATGTATCTTTACACAAAAACATTACAGCTAACGTAAGGAAATAATGAGTAGTACAATCCTGGGACTTACTGTGTGAGACTGTGTTGTAAATTACAGTCTAGCAAGGTGTTCAATTTAAAACAACCTGAGGCACATATGAGTCAGCCTCTGCTTCTCGGGTGCCTTAGCTTTGACTGATAGCTAATGTATTGCATGACAGCCGTCCTGGCCGCTCGGTTTGCATTACTGTAATAAACAACACAAGTGAAAAGTAAACCAAGAACACCTTTACCTGCCCTGATTAATGACGTTGTTTCTATTACGCATCGAGCATCTGGCGCCGCCTGCTCTCACAGACCGTGCACCCAAGGGAGTCAAGACCCGGCGGGGTCAAGGGGCACATGTACAAAGCAGGGCGTCGTGCTCGGTGAGGTCCCCCCTGAACTCCTATTTCCCCATTGAACAACACTGTCATTAACCTTCAGTCACGGCTATCTGATGGCAAAGCCCACTAGAGCAGCAACTCATTTGCCTAATAACAGACGCTATCTGAGAATGAGGGATGGAAATAGGAAGTCAATCAGCAGCGGACAGAGAGGGTGAGCATATCCTTGCCTCATTAACACAAGGGGTGTGTAGAAAGGGGCTGTCAGCACCTGCGAATATATAGGAGTAGAGACAAAATGTTTAGGAATACAGTTTTTAAAAGGCTTGTTGCAAATGTAAAAAAAAAATGCACACAGAGTAGCTGAAACTTTAAGATGTGATTCGTGCTACTTTCACCTTTGAAGTTTTCGAAGGGTTAGGCACTTCAAACAAACCCTTTCCCTTTTATATCATTATTTGATGCCAGGTTGAAGCACTGGACTGCCACCTCACTAATAAGCCAGATTTGCAAGTAGCGTACTGTCTGAAAGAGTATAGCTGTGGTTTTGTCACAGGCAACGTAGATATTAGTCATCAGTCCAATCTCCCTCTGATGCCTGATGAATTGGCAGGCCACAGTGGAGATGGCTGGCAGGCAGGCAGCCACCGTACAGCAATTATCAATCACACAGGCTGTTGGACCGCGCTCATAATTCATGCCACCACTGTCAAATGGGATGGACGCCGCGCAGGTGGATTGATATGCAGCAAAAAGCCGTGCTTATTCATCTTCAAGTAAATCTCCATGCATCGTATCTTTGCATTTAAAAAAATCCTCATTGTGTTTTTGTTGACAAATGTCACGTGAAACATGAGATGTGCTCCATTAGGTATGACGGCATCAGTTATATTGACCACATTTCAACAAACAATTTTTCAGCCAGCCACTATGCACTTAAAAGTCTCCCCAAGGCACTCTATCTGATTTCAGAGAGGTACTCAATGTCACTTGTTTCTCTGAACCAACTGTTAGTCTGACAGTCAGTGGATAACTGTATTATATAGTACACCATGGACAGTGAGAGGGGGAAGTATGTAAATTGCCACCCTAAGACAGTGTGATTTGAGCCTCATTGCAATTAGGAGAGCTACATTTGGGCGTGTATGAGAAGTTAATGGTGTCTGTGAATCTATTTCTTCATTAAACATACATAATGACAGCAGAATGTGTAATCAGAGGCAGCATTGCAAATGGTTCAAAGTGTAACAGACATCAAGCAAGAGACACAGAAAGAGATTGAGAGAGCAGGTAGAGGAGTGAGAGAGGGCTTTAATTACATTCCTTACAAGTAGATGGCTTTTAAAGCTCAATTTGAAGTATATTATGACCCGACGAGTGGTTTTGATAACATGTTTGAGTGTCTTTATATAGAGCTACATAAGAAACACCACCTTTAACAGCCACTTTCATTTTATGCTTACACTATGGATATCTCTTCCCGTCCTTTCACGACATTGAATGAACTATATATAGTGTGTGCGAGCAGCCTGGTTATTGCTGGAGAGCATAAGAAAACCTTAAATGATAGATGTGGGCAGAAGGCAATGTGTCAAAAGCCCTCATAAAAAAATAATAGGATGGCTGTGAACTGGGAATAACTGACAAATAGTCCTTATCATTTGTCTGTTACTTTCTCCTTGTTACACGGTCCGGGGAATATAAAAGGAAAGGTATTCAAAGGTTATACAAAAAGTGTACATAGGCAGAAAAGAATGAATCCACATTGAGGTTAAGATAGACCTGAGGCAGGCTGGAAATTATGCTGAGAAAGTGGCGACAAAATAATTCACTTCTGGTATTTAATGATAATGATAGCATTATTCAGTTATACTCCAGAGTGAATTCAGTCACACCTGAGGGTGAATTACTGAACCATCATGAAGATTATCAAATGACATAGAAATTCAAGGCACGGACATTTAAAATAAAAAAACATAATTGCAAGAAATATTGTGTTTCTCATCCTACATTAAGCTTGTCAGAAAATCTTTGCTTTGCCATGAGCTAATATGTCGTGGCCAGCTCTTCACCGCTTCCCTGGAGTTCCTTTTCATGAATGACCTATTGTATGTCATGGCAAAGGCCAATTATAAACATTATAGGTTGCTTTCATGCTGTCAAATACAGTTATGTGCAGAACAAGTACTGAGTGATTTTTGTTCTGTTCCTACAATGATCCCTTTCATTTCTGACTCAATACAGTTTAATTACATTGACTTGCAGTTCATTTGAAATGACAGATGTGAAGTCCAAGTATCAAATGTACAAGAGCCCCCCTGTGTCCTCAGAGGTGTTGGTCTCCTATTTCCTATGACCTTTAAATAATTAGCAGTTTGAATGCATTTTACAAAACTGGTGCAGAGTTCCATCGATTCTGGATATGTAACATTTCTCACCCATGCAGGCAGAACCGTAAACTTTTTTTTTTTACTTTACTTTAATATTTTAATCTCTTATTTAAGCCACTGCCTGAGCTTGATCATTATTTACACTCCCAATGACATTTCAGATCTGCTCCATGCACAATGGGATGAGAGAACTGGTGCTCTGATGCTTGCACCATCAAAGAGGGAGAGGCAACCAGCTGAAGACCACGAGTGCTTGTAAAGCACTTCTTTCATTGTATTGTCCTAATGAATAAAAGCTTGACTATAAATGATGTGCAGAGCAAACCAACGTAAAGCACAAATTTCATGTAATCCTCTGATTTGAATTCATAATATATGTTATTTTAACTAGGTCATTAAAGTTACAATCCTTGGGATGCATTAACCAATATAGTAATTTGTGTTGGTATTAACAAAGACTGTCAATACGATACTGGCTTCACATTGCTAACCGAGGCACAGGAGATTCAAAGGAAACAAATAATGCTCCCCTCCCACTCCTCAGCATTGTAACCAGATTTACTGTGCCCTGCTGTTGTGTGGAAAATTACTTGCGCCATATGTGGTTTCACTTCTAATTGACTGACTTTTTTTTTTTTTTTTAAAGCAGTTTGTTTGTTTGTGCTGTAAACAGATGCACCAATTGTTCTTCTGTTGTTTTTCTAACAAAGTAGCTGATCACCCAATTTCAAAGTTAACAGCTTCACGTTAAATTGCTGTTATCAGTTGTCATCACTGACATAATTATGCTTCAGACTGGGCAACTGCACCTACTATGCAGCCTCTATTGGCCCTGGTAATTACGACTAGCCTGGTGTTTCCAGACCCAAATTTATTGTGTGATTACATGGGTCTGGGTATGTTTTATAAGGAATTGTTTGCAGTTGTTGCATCCTGCTTGGGCTTGGCGCTCGGGTTAATTTTGAGAGTATTTGAGCTGTATTTAAACAATCGGTATGCGCCAAGACTTATCAGCTGCAACTACATTTGGAAAAAAAACACTTGACTTCAACGTCATCGCACTTAACCACCACTACTGGTATCTGATCGGTCCGCCCTTCAGAGTGGCTGAGCAAACGCTGAGCAAAAGTGCGAAAGTGCCCAGTGGGAGGAGGTCGCTGGCTGTTGGATGAATCAAAGACAAGACTTTCACCCAAGAGACTGCTGTTCATGAAAACAGATGTCAACACGGACTTGATTTAACTTGCGTTGCTAATTTAACGTCTGTAACATTCGTAACATAACTTATGTGATGTACATACATAAGTAACATACTTATTTTAACATAAGCCATGATCTTTTCCCAACCCTAACCAAGTTGGTGCCTAAACCAAACCAAACTGTAATCATGTAACTAATGGCAGCCACTTGTTTTTTATTGTTGTTACCATGGCAATAAAGGTCCAGTATGCCTGTTGCCAACTAGGTCGTTGATAACAGCCTATTGACCTGACTATAATGTGGAGGAGGCCTTTATGAGTCATATCTATAATCCAGATGACACCGGAAAACAACCATTTAATGGGCTGCTAACATTCGAAGCCGGTGAAGAAGTGTTACAGGATGCAGTATATTTTACCCCAAAAGTTATGTGTAAAAAATGATTGATAATGAATTGGGGAAACAATGGCTGAAATAGGGGTTATGATTATGTCAAAAAATGACGTTTAAACATTTTACCAATGTGGGCCCATTAAGTGGCTATAATTGATATTTTTTATAAAAACACTTATCATAGAATTATCACCTGAATCTGCAGCTCCTCTTTACTTTACAGAGCTCAGTTTCAGCTCAATGTATGAAAAATAGGCTACTGCAATAAGATGGAACCTCTGGTGTGTGTGCAAGAACGTAGTGTATAGAAAACTGAAGTGACTGAGTCTGGTAAACAGAGTCTGACCTGTGGTTGAACCAGAAATCATCATATTTCAGTCGTCAGACAGAACAAGCAGCTCGCATGCCACAAAAGACAAATGCTATTATGTTAAAGAAACATTGTTATACAGCCGACAACTTCCCCCGACGGAAAACAGTGCGACGGTTCTGTATTCGTATTCCCCAAAGTCCAAAGTCAAAAAGGCATTGCAGAAATTCTATCAATATGAGAAAATGGCAAAGAAAAAAGAAAAATAGAATGTGATTTCAAGAAAACCTTGAGTAGGTCAAGACCATTAAATCCAATGCATATTAGTGACCAGATGTAATGTAGTGAGATAAAGACTTGTATATTTTGTATAATTTGTCTGGTTTACGTCTGGTTTTATATCCCCTTGGTGTGTCTGTTGTACTTCAGATCAGGAAGTTTTCTTTCCCCACCCTGCACGCTTTAGATCCTGCCCTCATCCTCCTATCAGCAACACTTCCTAAAAGCTAACACAATTTGGAATGGCACTGGACCATCTTTCAGATTAAGGTTGAATCATCCATTTGATTGCAATTGACATAATTGGAAATGATTCCAATGATGTCTTTCCAAAATAGCAATTAAGAGCAGTGAAGCCATAGGCAAGCAGAGAGAGAGAGAGGGCAGAGAAAGTGATGAGGGAAAGGGAAATGAAAAGAAAAGAGAAAGCTTTTTTGCTGGGCCAGCCAAGCAGCAATTGCTCTGCACAGTTGAGCAGTAGAGATAAGCCACAAAGCAGATGCCTGCATATCAAGTGTTTGCCTTAGTTGCCACATTTCCAATAGCTGACTCACAGCTCTGATTTGTCAGAGGATGGGGGTGTATGTTTGTGAATGTACTGTATTTCTTCCCTGTGTGTGTGGATGCTGGGGTCTGACTGTTTGCGGGATTAGGAGGTGTTCAAGACAAAAGGAAAGGTCTTTGAGAGGGGTCATGGTCTGGTTATTACCTTTGCTCAGCCTCTGCGACAGGAACAGAGCAGGAGGCATCGATCATGTGTGGGTCCGTGACCGTAGGAGCCATTCGAGATGCTCTAGGAGACATATCGCTGGTCCACTGCTAGCGTCAATGATTAAGAGCTGATTGAAAACCGAAATTTTGTGGCTCCTTGCGCTGGACATCGGTGAAAGGCCCAATGCTGATGGTACCATGGCAAAGAGATCAGACGATATAGAAATGTAGATGTAAATAAGCAAGTAAAAAGCGTGAATCATTCTTTGGAATAATCATGCAGATGCGGTAGTCTCAGTGCAACTCCGCCAGATCAAATCATTTTTCTGTGTTCTCCATCCTTGGGTGCGCAGACAGTCAGTCCCGCAGTGTCATTCTCAGTAATGTTTTTTGTTTTTCTGTCGGCAACACTGATGCTTCCAATCATGTTTTCCACCTTGTTCAATTTCATCGGTCGTCGACAAGCGCTGGTGAGGCTGATTTCTCTGACACGTTCCTTTAAAATGCAACGTGTAGCCACTTTTCATTGAAGACATGCACTGGAGAATATTTTCATTTTATTTTGGGTTTTATATTCACTAAGCAAAATTTCCCTGTAAACATCTGTCTAATGAGAAATAATAGCCAGGAGGAAATATATTCATGGAACCCAATTTGTCATACATTACCCAAAGCAATTACCAAATACATTCCTTGTGCACCTCATGATTACAGAGACATAAACTGCACATGTGTGAATATACATGAAGGAAAAATTGACTGCACAAAGACCAATAATTATTCCAGTCATAATATGTCCACGCCTTAACCTTTTAAGCCTTAGAGGCCTCCAATTGGGGGCCAGGGAGAAGACTTAGCAAAACTATTTTTAAAATATGGACATATATACTGAGACTTCCACATCTGAACACATCTCACAAGTGTTCCCTTTATTGTTACACCAACAGTATTCAAATCGACCTTGTGGTTGCAGAGATATACTCTTTTTATTATGGGTATGCAATTTTCGAGCAGAGGCCTAAAAATAGGTGTGTTTTTAAAAGGTTAAGGAAACATACAGAACGTAAATTGATGATTGCATAAAAGGCTCCTAACAGTGCTGCGCGAATATGCAAATCGCAGTGTGTTAAAGGGTCTGTGAAAATTAAAGACATGAAGAAGAGATGGAAGACCAAAGCCATAGCTTTAATAAGCAAACATCAGGGCAGCTCAACCAATTAACAGGCGCTCTGCAGCAGAAAATGCCAGAGCACACGAAATAACAGATTAGCATTAGCACACAGAATTATTACCGAGCGGGGCCTATGAGAGTTGAACAGAGAGTCAGTGATTTTTCTATTGCTGATTAGGCTAACGTAAACTCCAAGATGAATGTTGTACGAAAACTGCTTATTGATTTTGGCCATCATGAGACACACTCTCTGAGGGACTATTGAACCACTTCTAGCCATCGAACACGCAGAAGGATTTGTCTTTAAAGGTCAATGAAGATGATGCATGTTTCGTCGAGTCCACATTTAGACATTTCAAAGAGTTACTCAGTTTGTGGGCCCTGGGAGGAAGTGAGGATGTTATAGAGAAGAAGTGTGGAGAGATAATTGGACAGAAAGCAGACTAAGAAGGCGACCGTACATTATTTCAATTGTTAGTTCAAAGGGATTTTGACTGAGCATGCATCCATCTTCACTTTCATAATCAGGGATATTGCTGTCTGTACTTTTTATTAATTGTTAGTAATGTAATACTAAAGAGAAAACTTAGTCTCAGGATAAAATGTCAGTATAAACAATGGGCATTATACAAACACTGTAGTCTAAATGAGGTTTAATACATAAAATATTGTGCAATTTCAACTCAAATATACTACTTACTGTATTGATTTGTCTAATAAATATGCACGTAGGCAAATTATTATGTTATCATGACACATTAAATACACATTTTGGGAGAGACACTATAACATGTATGTGATGCTACTCATATCCTTTAAGCCAGTATTGAAATTCAAATATACCCAAGCGGGTGGCACTTGAACTGAATGTATTCATCATCAGTAAATGAATGGCAAATATAATAGTAAAGTTATAATTTTAGGTGTTTATTAACAGATCTATAGTATTTGTACCATTTAATATTCGTGGTTCACAGGAAAGTATAACTAAGTTGTAACTACATATATTGTAAAAGTCTACAAATATAATTCATTTTTATGTCCATGACTGCTATATTTGCCGATGTTCTGGTTCTAGAATTGATTCGGTGGAAATGGGGAACCAAGACGCCACCTTACAAGCCAGCCTGTTAGACAACAGATCGTATCGTTTGCAAGCTTTTAGCATAGCTTAATGTAAAGCTGCAGGCTACTCCAGTCCACACACCAACATCAGTTACACGAGCCAGTTATGGATATTCTGCACATGTAGATGACTACGTGCAGGATGAATGGTATGTAAAATGTATACATTTGCAGACTTTTTTTTCAGTGATTTTGTGGGCGTGTCTTAATGTTATATAAGATGTCGTTGATGATCTTAGTTCATTCTATTATTTTGCGGTTCTCTGATTCTGCACGTCTTCTAGGTGGAAACAAAGGAATGGTTCAAATTAAAGTTTACAAAACAATGAAGCCAGATCCTAAACCATGCCCCTTGTGAGTTACACTTCAGGGTTGAGACTGAAAGAGAAGGAAGATTCAGTGTGCACAAAGTAGACGGAACAGAGAATTCCTTGAATAATACATGCTGCCGATTGTCTATAGTGCTGTATATTTCTGTTTCTAAGGGATTTGGCTTTCGCCAAATATGCGTCGCAGTTAAGTAAGGTCATTAAATTATAGATCTTACTTTAACAAAACAAATGTCAGGTATAGTCACTGAACCTGCACCTCACCGCGTTAGGTTTTCAATGTAACTGTCCGTTAGTCCTCCCTTTGTAGCAGAACTTACCATTATTAATTTAATGGACATAAAATGCTGTTTGACAAGAGTTGTAATTTGTGATACAGGAAATGATGGGATATTTTATATTTATAGAAAAGGAAAATCAAAATTATATATGGTTATCTGGACATAACGGTAACAAATTCCACCAACAAAAACCTGTTATTTTTACACCTTGTTTGAATTTAACATGCAGCTCTTGTTTATACCTGGACGAAGGCAGGCAAGCAGTGTTCCAATATCTTCATTTTCAGCTCAGCTAACTTGCTGCCTGCTGACATCACATGTATCAGTATCGTTATCGAAATTTCGACAAGTAAGTAAATATTTCTAAAAATGTTAAACTACTCCTGTAAATGTTGATAGACAATGGGCCGAAGATGGGGCCGTACTCAGTGTAACATCAGCTATTATGTAAATGCAATCAATAAATATCATTAATACAAGTAAACAAATACATCATAACTTAATGTCACAAACATATTAGCTGAAATACAGAAATGTTATTTCAGCCCAAGTTATTATATACTTACTTAAATGTCACATATATGTAAAGATACTCATCTGTGTCCTTTCCTAAGCTGATGCTGAATAATCACGTTTAAAAGATATATCGAGCAGCGCGCAGTCTACATCACTTTGACGTTATCTCTCACTTTGATTTATTTGCACATCAACAGGCAAACGATTTGTAAACAAGTGAAGGCTGCATGGATTTCACCTCCTGATCTGACAGATGACTTTGAGAACACTTTGCGAACAGCAGTTTGGCGATGGACAAATCAATTAATTAAATCTGAACTGGGGTCCTCATTAAAAAACAAAAACAAAGGATGCATGACAAAAATAGCAATACACACTGTCAGTATTTTATATTCCAGAGATTTCTACAGTCTATTCATTAATGTAGAACAGTAAATATATTGTTGATCTTAGATGAAATCCCAAAACTGATCTGCTTTTGATCAATTGTGTAGAATATCTGTATGTATGAAGAAGAAAAAAGCACACACACAAACACAGCCCGCTGGCAAAAAGAAGCATACAAATGATGCTTCATGATTAAGCATGACATGTAAAGTAAAACACATGTAAAGGAATCCACTTTATGATCCTATAGCCTCCATTCATTTAATAGAGTTATGATTAGTGCCATGAAGCATTTAATCACTCTAATCATATAGATTTTACTGCAACTGTGCAATTAAGTGCAATTTTAGTGTATATACAGAAGGACACCAGGTTCAGCTCCTGGTTCAAGCCAAATTACTTTATTCCATTACTGTTCTACACTTGCCAAAATCACATTGGTGTGTTTCCATGTAGACAGGCTTGTTATCGTTTTATTGGACCAGTGTATTTGGCAAGGAATGCAGCATGATATACTAATGAGCTGCAACAGAGTGCTACCGGCAAATTAATTGGGAAGTTGCACCCAACAGATTTGAAATGATTAATCATCAGATTAATGACCAACACAATAATCAACAGGAACTTTGAAATGTGAACCTTGATCACATAACAGTGAGAGCTCAGCAAGGGGTAAGAAAACAAACTTTATGCCTTCGACTCTGCTTCTTCTCTCCTGCGTCTTCTTTTTTTTTTTTTTTTTTTTAACCCAAAAAATGCCTGCTTGAAGGTGCAGCAGATTTTTTGTTTAAAATATTCAAAAATGATTTTCAAATATCCACAGGATGGGAAGAATTAGAAGACTTTATGTCCAAATTGTCTATGTATTGTGTCGCACAAATGTCGACTGCAGTTAACATGCGAAAAGAGGGAAGTTTAATGCTTTCTTCAAGACTGATAAGTAAACAGCTATTAAAGCTAATGTTGGCGATGATGCAATAGCATATTAAGGTAACCAATTGCATAACGTTGCTGACGGGGTTAAACTGTTAAGTTAGCTGTTTGTTGGTTCGGACCAGATACAATAGGTGTTTGAAGCTCAGTTAACTTGCCATTTAGCTACCAAACTGAGGCAGCTTTATGTAGCAAACAAACCAGGTGTATTGACCTTTTGGACATTTAAAAACAGATCTTTAGTGCAGCTACAATGACAACACAAGTTTGCAAAAAACATCCCAAATGGCATCAGTATGTGGTTTTGGTGTGGCGGTTTTCTTGGCACCATGGTTTTGCTAAAAAAACAGAAATAATCAATGTATAACAAGAATTATAGGTTCAACCAAATGACATTTTGTTCATCTATCCACTGCGAACTAAGTTAAAAGTCATCATTTATAAAAAAAAAAAATTTAAAAAAAAACCCTCAGTCACAGTGAGGTCAGACTGGACGCTACAATGACTCACTATCGCCTCTTGGTGTATCAAGTGATATTACAAGACAGGACTTGCATCTTACATATTATACCTTTAACATTGTGGGCAGTTTAACCAGTAAATAACAAATCTTTCATGTGCTTTCAGGCTAAGAACTGTTTCCTAATTGGCCCTTTGTTCTAGTGCAGGGCTCCCTACATACCCCCCCCCCCTCCCCTCCTCCTATGCCCCCTTTTTTCTGTTAATCTCTTAGGTGATTACCACAAAAACAATTGAAATCCTTTCAAATGACGGCGTATTACTGTATTTTAGTCTTAAATTACACAGCGGATCAAAGGTACGATGCCGTGTTATTTGATTCGGGAACATTTTGTGGCTTTTACCCAGACTGTGTGAGTGACAGCAGCAGGGAATCAGAGAGGATTAACTCAGTCTTTAATGTTTCCACCCTGCATGCAAAACAGTTGAGCTTGTCAGTTAAGATTGCATCCACAAAATGCTACAAGGGAGGTCATGAAAAAGAAATCGGTGGATTTCAAAGATGCATGTGAAACTTCTTTACATGGATTATAATGGTAACGTTGTTATGTAGTGAATATTACATGCAGGTAGTTTTGATGCATCACAAGGCTAAATGCTATTTTTTAAGATGATAATCTATCTAATACAAATTGCAAAGTATCCTAAGACAAAACTTCCACAGTTTTACACAAACAGAGGCACAGAGACAAAATATATTCCGTGTTTGTCCTTCCTGAGTGCTGCTTGGATTGCAGGAGCAGGAGAGATGATGGAAACTGAAAGGAGAAAAACAGGAGCGACTCATCATGTTTAGTCACTGACAGATAAACAAATAAGGTCTGACATAAAATGAGGATAATGTCTCTGACAAAAGGGTGAATTCCTATTAATGTATGCGCACATTATTTTTAGTACAGAAGCGTCTCCACAGCTGGAGATTGAGCTCCAGTGAACCAAGAAAAGGCTTAGCTTTCTGGTCCTGCTTAGCGTCTTTTGTTGTGAGGAACACGGTGCAACGTGAGGGAAGTATTTTGAGTGTTTGATGCTCTATTCTAGAAGTTATAATCAAACATTTTGGTAACACTTACAAAACATGTTACAACACATGTGGTTAAGTAATACATTTGTATATAAATATGGTATCTAAATTAATGTGGGCCTATAAAGTAACTTTGTAAACTTGAATTTTGACAGTCGTAATATTAAACCTCATGGAAGCAGCTGACATGGAGGTCCAGTAATGCATAATACATATTATTATTACTGTATCATTGAGAGAATAACTTGTCTATATAAAAATAAAATGTAACAATATTAAAAAGGATATAAGCATATGATGGAATATCAGATATATCTTATTAAGAATTCATCTTCTCAAGTGTCACTTGAGTTAGCGACTATACTATGCACACAGGGACTAATGAAAAAATATATATTCAAATTTATCATCTACCTTTTCTTTGTACTTTCTAATCAGCAAGGCATTTTAACTGCTCAAGGTAACTATGTCACTCCAGTGAGGTAGCATTATTAAATAATCAAACAATCAAAATCAATCACGTGTTATCGTGCGGAACCAGCCGAGGAGAATGAACGGGGGGTTATCTTTGCTTTCTTTTTTGAAGGAGAAAAATCGCTTAATCCTGTTTATGTTTCAAACAGTTCAATTTCACTGTCAGCCATCTGAAATTCAAACAACATCCCAAAGGTGCTGGGAAAATGTTGAGGCTTGCAATGGGGAGTTTTACAGCTTACTCAGGCATTAAAGGCAATCAGTCAGTCAAGCGGCAGCACACCTCTTTTGATACAAATAAACTTGAGCAGATTTCGTGCGGCCATGGCCAATCGTACGCCGAGTTCGCCAGAAGTCCTGCTGTCAGGACTTTGCTGAGCATGTGTTGCTTTAAGTGTGTAAAATCTCTCCTTCTCTGTCTCTGCTTTTTGAATATCACGATTGTCTTGCAAATCTGCAAGACTGCATCCTCTAGGGGTGTTTTTGCCGACAGTCATTCTCACACTTTTACCAACCTCCTACTCCCAAGGTGGTGTGAGCAATTTTTCTTTTCCTCACAAAAAAAAGCCGATACTAGAAGTGAAAATGTATGCTGTCGTGCTCACAGAAAATCGAGACTCTCCTCACATAAAAAAAAACAACTCCATTTGTTGTTAATGTAAGCAGGTTATAGTCCAAATTATACTACGGTATATTTGAATTGTGTCCTCTAGTGGCCGTAGTAATTATGACAGGAAGAAAGTATGAAGTGAGGTGGCATACAGCTAACAAAGACTGTAGACAGAGGAGGTTGGGGTGGATGGATGCGTCAACCAAACACTGGAATTTTCCACAGGGGAGACTGATGTCAAACCAATCAACGTTTCTGTAACCTTAACAATGTGTTTATTATTGTTACCGTGATGATGAGCATCCCCTGTTTTAATCTTTCCATAAACTTAGGTTTAGTGACGGGCATTTCAAGCAAAAATACTCTTTGATAATCGCTCTGAACTAAATGACAATGAATCGCCTATCAGCGCCAAGGAGAGACTCACTTCTGCTGTTCTCACAGTGGCATCTAATTTGACAGCGCCACACAAAGTTTTACCTTCCAGAGCTCTGCAGCCTGGTAGCAATGTGTTCTTATTCTCCTCATGTGTTTCATTCGCAGCTGGCAGACAGCAGTTCGGTGCATTAACGCCACCTTGTGATGGGAGTAACACATTACAACCAGGCGGCGGTAAAAACGGGAAATAATGAAAGACTCATGTTTTAATCTGCTCATAAATAAAATTGCTTATTTTGTACTTATTTCGCGAACCACTTCATTAAGTTGATGGAATGTTTTGCTTGATGGAATAACAACCTTTGATTATTTAATGGCCAATTATTTCCCACCAACATTTATTAGCCTTTCTACAAGCGGGGTAAGAGAGACTCGTCTTGTTAGACGGACTGATGAGCTGAAGAACTGGACTTGCCTTGACTCTGTTTATTTTCGCATAATGTCATATTTGAGGGAATTAATATCAAAGTAAAGCCACTGTTTCAAGTTATTTAGTAAAGCCTGGCTTTTAATCGTACCGTGGGATGTTTGAGCCTGGCTCTCCTCTTTAATTATAGCCACAGACCAGAGTTCCTTTTTTTCAGTTCTTCTATGTAATTTAGTTGTTCATCCTCAGTGTGCAACACAAGGTGACACTGAAGGCCTCTTTTATGCCCAAGTCCTTATCAACATAGGCACGTTAACCTATGTGGAAGCAGTGGGGCACAAACAAGCTGTGGACACCTACTGATCCCCACTCTTGTTTGATCAACTCTTATAGCATTATGTACGCTGTCATCTAGTCAAACAAATACCACAAATATATTCAGTTATAAAACTTAATTTTAAGAAGATGAATTCAGTGTTGCATCTGCAGTAGAAGCTTTTTTTTTGTCCATTTGGGGTCAGTGTAAGCACAAAGGTTAACATTTAAGTTAATGTGCTATGGCTAACTTTTTTTTAGCTTACCGCTAGCTGTTTACGCCTTTTATTTGCTGAACATGGGGGCTATAATTACCCGTATGTAAACACGCGTGAGTCCTTTCATTTCACACGTTTAAAACATACCATTAAAGTATTGATTTTAGCTGCTTTTAATCACCACAAATCAGCTGTGTACGTTGAAAATGAACTAAGTACTGCGGTGCTTTATACCAAACTGCAGGGTTTTCAGTTGCCTGGGGATTTGACAAATATGAAAATAAAGACTATTCGATTCTGCTCTGACTCCAGTAGCTTGGTAAATAAAGCCCAAATAACTGTCCTGTATCCTGTTCACTGGTTAGGTTTAAAGGAATTGTAATAATGTGACCACTTTTCCTTCTATTTACCTACGGAGGGAATTTGTTATTTCAATTCCTCCAGAGAGATTAAGGACAGGTTCATCTATGGGACACACACTAATACAGGACGGACAATAGGGCTGCTTAACACCCAACACCTGACCAAAAAGCAAATACAAGAAAAGCTTGTCTGTAAAATATACCGTATATTATTTGGAGCTTCAGTATAGTCCTGTGTGAGGCAGTGAGAGTGAATTTTCAAGAGGATCTAACAGTTTGTCTGATACTGCACAGCTGTTTAATATATAATTTGACAGATTTTGTGTTTCCACACTCACCCAGTGTCTTCTTCAATTTAATCTTTTGAAATTTGCCGATTCTTGGCGATATAAAGAAAGTCTCAATTTGATTTCCTATTTTTCACCAGTTGTCTTTTCAGTTTGACGAAAGCAATTTGGAAACTTCTGAACAATCCCTCTGAGACTATTTGCAGCAGTCATCTTTTCTTACCATGCAACACATGCAGCTAAACTGTATTTCATCTATTTTCAGGGCTTTTTTTTTTGTGTCTATGACACTTTCTCTTTTCCCCGTCAGAATTATAGTTCTTATGTGATGCATTCATCATTAGAGGCAAAACAAATGCACTGGGCTGATGTGCTTTATGACTGAAGGTTAAATAATTTTATCGTATAATCCTGCTCTGCTGGCCCTCACAGGATGGAGAGAGAGTAATAGCATCCCCTTCAGCACAGCTCATTCTTAATACTCCCCAAACAGGAAAAAAAAATAGACTTACATTAAATCATGTTAATAATTTAACTCGGGAGGGGGCGGGGGGATAGCTGAGGCACAATGTGCTCCGCATTTCAAAGTGAAATACTTTTATGAATTCAATTAACAGCAGGTTAAAATAGTGTACCTCTGTGGTAGCAGGAGATAACACAGAGAGCGTTTGTAAGGTGTCATGTAAAATGACAAAGTGTGCTTTTGCAATATCAGAGGCTGTTTGTCAAGTCTGTCTCATCATTTACCTTGTGAACTCGCTGAGAACTCAGAAACCGATGGATGAGAACAAATGATGACGCGTCAGGGAGGAAAGTTGACAGCCAAGAGCTGATTTACGCCCTAAATGTACAGTATATTGTTTAAACGAGATCTCGCTGTTACAGGCAACATTTTAACTATGACTAAAATTCACAGCAGGGCAACATAATATACTGTATTTGACTCATAACCAGCAACAAAACACAAGGATATAACTGTTAATACCCTAAAATCTCCTGAGATTTAGCCAATAATCTAGAGACACAACAGGCTGGAAAAAAAAGCCCATTTACTTGTTCAATGTCAAACACATACTGATAACTTATCCACATAGGTCAGGTGATTTCCTCACGTCTCATCTTTTTACAGTGCGCAAGTCAGACAACTGCTAATGAGATTAATATAAATGTAACAAACTCAAACTGTTTTTTATTTTTCTTTCTTTGTAAAAAATCAGTCCACATCATCATGCACAACCTCACACAATGAATATTTCCGCAGCTCTCTGTGGCTCTTTTGACATCAGTTTAGTCAGGCAGCGTTGTGCCAGGCCTTACAGAAAAAAACACAGGAGTTTCCCAGCTTTTCCACATGGGACACGTGATCACATGTACGACACATGTTTACCGCATGTTGCAACATATGACAACATGGGAAATATGTGGAAAAGTTTTCGCATGGGAATCTGCACAAAGCAAAAACGGATCCTTGTGGGGTGGCACTTTCTGTGTGGAGTTAGTACGTTGTCCGTGTGCCTGCGTGGGTTCTCTCCGGGTACTCCGGCCAACTCCCACCATCCAAACACATGCATGTCAGGTTAATTGGTGATTCTGAAAAAAATTGCCCTTAGGGGTGATGAATGAGTGCATGAATGGTCTTTGTCTGTCTCCATGTGTTGCCCCTGTGATGGACTGACGATCTGTACAGGGTGAACCCTGCCTTCGCCCATAGTGAGCTGGGATAGGTTCCACCCGCACTGTGACCTGTTCAGGATACAGCGGGTATAGATAATGGATGGATGGAAAAGGTATGATTCACATGTGCACTATGACGTGTGTATGTAGTCACATGAGTTTTTGCACATGTGAAATTCATGTGGTTTTGATACTTGGCTTTTGAATGTGGAATCCATCAGCTAATGTTGTTTCTGCTAAATATGAGTTTGTATCCATCTGCTGAGAAAAGATCTGTTCTGTTGAATACTCCTCCTCCCTTCCCATGACATAAAAGGCAAGGCTCCCATGACACCCATCAATAATTACTGATACAGACTAAAACATGGCGTAAATGTCTTGTTTTATGATTCTTTTCATTTTTTTTCAATTTTCATTTTTTAAAGGATTTACCCCTATTCACATTGACCTTAGTGGCAAATACATTGCATTTTCTGTGGGGACTGTTTCACAAGCTGGAGACTTTTAATCTGTAGCTGCATCCGTCTGAAATGTTCAGTTAGCTTTAGCAACTTAAATTGGTAAATGTTCAATTTCGTAACATTTGATAAATGCTAACATGATTTCCTGTGAATAAAGATAAATTGAATCCACCACAGATATGGTGGACTGCACCGTACTAACAATGAAAGCTACTGATACAGTAAGTGATGGCTACTTTGAAAAAAATGCAGTGTATGAATTTTAAGGATTATGAGTTTTGGGGTAATATTTTCAATGTCTGGGACTCTCAGATCTTCAACAACAAATCAGTGCTGCTTGATAAAAAACAGCTAAGAAGACAAAAAGAAAGTGAAGACTGGAAAACAATCTAGAGTCATTTTCACTCGTAAGAAAATAAGGAAAAATAATCAAGATCTGTGTTGTACTCGCTTTTTGTTTTTGTGTTACCCTCCTTCTTCACGTTCCCAACCTCCTTCCCTGCACGTGTCAGGTTTTCCAATCCAAGGTTAGTGTTTAACACCAAGTCTGTCAGCTTCCCAGATTCTAATTATGGTTTCGACCTCTGCTCTAAGCGTGTTGCGAGGAGTCCTTGACGGGCCCAACACAATCAAGTCATTATCGTATATCAAACATATTGCAGCATTAGTGACAGTGTCAGCTTCAGGCACAAACCTTCATTTTATGATTGGTTGCCCTGACAGGTGTCACATCATTGTGAATATGAAGTTAGTCATATCTTCCAAATGAATAGGTGTTCGCAAATGGGCTGTAATAGAATAATGGAGACTCAGTGTGGGAGACATAACCGTGTTATGTTGTCTTAAAATTTAATTTTGAGCGCAAATGATATATGCGTAGCATAAATGAATGATCCAATTTCACAGTGATGTTTTCACTGAAAACCTCTGCTATGAATGCCTTCAGCTATCAGTGGGCTGTGGCATGTTCATTTTTATATATTACTGTCAGCAGCCTGTAGGAGAAGGGGCTGCTGTGCGGAGGACTTGGCAAGCTGTGAATGGAAATCTTAGATGTTTTCCTTCGTATTTACTTCTTCCCTGTGTTTCAATTCATTCATAACAGTGTTTCCTTGGCTTCTGATCAGAAATTTCAGTGAAAACTAGTACTTTTGAGTTGTTAGTGTTGCCAACCAGCAATTTTCTATTGATCATTTAGAGTGGCCGTGACTTGACTTGGCCTTGAACAGCTGCAAGAGTGAAAAGCAGAAAATATTGTATTATTTGTTACAGATCTGGTTTTGTTGATGTGTCTCATGCACCAGTATGCGAATGGTTCAGACAAACTCATTCAGAGTAAAATACTGTTATCACCCATGTGTTTGCAAGCTGTTTGCATCTAAATAACACCATGCTGTCATGCCATTAAATTATTGTGGCAGTATTTTTGATATTTTTCAATTTATTTATTTATAACAGGGTGAAAAATATATCCCAACAGATAAGCATATTTTTATGGACTAACCCACCTATATTATCATGAATATGCATCAGAGGTGGTTATATTGATGCTGAGATAGAAAATATATCTTCTGACCTTGTGTGTGCGAATACCTGCATCACTGCTGATGGATTTGGGGGATATGTTTTGAAATTGTAGCCCAGTTTTTTTATTTTCTTTTGTCATCCTGATGCATTGTGCCTTGATGTGCCTCACTTTTTAAACGACAGCTTCGGTTGGGGAAGTAAAAACTGCCCTGTACGGATTTGAAGCAGACTATAAATCTGTTATAAAAAGACGCATGCACAACCCGGCATAAAGTACTGTACATGCACCTTTATGTAACCGGTGCAGATTAAATTTCTATTGTCCTACTTGTTTCTGTTTCTCAGAATTGGTCAGAGAAGGTTACAAATACACTCATTTCAAAGTCTTCCCCGAACTGCTTGTTACAGAAGCAGTTTCTTCAAATCAATACGGCTTGCATCACAAAATAACTCATTTAAAGTAACACACTGTAACATGAGCAAATACATGGCAAAACAGAGCAGAACAAACACATGACTTGGAACACGTTGCTGAACCCAAAGTATATTTTGTGATCACAAATCACCTTTCACCTTGCAGCTCTTGTATTGTGCGGCACATGCACGTACAAGCCATCAGCACAGTTTTGCAGGTTGTAATGTCATGTGGGTCTGAACCCGAGTAGGTCCTACAGTGGCAAGTCATTTTTATACATTTGCACACTGAAGGACGCCTGACCTACAGGCATAGACATATTTTTTCTTTTTCTCTCTATCTCTATCTCTCTCTCTCTCTCTCTCTCTCTCTCTCTCTCTCTCTCTCTGTCACACACACACACACACACACACACACACACACACACACACACACACACACACACACTGAGCATATTCTCTCAAGGTCACACTTTGCTCCTGGGCTTACTTTCTTTTATAGTCAACACAACAGCAGGAAAAATGAAAGAACCATCAGCTGTGTTTTGCTTTGCTGCTGTGTTGTCTGTGCTTCTGAGAAATCACCAGGAAGTAACGCAAGCATTTCCCCCCCCCCCCCCAAATCGGCCTCGGGATAGATGATTTAGTGGACTCTCAGGTCTCAGTCATTATCTCCAGTACTAAATTTCATAAAACCTGCTGTTGGTTTCATGGAGGGATGCTTCCTGACACTCGTCTCCATGGCTTCGTAAAATGCTGCAAACACTCCCAGTCTCACGCTTCCAATAACCGTACGAGGCGCAAGAGGTGCTCAGGGCAACAGGGTGCAGGAGTACAAACGTGTTGTGATTTGTAGTGTGTTAAGCATGTTGTTGAGCGTTAACAAAATCTTATGCAAGCGAGCTGGACAGGTATGTATACTGTAATTATCTGAGGCTTTGGGAAAGTGCCCTCGGCATTGACAGTGCGCCATTGATTTCAGTAATCACTATAAAGGTAATTATGCAGGAATACGCTGAATGAGCTCCTCAGGGACGACGCAGAATGCTTTCTGTAGTGCGACTGTGTGATCACAGTTCCCCAGTGACACCAGCTATGCTCTGCAGCAGCCCTCTGCCATGGAAAAGCTCCAACTCGACACATTAAATATGGGCATTGAGGGATGGATCTTAATGCAACAGAGCAGCATCAAATACAGAGGGGCGCGCATACATTACAGCACGCTTTAAAGTTTACTTTGTACTTGTCTCACTAACCCTTTTCTTTTAAGTCAAGGGAATGACTTCAGTGCAGTTAGTATACACTCAGCCTGAGGTTTGGAGGATGCTGTCAGGCTCCAATTAAATTGACAATTTGTTTTTCAATGATCCCGGAACACAGAAATTAACAAAAAGGAGGGAAAGCAACATACAAGATGTTGTCAAGCATTTGTTGAAGACGTGAAACTAAAAATTACAGTTGGCATTCATCGAGGAAATGGCAAGATAAAAAAAAAAAAAAAAAACAAGAAGCCAATTCATTACTTCATAATATAGAGCTAAATGCTGTTTGCTGAAAAGCAGCTACAGCTAATGAACCTTAAGGGACAGCAGGCCTGTCAGTGTTTGGATTTCTCCACACGCTCTGACAGTGTGCTTTAAACAATGCATTTATTCTTTCTGAATAAAACTTCAGCTACAACTGTTTGCATGTTCAGTTAAGAAGCTTACATACCTCCTGTAGTAACCGATTGTATCAGGAGGAGCATTTCCTTAGACAATCATACACTTTGTGGGGTTACACGGTGCACCATCAATCTTTTCTGGATTTGAAGAGATTTACATCCACAGCCTGAGACAGCATTCATTTTCCAAAACACCTTGCTTTGTTGTTAACAGAAAAGCGTTTGCTCTTATAATGTTAGAAGTGAAAATATTTGAACTAGGACTAACTAGATTCATCCTGAAAGACATTAACAATCCTGTTTCTGTATTTCCATGTTTTCTTCATAGATCATAAACTGGTGAGGATGAAGGATTTTTTTGGGGTCTTTGTGTGAAACTTGGGGATTATTCACAGAATGTTGTAAAGACAAAACATGTTGTGTTTTGTAGAAATTAGACAATGACGAATTAGTAGATCTATTGTACTTTTGGATGAAGATTCAATTGAAACGGTTTGACGTACTAGAATTCCCTTAACTTTGTAACATCAGCAAAATCTGTAGAAAAGCTCGGTCAAGTTTTGTTGTGATTGGTCCAGCAGTTGCTAGTGAGATACTGGCAGAGTGATTTTAAGAGAACAGATAAAAAGTTACAAAATGTGTCATTCATCAAAGATGCAGATGAATTCAGAGACTGACGTAAAGAAAAGGTTTTAACTCTAGGTCACACCTTTCTTGAGATTTGAACCAAAACACAAGCCTGACTATCACAGCCCCACCAATGGGTGCAGTACCTCATGTCTCGGGGTTTGAGTAGTGTGGGCGGGTGGGGGGGGGGGATTTGGGACCACATCATGAAGTTCCATGTGTCTAGGTCATTTGGGTTAAGATGCACAAACACTTTCAGAAAAGGAACACAAGCATCAGGGTTCCCACAGCTTTTCTGCCTGGACCCTTAATAATGCCAATAATAATCATGATGTAATAAATATAATGGATGTATGCTGACAGGGCTTGACAGCACATTTCAGGCGTATGTGACAAACGGTTTCCGCTCAGTAAGCAGAGGCGATTTTGAGATGAGAACTGAGGCTGTTCCACTCAAGCTGTCACAGGAAGCTGGCAGCATCAGTTCCACTGACACATCTGAAATTGGCTTTGGTCTACCTGTGTGTGTGTACATCGGGATCCAGGTCGACCTTTAGCTGCCTGATCAGCGAGAAGAAAGGGCAAAGAACTAAAAGGACATAAAGGGAAAGCAGTTGTAGTGGAAAACAACATGCCTTATCACGGTAGAGCACAACAAAGAGGTCTTAATCATAGTCGAGTAACATTTATGTTGATGCACAGAGGTAATCATAATCCACATGCAACAGCTGTATTCATTCTTTACATGTTACTACATGAAATACTTATGATCTATATGTAAATATTGAAATCTCCTTTCCTTATCTCATAAGATTAAAAAAAAAAAAAAACATGTCACTCATTTGCATCTGCTGCAAGGCTGAATGTTGTAGTCCTACTCAGGCTCTCTGTTTATCGCGGTTCAGACACTTTCCTTCCCCTTTGTTCAAAACACTTACATTTAAGATTTACACCTACAGTGTTCAAAATGCCAAGGACAGAGCTCACTCGATAAAATTTCAAACAATAAATCAGATGCCATGATTTGCGTGTGCACGCCATCCTCCTCGACTGGGTTTACGCGTTTGTGCTTCTTAAATCAAAATGCTTTCTAGTGGCTAATGTGATTTTCTCTGCATTTGTGTGTTGGCTGTAGCTCTTACGTGACTCTCCCGGATAGTGGGATCATTGTAAATTCCCGAGGGTGTTTTTGGTTGACTGTTGTTCTTAAGAGGCTCTGAATAACATACAGCCCCCTGAGCTGTGCTTATGCCATGCCTGCCTATGCACTGATATAATAAGTGATGCAATGCCTGCAAACTAAGTGGACTTTCAACCAAGTGGTCTTGCCACTCAGTATTATGGTTATGTTACAGTATATCTGCTTGTAAGAGTTAATGTATAATCTGCTTTAAGACATGTTTAGTTTTGTGTTAAGCATACATCTACTGCAAGTCAACTGTGTATATACGGGAAAAAAAATATTCGGGTCACATTGACACAAGGTGCATTTGTTGTAGATTTTCCATCTGAAAGATGGTGATAAATTCACCTGTCTGTTTATAAGCCAAGCTTTCAAACATAAGGTGGACAGGATGTCCTTTTTTTGTCCCGATTGTTTGATCTGGTACGATTTGCATGCAGTACAGCACTGTAAACAGGTCACAGATTAAACAGGCAAACTAACAGATTTTAACAGATTTAATATAGCGCCTTCATTTCAATATTTTGTCACACCAGCTCAACATGCTGACAGCATACTGGCTGAGAATATTTATTCTGAAGAATATCAGTATTCTTCTCACCTCGCAGCTCCCACTGAATGCAAAAAGGTCAACTATGCTATCTAGAATACATGTTCACAAGTGTCTTTGCTTGTACATTAGCGTTTAGCAAGCTAACCAAACGTGACAGGTGCCAATTGGTCATATGTTGGGTTTAAGCTGTTTTGGTACATAAAATCTTGCATCAAGCTTTGACATTTAAGCTTTTAAAATTTCTCCCACTCTCATTCTGACTCTGCAACATTCTGCGTTGGTTTATTGCTGTTTTCAGATTAGTTATTTCTCATGTCTGAGAAAGACTTTCCAAATCAAGCATATCATTTTATCTTTACTGTAGTCACAGGTCTGGTCCTAACTCCGGCCGCACCAGCAAGGCTTGGTTAAGTCAGGTCTGAAAAGTGCAGATATCCGCCTCAGTTTATGTCCCATACAGATGCCCTTGCATGCATTGTACTTTCATCATTTCTATTTGTTAAGAAATTAACTTCCTTAGGGAGAGACAGCTTCCACGAACAAGCAACAAAGAGAAAAAAAAAACAATCAGATGTATCAGCATATCTTCTTGCAAACCTAACACGAGGCATTAGCCGAGAAAACTGATACCAGGACACAGACAGAAGAATTTGACACATTTAGTTCAGATCAGCAGAAACTGAAGGCTGAAGAACCTTGAAAGAGATATGGTGTGTGTGTGCTGCTAAAGTATCACAGGTCGCACAAGGTACCCTGCGGTGCTGCTACAACAACTGAAATGGACTCGAGGCATCCACAGAAAGAAATGCACTGCTGGCAAAAGCAGGGTGACGTTGATGAATGTTGTCCTCTGAGTGTTAGGTAATGTTCTCTGATGAGATGCAGTGTGTGCTCCAGCCCACAAGGTTGCGAGTACGGCAAAAAAGTGATGACGTGAGGGGGTGCGCGAGCCAGTACAGCAAGGCCACAGGAGGAGGGAGGACTGGGGAGTCACGGGACGAGTGATAGAAACGATGTACGCCGTCACACCCGGACATCGAAAGAGAAAGATACATAAAGTGGTTCTTTTCCTTGGGACAGCTCATTAACAGGTGTTATTCCTCCGCCGAAATTCATGCTCAATAGATTTGAACATGTATTTAAATGAGGTGTCAAGTTAGTAATCTAGCACATTCTTTTTGTGACACATTTCCTAACACTGACATTGACTTCACTGTAGACTTGGACAACAAATGAAGAGAAAACTTCCTTAAACTTGTGCCCCACACAGTCTTAGTTAATTCCTTATTCTGACATTTTAAAGTTTGTGCAGGGAAAACTTGACACATCTATTGTGTAATGTGTAATGAATGGATTAAAACAATCAGTGACAATAGATCAGCCGGTATTATTCCCCAAATCTGCATTTGGCACAACACACGAACAACAGCCTAAGTTTTCCCTTGATCTCTGCTGCTTGGAATATAAAGGAACATTTGGAGCTGAAATGATAAGAGATGAAATCAAGCTAGAGTAGAACCCATCACTCTTCACCTCGTCTACGATGCTCAAACTGACGGGGTGATCGGGTTCGTTAGTGTTAAGGTAGCTGACACGAAGATATGCAAATAAATACATTTACTGTATTCCAAATGACGGACCCCAAACAACTCTTTTTAAATACAAACAAACACCAGTTTGCTAAAAATATTTTAAAAAATAACACAAATAATTGAACTTTCACTTTAACAGAACAACAAAACATTTAAAAAAAAAACTAAATGAGCGCCTCTGAGTTTGTCCTTTTTCAATACCTCCAAAAATAAATGTGAGACTAAAGTGTCTCCATACAAATTAACTACTCCTTGCAGGGTAAAATTTGCACCTATCAGTGAACGTTCAACTTAAAATTTACCAAAATGTCTCATTGTCACAATGTCCATTCCACAAAAAAATTCACAAAGCCCGTAACAGATGCTATGCTACCAGGATAACTACGTTTTACTACGTGGGCCCAAACACACACATACACACACACACACACACACACACACACACACACACACACACACACACACACACACACTCACTCACTCACTCACTCACTCACTCACTTTGACTCACAACAAGAAAAGAAAAGAAAAGAAAACAAAACAAAACAAAACAAAACAAAACAAAACAAAACAAAACAAAACAAAACAAAACGTTGCAGGCCTGTCAGTGTTTCTGGTGCGGTGCGGACGCACGTGAAGTTCCTACTCACAGTTTGGCATCAGTCCTGAAGAATTCCCCGATGGAAGTCAGAAAAACACTCCCAAGTTCACCTCGAAGTTCAGGATCCGTCCTGAAGAATCTTTGGCAGCGTAGAAAAACTCACAGAATCCAACACACAGTTCAGCGTCGGCACTGAAAAAAAAAAAAAAGAAACACTGAATGTGCAATTCACACTTCCGTGTACTCCAGCTACATTCAACTGTTTTCCCTGAATAACTAGCCTACTTTATTAAGCGAACTATTTTTGCAACAAAAATACACTCACTTTCCAATGAGTTTTGTATCATGTGCCTAAATCTATCTTCATTTAGAACTACACTATTAGAATTCCTCCATTTTATTATCACTATATTTTGCAATTAACACAAATCTGAGTAGATGAATTGTGAATCATTATCGTCTTGATCTGGGCTCACGTTGCCTGACAAGCACTGTAATCTCCCTAAAAACAGGACGCCTGCTGCAGAACTTTCAACTCCAGCTCTGGGTCAGTATCAGGGTGGCTTTATCGAGCACAATACGATACGATATACTTTATTGTCCCCATGGGGACCTTTTTCTTGGGCAAGTGTTGCTGCATTTGAGTGTTGCACGACGAGCAAATCACTTAAAACAGGCTTTGGGGGACAAAAGCACACAAAAAAAAAACATCCAAACACCAAAAAAAAAGGAAAAAAGAACATAAAAACCCACAAACACTTGGGGGGGATTTTTATTCTATTCTATATCGTGGAATATCTTCTTGTCATTGCGTTTCTAAGGGTGAGAGTAACAAGGCTCTTCAGTGCCTTCTGGTGGCCTCTCTACATTTGTACCTCCTCCTCCAGGTCCCTCCCTGCTTACCAGTGTATGACTGTTAGTGGTCACTCGACATTGCAAATCAAAGCTCTTGAGAAATGCTGTACAACATATTGTTCACGCTTACTTGCAGGTAAACACGCAAGCACAGTGTCTTTATTTCTGTAAGGGCCATGATTTGCTCAGTGATTAAATTTAAGCCTCTTATCTCAATGCAAAGCCTCCACACAGCTTGAAGAGCTGTAGAGGATGTTTACAGTATGACAAACTACGCAAACATGAAAAATGATTCCTATCATTTCCAGTCATCACAATTAAACTCTGTTCCCTCTGTGTCATATTTTATTCCCTTTTCCTACAAAAAGTTTGCACGTGAGAGTAAGAGAAAATTACCCCTCCTTTTCTAGACAAGGAAAACCCATTCATCTCACTAATACCAGAGGTGAGTGATCATGAGGTGTGGAGACTCCAGCGAAAAAGTTGGGACCTAATAGTATCAATCATCATCATGCCGGCAAATGAAGATCTCTTATCACACACCACACATGAGAGAGACAAACGAAAACTCTCACCTCAACTGCTACTGACTGCACTCATTAGTCAGGTGTGTTGGTCATTATTTAACACAGAGCCTCCGGGATTGTTGCTGTGGGAAAAAAAAAAAAACATCCATCAGTCTCATGCAGATCTGACCCATCCAATCATGGAGTGGGCGAGAAAGTAAAAGGAACACATTTGATTAAGATGACGGCATAATGAAGTGAGGTGCACCATGCTTGACCTTTTACATTCACTCCAGTTTGGTAGATGTTAGAGTTAATCAGGGCGCCATGTACGATACAAACTATAAATAGAAGTAATGTTAATTATCACATTTAGCACTGCTGGTTTTATCCATCTTTCACATAACAACACCTACTCAGTGGTGCTTTGAGCTCAATGTCAGCATGCTAACACTCTCAAAAATAAATTATTATTAATTTGTAAAAAAAAAAATGTACCATGTTTACTCTGTTAGTTTAGGATTTTGGCACGCTCACTGGCCAAAACCTAAAAAGTTTCATTTGTCAAGCCAGAGCCAATGGCGTAAGTTTGCGTATCTACGTGCAGTAGCGAAGTAAGGAAGGAGAGCAAGGGCTCTAAAACCCCCCAAAACAGTCAAATAGTTCACAGCAAATATCCAATAGTATTTTTGGTTAATAGGCCCGTCCTGAGAATATTTTCCAAAATTACCAAATTTCATTGCAATCCATCCAACTGTTGTCAAGACATTTCACTAAAAACAAAAATGCTGTCGAGGTGGTCGAGAAATAGTCAGAAGATCACCAAAGGCAGAAAACCAAATTTGCCAACCGACAACTGCAGTGACAAATGTAGAGATACTTCAGTCTGACCGAAAGTCAGTGGACAGACGGACTTTCAATTTCATCCAAGCAGCCTGCTTGGCGCATCTCTTTCTCATATTCCTGATCACATGTGCTTCATGTTCCCCTTTTAATGGGCGCAGTATTCTTGGGTAGTAGCCAATGGCTAGTGAGGTCAGGTACTCAGTCAAGGGTCGTTGTCATGGGTAACAGCCGAATCTCATCAATTTAATATGCACCGTAAAACCCGACCCTGGACGCGAGATAAAACATGAAGACAGAGGGTACCCAAACCAAATGTACCCAAACCAAATGCACAGTTTATAGTACCATGTGATGTACTGGAAATGTCCCACTGACCATGCGCAGTCGTGACAAAAGCTCGCAGCCCGTGTGGTCCAAGCTGACTCCAAATGTTATGACTCAGCTACATTCGGATGATTTGGCAGGTCCCCGAGGAAAAGCCCAGGTATCAACGTGGCAGGCTGCCCGACATATCCTTCTTAATTTGCTTTTGCGACAGCAGCAAGTATGTGGAAATGTTAGCGTAGCCACAGTGACTGCCATCATTTTTAATGGGTGTCACACACAGGTGGCCCCACAGCAGAGATGTGATTAAAAGGTAATCATCCAGTACCAGACTGGCTTGTTTCAACGTGAGTGTAATAGAACGAGTAGGGGCAGCAACTCTGTAGCTCCTGTGGGGAAATTTGGATTCATTTATGTGACATGTTGAAACGGAAAGATTAAGCAGAACTGATCTTTAATCAGTCAACATTTCATTTTCCAGTGTAACATCTCACTCAGTCGAGAGCCTGTGGCGGCATTTCTGGTTTCACCGCCTTGATTCCCAAGCAGAGGTGACCCCCAGTGACCCCTAAACCACCCCTGTCTAATTTTTCATTTTAGCCAGAGCTGCGAGCAAGCAATGAAGAACTCAATGTGGCACTTCACAGTAACGAGTCAGACACAAGCCGTGAGCAGAGGACCCCTGGGAATCTCCCAGTGTCAAAAGTCTAAACAACATGCTACTATGACACAGATACAACAAACCACTGGGTCTTCAATAATTCATAGCCTCGTAGAGGGAGTTTATAGAGGAAATAAACAGTGCGTGGTTGGGTGTAATGGACCAAAAACATCACTGACACTTAAGCTACATAGATTCTGGAGTGTACCACAACACTAGTTGTTCAGTGTTTGTATCCCTGACACTCACCATGAAAACCTCTGTTCCCCAGGTCACGTATAAAGAAGGAGGCTCTCTTTGCATGTCTAAAATCCTGCCTCTCTGTGTTTTTTTTTTTTTATCTCCCTCTCCCCCTCTTGCTTTCCCTCTTAATAGAGGTCCAGATCAATAGAGCTGGCCTCGGGCACAGACCTTTGCACTAAAACCAATTGTTCCAGGAACTCGGCAGAGCCCAGACCGTTTTCTGTGAAGCCTGTCTGCTTTTTGCATCCCACAAGATGTGCCGCATTTAACATTTGCTCTGGGTCGGAAGAAAACATGTTTATTTTGCTCAGTGTCACAAACTTGTCATGGATGCACGATGTCCACAATAACAGCAAGCTACTTACGTATACAATGCACAGCCAAAGCTGAACCTCACTTTGTATTAGCGAGTTATAAACAGAGTCTCATTAAAACCACCACTTGTCATTTTTCAGTTTCTACTTCATTATTAAACAGTAGCTAACGCATAAATACGGGACAGGGGGGGAAAAGGTAGCCTTGTCGTGTTTGAATTATGGGAACAAAATCCACCTGCAAACGACATTAAAAAAATGTTTTTTTAAAAATCACAACTTGTTGCTTTTAAACACATTAAACGGATAAAAATGCAGTAATCAATGGGTTTTTATAGGTGCAAGTAGGCAGATGCTAAATTAAGCCGACCGTAGCTTCTCACTGACATAAGAATTGTATCAATCTTATCATGTAACTCTCTACAACAAACTGAATAAGCATATTTCCTAAACTTAAAATGACCCTTTTGAAAAGAGAGCTTGGTGTATAGATAAACAGGTCCCCTTTTATTTTAACCCACATTTAGCTGCAGCAGGATCAGAGATCAGTTTGGACTGTACCTGCCTACCAAACATCTGCTCTGAGACCAGACAGACACAGGATGTTACTCTGGGGGGCAACACAAACTAGTGAACCGTGTGGAATTGCAGGAAGTGCTTCTACACTAGACTGGATAATGTGCTGACTCATGCCATCTCCTCTTCTCTCAGGCACACACGCACACACTGAGGAACTGGTGACGGGAAGTGAGAGGGCGACAGTGGCGAGGAATTTGTATTTTTGATACAAAGAACAACACCATCCAGTTGTCTTAAGTTATCAATAATGTAAAGAAGACACCGGGAACTAAAGGAGCGCCGTTTCACCAAATGAAAATACTCAAGTGCGTCTCTCGTGTTTCAGTACTGTACGTTAATACCTCGACTGGAAAAAGATCTGCAGGTGATCATCACTGCACGTTTTATTTGAAGAATCGTTTGTTCTGTCATTGCAGACTGATGCCAGACTGAACCGTGCACCAGGAACGGCAGTCTTCCTCCGACACTGTGCATCGAGCTCTTGGGAGTCACAGGGCGAGCAGCAGCTTTGATATATACTGTAAATGGATTTCTCCACACCCGTCTGCTCATGATGCACCATTTAAAGCGGAGAATAAACCGAGGGGTCTCGCTGGGCATCACGTGCCAATGATAAGACCGTCATCCCTTAAATAGTTCCCCTGTGTCCAGTTCTGCTTCTTTATAACAGAAAATAATGCGGAAGAAGATGAATAAGACAAAGGAGTGTGACTGCAATGATGTTGTAGGGTTCACTTCTGACAATGTAAATGTCAGGCCATCTGTTATTTCGTGGTGTCGACAAAACACTTTTTGCTTGATTATGCAGCTTCTAATGAGTGATTTTTGGCATGGACATTTTGGGCTGTTGTTTTTCTCATCATTATAAGCATAATTAACTTCCCTGGCCTCGCACGCTCACTCAACGAGGTAATAAATGTGGAATATTTCGGGTTAGGATTTGTGAGGACTAGTCATTCATCAGTGTGTGAGAAGATTGTGATTATCTCTCAGACTTTTGGAAGATAGACACTGACTTCAAATGTTCTTTTAAGACAACAGTGTCAGTTGGGTTTTCGGTATATGCTGGCAGACACACACAATCAATCTCCCTCCTGGTGAATTTCATTAGCTGACTGTTTTTCTCTGATGAGAGGACCAAATAAGGACTCTGTCATTGGCCTCTGAGGCTGAATGGTTTGCGGGCCCAGCTGGTCACTCACGAGGGAGAGAATTAAAGGCTAAAAATGGAAGCAATTTTCTTCCAAGATTAGCCTGTGAGGAAACTAAGAAAGATGAGCTTAATGAAGCTTTATGTCACTAAATTTGCCCATTCAGTCGTTTGGCGGTGGATTCTTTCTTAATTGTTATTTGGTGTTAAGGTCTTTTTAAGTTTTGATTAACACACAGGCTCGTAATTACTTTGCGAAAGAGCAGAAAAGGAAAACAGCGAGAAAAGGCGGGAACATAATAAATTCCCCGTACTGTGTAGAAATGATCGTCACAAAAGAGACTATTCTTGTGCTGATAAAAATATTTTTATAACTACAAGTTTAGAAAATGAAAACACTGCTGCTCCTAGACACTCTCATTGTTTACTGAAGAGGGCCATCTAGTGGAGAGCAGCCTATATTAAACTATTTTCAAACATGTAATTTGCATGCTCGCAGGGCTATTTTTAATTCCAATTCTTCATAGAAAAATCACTGTAGACACATGAGGTTAATACTCTCTGCAAAACCAAAGACAGAACATGCTGTGCTTTCAGTCAAGGCTGCACAGTCCTTGCCCCAAACATCTGTTGCCCTTATTTAGCCATTACTCTGACTCAAATGTTTGAATAACTGGCTTTATATTCTTGCCAGTCCATTACCAGCCCATAATAACCTTGGCTCCTGTTTTTTCTAATACAGTGGGAATGAAGGATTGGCAGTTTCGCGACGGATGATGTGACAGCAAGCGGTAGTGTGAAGGTCGCTGTGATGGAAATGTGCTGTAACACACTTAGAACCTGAAAGTCATACATTGTACATGGCATTCAGTCCACGTGATGGGCAATATCATGTAATTTGGTAGTGTATTAAGTGTCCAAGTCAGCAGTCCAATATACGTCTATATAGCTCCACACTCTGTATGGTCCCTATTTGGGCTGCCATTGTATATAATGTCCAGTGTGGGATGCAGGTTCGGAGCCCCAGGCCAGTAAAATATGACAACACATGGAGTCCTGATGATTCAGACGGAGTGTCTCTTCACATCCCTGCTTCTTTGTTGAGTCAATTGTGAAGCCTGTGACAAAAAAACGATTCATCACACATACTGTTGCCCCCTCTGGCTCATTTCCCCAAATAATTCCGGATCTTCTGCCAAAGATGTTGGTGATGTGTTTGGAAGAAATAAGCATCTTTTCAAGGTGATGACGACCCTCTCTCATAACAGCAAGGGAAGCCTCTGAAATCCTATTATCCAGAGGCCTGCTTTATTTTATTGCCATCAGCACTACTGGCCCATCAGCATCATGGCAGCTGTTTCCAACAATTGCTCTCGCACTAATTCTATCGCTGTAGCCAGACTTGCCCAGGGTGTGGACATTAAGCTCAATTTTCATCTTAAAGTGGTCGCATAACGTCTGACAGTGCAATTGAGAAAATGTGTGTGTTAAAGTATAAAGGCCACAATAACGGAAGCAAAACCTGATTTGTGTAAAACATCCAAAGGGCACAAAACTTTTGTAATTATTCCCCAATTTAATAAAAGTTCAGAGTTAAAACTGTTCATTAAAGGGCTGATGCTTTAAAAGTCCTAGCACCTGCTCGCATTGGAAAATATCCAAATACAAATGAAAACAGAAACCGCAGGCAATTCATGGGGGACCTGACTACAGTAAGAATAATGAAAGATTGAGAATTTTATAACGATTAATATTTTGACAATCGGCGAACTGATGAAAGCAGCTTTGAGAGAAAATGGCAAAAATACTATGGGGTCATAAGGTGTTATCGGCCAAATCTAAGAAAGCGTCACTGATGGATGCACGTTCGCTCCAATCATCTTCCCTCCAACAGGAACACAAGGCTTCTGTACGCTGTAGAAGTGACGCCCGATGGAAACGGACCATCACATTCTGTGCTCTGGTAAAATATTCTCTTACAGCGCACGCAAAAATGAGTCACTAAACTCAGTGGAGGAGAAGTGTAAAGCTCGTCAAAATGACAAGACTGCAAAAAAACCTCCAAGCACAGGTTTCTATCATATATTACACATTCACTATTCATTCTACTTGGGATGAAGATCTACTCAGTTTTCACCATGTGACTCTATTTCCAACAAATTGATTATTTCTCTTGAATTTACTGCCTTACTTCTGTACTGTAGTTAACACACACACCAACATTTAATGCATTCAAAAAAAATCAGTTACAAATGCTATAATATAATATTTTATACAAAATGATTTATTAAAGAACAACATTTGAACATCGTGAACTTAAAGCGTTTGGTTTAATTATTCAACAGGCTTGTAAAATGATTTTAAAATGTATGATGAAGTGTGGACAAAACCCTCACATTTAAAAAAAACAAGAGGCAAAATAATTTGATGTGAAATTTCAGGCAGGCACAGAGTGACTGTAAACTGATGTAGAAAGAAAAGGAAATGAAAAACGTGGTTTAAAAACAAATCCCCTTATAAATAAATTAATAATATAAATGAATGTATTAAAAACAGATGAATGATAAGGGCAGTATAGGTTTTACTGAATACACACAATGAATAAGTTGTGGAGAGGGGCGTGGCCCTGCGGCTGATGAAGCCGTTCACCGAATCGTTTTCCACAAGTTAAACATTTGTGATGAAAACCCTCAAATAGTGAATGTGAAATCCCAGCAGAAATACAGCTGATCAGTAATATCTAGTGAAATGCTCGTTGACACTGGAAACACTCACATGGACAGCTAAACTGATGGGGGCAAAATGCTCCTTCATCCATACGAGCCTCATCTTTACCTGAATGTCTGGCTCCTTATAGTGAATCACGTAGTTCTCACCGTCGTAGTCATAACAAACAGGCGTCGTTTCTGGCGCCATGGAAACAGGCGAGCTGAGACACTTGAAAGGTTTCCCGAATTCGTCCAGCAGAGTCAGACTCATGATGCAGCAGTTCTGGCGAGAAGCCGAAAAGCAAACATGTAATTAAGCATGTGTTTTTTTGATTTCATCGTGCATCTACTAAACACTACAGTCACATAAACAGCGTGAAAGTTTTCTCCACTTCTATCCAGCAAACGTTTATTCACCCTGTTACACTAGAAGACTGTTAAATTTCATGATAAAATGAGACTTTAACGGTGTTCCTTTAACCCAAGGCGTGAAGAAGTTATTTTAGCCCGACTGCTCGATGATTCTAAAATGAACCGTGAGCAGCGGAGCGTACTTTCAGATGTTTTGGAGGATGCATTTCTGTTTTCCTTAAACACGTAGTGAAACAGTGTTTGAGTAACCAACAGTCCATGTCGTACCTTCACTGTGCCCTGCAGGGCTTCACATCTCCAAGGCAGGGTGATGTGGCCAGACAGACGTATATGCCCCAACTTATTCCCGCTAAGGGTAGTAAGCCGGACCAGTCCATCAGAGATGTTATCTGGTCAAAGACAACACCACACACACATATGTTTTTACACTACTAGAATTAGCATTTTAGTGTTAGGTTAACTTCATTAGTATGAAATCAAATCTGTGAGCATCAGGGTATATTCAGCTTGAAGAAAATGACTTGAGAACAATTTAAAACATTTTTGCATCTCCTGAATTTAATCTATGAGCAATACAACAATTGTCAAACAGAATTTCTTCGTGAACATAGATAATAAAGTTATTTCTAACATTCAAAGGATGTATTTGCAATACATACAACATATGCAGTGAAATGCAACGAAGCATATTCTTGAGACAATGCTAAACCCAGGGTGCAATAAAAGCTGGACATTGTCAGTATATAAAGATGTGGATTAATTGGTTGACACCCTGAACAGCTTAATTTAAAAACAATTGTCTCTGGGATGTCATGGAGTAGGGCAAAGACAGTGTGAACTAACTGGGTTATAGTGATTTTTCAAACTAAAGTTTTTTCTTTCGTTAGTATTTAATGTGTTGAACCTTGTAATCAGTCATTCAGTCTATTTGAATGGAGAAACGTAGTCACTCTGCTGTGTGTTGTTATCATCATGTGCACCACACTGAAAATGGACCCGAGAAAGCAAAGCACTGAGTGGCCTGATGAGACTAGAATTTTAGACAAGCACGTTCAAGTCAAAGGCTATAAAACCATCCCCAAGCAGCAGCGTGTTGCTGTGAGAACAGCTGCAAATATGATTAAGACTGCCAGGGTTGCCATCACACGAAGAAAATCGACCGCAGATCGAAGACAAGGACGGTGTGTATGGAAGACAGAGTCAAAGTAAACCTCCAAAGAGATACAGACTTAATTGCGAGGTCTAGGTACACTTTTTGAGCGCTGTGGGCTCCTTAGAAGACGACCCAGGAGGACTCCACTGTTCAAAAAGAAACCAACATGCTCGAATGCTTTGGAGAGATGAGACTTTTTGGCAAGTCACATCAGCTCTGTGTTCACAAACAGAAAGATGAAGTTTCCAAGATAAGAACACCATCACCGCTGTGAAACATTAGGAAAGGCTGGGTTCGGTTTTAGGGCTGCGACTGGCTCAGGGTGCTTTGAATCTGTGCAGGGCACAATGAAGTCTAAAGGCTATCAAGGCATTCTGGAGACAACCGAGATGCCCAGTGTCAGTGTGGCCCAAAACACACTGTTCAAATCACCCCAGAATGGCTGATCAACAAAATATTAGATTCTGAAGTGGCCGTCTATCAGTCCTGATCTGAATCCTATCAAACATATGCGGAAAGAGCTGAAACATGCAGTCTGGAGAGAGCACCCTTAAAACCTGAGACAGCTGGAGCACAAGTCTCTCTCACAGCTACAGAAGTCCTTTGTTTGCAGTGATTACCTCCAGAGGTTGTGCAATAAAACATTAGTTCTACGGTCTTACTATTTTTATCCATGCCATTTTCATTTGTTTTATTATGAAGAAGATTCTGTTAAATCAAAAGTCAAAAGAAAATTCGGATTTATATCAAATAGGGAACAAACAATCATGGGTGCTGATTACTTTTGTCAGTTTCAAGTTATTTCAGAGAAAATTGTGGGTTTCTTCTTATTTTATAGAGGCCAACTAATTCATATAACAAATACAACATAACAAATTCAAATACGTCTGTAAACATGTGTAATGTGCATGCAGTTTGTCACAACTGTAGGGCAAAAAAATTAAATAACATTTTGCACATGCCTGACTAAAAATATCCAATTATACCAGGTGGCAGAAGACAGAAGTCAGGGGACAGAATACTAATGGCCTCAGGAAAGAAAATGTATCTATTTATAGTTGACTTCTGGCTCCACAGTCTTTATATTCATAAATTTGCAGGAGGAGGAACAAAATAATTAGGGCAGACAAACTCTGTAGATACTTTGGATTTTGTCAGCATCATTCATAGTGTGACTTAGTGAATATGAGTATAAATAGATTACCTCTGCAGCAGTAGAGCTGGGAAAGTCTTTCTGACATGAGCTCGCATACAGTGTTGTGGAGAGTAATGTGTAGTTGGTATCCATGGAGACCGTATTCAGGGTCTATGTCGTCAGGAGGGGGTTTGACTGTTGGCTCCACATAGGGACTGGAGGCAGAAAAAAAAAAAGGGTAAATTAAACTATAATGAGTGGAGAAAACATTTAGAAGGACATTTCGTTCGATAGACCTTTCAGAGGGTTTGTGGCCTGGAATCAATACTATACCGTAACTGTACTGTGCTCTCACAGGAAACCAGGAGAGGGTGCTATATCCACACTGAACTCAATTCCCAAGACTAATAGGTGTAGCACTATTATGAATGTTGTGTGGTCCTGATAATGTTCTTTAATGAACAGTGAGGCACTTTAAAGACCACAATATCACATATTCTGGATTACTTCTTATTTTCAGATAGATGGAGAACAACATACTGTATGAGCAGTTCAAAACAATTTTTTTTTTTTCTTCCTTCCTGTTTCATTTGCAGGATTACAAGTGTCTAGTATCTAGTATATATGAGGGGGGTCCTGACCCTACCCTTATAGAAAAAACACACCAATTTCACACGTATTAAAACTCGTGATCACATGTGACTACATGTGTTTTGCCTTTAGGAAACGTGGTTATAGGACACTTTCATGGTGTAATTTGTGAAGCCCATGTAGATTCCCATGTGAAAAGTTTTCCGTATATTTTCTGCACGTTATCGTATGTGGCAAGATGTGGTAAACGTGTCATACGTGTGATCACATTTATCCCATCTGGGAAAACATGGGAACCTCTGATCTCGCAGAATCATTTGAAATCAATCAATTTATTTCAGACTGAACACAACAAAACTCATTTCTACAATTATTTACCTGCTCTCTGTTTGGAGGTCTGCTAATAAATAAATTAAATTGCCGTCATGTTTGGCTAGAATTCAAACTTGCATGTTGTCATGTCCTCGTGGGAAATTATTCTTCAAAAATCCCTGGTGTAACTGGACCTGACACGACAAGAATATCATTCTTTGTATTTAATCCAGGGAGCTTCACATTATTGCCACAATGCTCTGGTGAAATACAAGTACCAGTGATGCCGACGCGTCAAATCTCCCCCTGCAGTGCATCATAGATGGGTCACACCAGGAGCATCGCGTGACTCCTGTCAGTTATTACATTCTTTGTGAATTTGAGCCACAACCTTCTGACACACAGACACACCACGTGAACCAAGAATGTGAATAGGAGGCATCTGTTCTTGTGCAGCCTACCAAACAGAGGATCCCTGGGTGCTTCTTTCCACCAGCCTGTGGAAATGGAGGGTGACCATGACGAAGGCAACGGAGCACTGGTCCTACAAAAAAACAAAAACAAAAAAAAAAGCCAAAGATGACATTTATTTTGCGATTAAAAATAAGTATCCATCGCGCTTGTTCAGCTGCTGTAAACGAATTAATTATGATTAAAAATGACATGGCTGCCTGTGAAGAAATTACCCTCCAGACACCGATGATGACGCCACACTGCAGCAACTTCAGCTGCACTAGTCTGTCCTCGCCAATGACCTGTGCGCTTTTAGTGAGAGCCTGCATGTCCAACGTTGCCATGAGTGACCTCCACCCAGGTCTGGCAGAGCAAGCAAAGACAACAAGCTTTTACTGAGAGAAGAGGGAACAGAGACATGGAGAGAGGGTGGGGATGGATGCCGTCTGTCTTTACATCTTTATGCCCGGGCATTTGAGGGCTATCCTCCTGACACCGTGGATCTGAAGGGTGGAAATCTGCTGGTAGTCGGGCATGTAGACTCCTGCGCTCCAGCACAGTGTCACAGAAGCATCAAAAAAGTGGGAGCAGCTCAGCTCTAAAGTGTTCTCCTGCCCTGACTTATCAGTGACCGTCAGTTCCCAGGTGAGGTTCAAGTTTCTAGAGAGAGATAACACAATGCAGAATTATGGCAAAAGGATTTTAAGGATGCAATAAAGGCACGTAGAGCACAGTGTGGTGGCTGACGTTATCAGGCTCCCTACTGTATAAGGCGGAAAACGGCTGACTCTCTGTTCCTTAAAAGCCACATAAAGATGCCAGTTGAATTACTGAACAAAATCTTCAATTCATTCCTTTGGCCAGTGTTAAGCAAAGCAGTCTGTTGCTTTTTAAATCAGGAAAATCACGAGTTTAATGGCTGTTTCGTTTCATTCGTCAGCTCCACGGACTAGTATAACTCCATTTAGGCTGTTCTTGCAAATGAAATGATATGCAACGAATGGAATGTAACCACAGCTGTTGTGATAAATCTCTTGATCCAATTCTGTCTAAACTGTGATTCAGGGCTACCCCCACTGTGATGCAGCCGGTGTCTCGCTGAGGCACCATCCAATATCAATTAAGTGGGGGAACAAAGCTAAAAACTGGAGCAGCCCAGGGGGCCCCAGATGACCCAGGGGATTTCACTCTGCACTGTCTGTATGTGTGATGTCTTGTGAAATGATTATTACCAAGGTAAATCGCATGCTCCTCAGTGTCTCTAACAGACAAACCCCCACAGGGAATTGTCTGAGTTGGTGAGAGGAGGGAGGAAGGGGAGGGTGGGCGTGCATTCTAGTGTGTGTGTTGTGGATGAAGGGTTGGGGGGGGCTAAGTAATTTATTTCAACAATTCAGACAGCCTCTGCAAGGAACACAATTATTTCTACTTCCCCTCTGTACCACAGCGACTGCCACAGAACTCAAAATTGAGTGCTGCACAGCCTCTAATCAGAGGTTATAAAAACACAGCAGAAACCGCAGTGGAGGTGGTGAGGGAGCTTTCCCCTGCGAGCCGGCATCCCCCTGAGCAGACATCACATTCAGACAGACACCTCCTATCTCACCTTTAATAAAAAAGTGTCATTAAGTGCAGTATGAAAAACAAACCACTCTTTGTTTTTGATTGCCAGCAGCTTGAACTGTCCTCTAGTCTTTACCCTTGAACTTTTCTCGACAGCTGGGGAAGATCTTCAAAGTTTTTAATGTTTTCTAACCACAAACAGTGCAGGGATGCCTCACACAGCTGCCTCCAGCTGTAAAACAAGCTAGACATGCTAAACAGAGGGGAAAATACGGATTACAACATCGCATATACAGTAGGATTCACACGCCTCCTTTCAAGATAAAGCAAACTATAAAACTAATTGAATACCAAATTAGATGAACTCAAACACAACACGTGTCCCTAGTGTCTGCTAAGTTAAATCAAGTGGGCGGTAAATTAAACACATAACTTCACTCAGGGTATCGACAAACTGGGGTGCCACCGTATCATGTTTTATGATACGATCAATTCTCAAATTTGTGTTGTGTTTAAACCCCCGGCTGCTGGATAACTGTTGTAATCTGTCTTCAGCTATTTGTCTCCTTTACTCCAGTGTAACAAAGTTAACTCAGACAGGAAGTACAATATACTATGACAGGAAGTTGCGTATAGAATTTTCCTAAAATGCGTTTTGTTTTATTTTTTTAAATCCCAATAAATCACCTTGCTTGCAAGTTTTGCGATATTCTGAATTGTAACCTCTGTATAAAGGATACATTTTGTACCAGCAGATTTTTTTTTTTTGCCATTACACAAGCCCTTCCCCTCGCATGCTTTTTCTAAACTGATTTCCAAAAGTGACTCTTGCCTCGCTTCGTCTCTTACCGTACCTGAGAACTCGCTCGGTTTGGCGGGGTAGACCAGTGTGACTGCTGATTTGTTCCAGATGTTTATTCCACTTGTACATGTCACATGCAGCTCTGGTGTTGAAGTACAGCCACTTCCAGGAGATCTCAGCTCCGTCCTCCATCTTCAACAGCAGCTCGTCGATGCACTCGGGTCTCCGCTTTTTATGCTTGCCAAACTCTGCTGTATAGATCTTCTGCCACAGAATGCTGCGTTGAGGGATATTGGAAGGTCGAGAACGTAGGTCAGTGGAAAAAGTTGATGAACAAAAGGTCTCATTATATTAATATGCCTGGTATGCTAACATGTTACAGGTCCGCTGTTCGAAGGTGCCAAAACATTTTCTGGACATTCTTTTAATGGGTTGAATAGGAATTCTGCTTCAACAAATTCAATGGCAGATTGTGGTCCGTCATATGAATAATCTTAATCGTTAAAAATAATGCCTCCGCGTATGCGATAGCCATAGCTGGCGGCATATTAAATTATGTTTTTTTTTTTTTATGTTTCCGGGTTGTCTGTCCAGCCGTACGTCCGTCTGTCTGCCCTGCCCTGTTCCTGTGAACGCAAAATTTTGAAGAATACCTTAATGGTATCATCTCAACTTTGGCAAATAGATTGACTTGGTGCCAAGGATGAACTCATTCGATTTCATGGGTCAAAGGTCAAGGTCACCGTGAGCGCAGTTCGACACGTTGAAATGAACATTCTATTCAAGGAACGTCTGGATGGAATTCCTTCAATTTTTTTTTAATTTCACTTTATTGCACAATCATTCACTTGGCCTCAAGGATGAACTGGTAAGACTTTGGGAGTCAAAGGTCAAAGTTCAAGGTCACTGTCTCCTCACATTGACCCATACTCATGAACACATTATTTAAGGGCCTGAAGGGAATGTTTTAAAATGTGTCACAAATGTTCACTATGCCTCAGCAATGAACTCATTAGATTCAGGTTTCAGGGTTCAAGTACAGGTGAAAAACTTGAACCTCCCAAACTTGTGTGAATATTGTCTTTACTTGCTGTTAGATTAGATAAACCTATCTGCCTATCTGTTATTGTGTATTTGACATCGAGTGGATTTTGTACTGACAAGCCGTGGATGACACTTACTTATCGTTGGCAAGCTTATCGAACAGCTTATTGATGTGGCTGATGCTGAAAAGTGCGGAGGCATCCAGGTATGACAGAATCTTAATCAGGATCTCAGATGGCAGTCTGCGGAAGAGGTAATGAGACATGACTACAAGGAAGTGACACCAGTGTTTACATGCCTCATGTTGTTCAGTTTGCAGCCTTTGTGACAAATGTGTTCTGAACAGGCTCCTTGGCAATCGTATCATACACCTCTGGCAATAAAGGCAAATCAACTACACATCGATGTTCTCATGTAGGAAAGCTGAATATGAATATGTGTATTGTAAAGCGCTCATGCAAGATTTGAAGTTAAAAACACGCCTAAATCACATGAAAACTACTGAAAATGGCACCGTTTTTTTGTATTTGAAGTTGTCATCCAGATGAGAGATATTGATCGAGTTTGTTTACTTACACCTGTCCTGGCTGATGATGCCACCGCTGTCCAATTAAACTACTTGAGTGAGTAATATATTCGTGTTCGTATTACCTGCCTGGTCAATCACTGACATTTACCTGCATTTGAAAAACTAGACGAAACTACTTCAAGACCAAATTAATAAATCATGCTCCGTGGTGTTTTAACAAGGGGAATGATACATAGTTCAGCTTTAAAGTTCAAATTATTCAAATAGTTAACCTCTCGCTGACACTTGGAGCTGTGAACATACAGAGGTGCTGATTTTTTTTTTTGTGTGTGTGTGTAAATTCTGGCATTTATAATGGTGAAAGAGAAGAAGATGACTAGAAGTAGTGATAACACAAGTCAGAAGATAAACTTATGTTGCATAGAAGAGCCACAATATTAACAGAATAGGCCTCTTAATATCTATATAAACAATGCTGAATTTATAAAATGATTGCGTATTCCATACATCGAAACTAGCGTTAAAATGATATGTTACTTTATTGATGATTGATGAGTGGATCAACATTAGTAACACCTGATCAGCAACAATTTGGATCTGTCAAATCATTTCGTCAGAAATCGAAGGAAACCAAAGGACAATTTTGACCTCATGATGCTACAACATACTCCTGTGGGGGAAATGTGTTCCAGGCATGTTGTATTATTTTAGTCTGGACCAAAGTGGCAGGCTGACCTAAATAAGACCCTTGAGCCATGTCACTTGCACAGCTAAAAATGACAGTCAGTGGGCACTGCTTTTTCTCTTGGTTCTTGTATAAATACAACGACTTTAGAGTCATGATCAGACACAATAATCAATCTGAACTGAAACCGAAACCGTGACTATCGTTATTCACTTTTTTTTCTGATGTTTGGCAATGGTTAACAGATTCATGAGAAATATAATGATGAAAATAATTTGCGAGCTGCAGCCCTGATCTGAAATAGATAATTGCATTAATGCACCGTGTACTTTTAGAGGAAAGTACTGTTTTCATTGTTTGAAGATGTTTTCACCCAGAAAACTGTGACCGGTGTTCAAAAAGTTGAGACGGAGGGAAAGTGTGCTCTTGCAGCTTTTGAGACAGCTTCTTAAAAAAAAAAAAAATAATAACATCGAAAATTCTACTTTCTTGAGCATATTAAAATTCAAAAAAGAAAAATACTCTGAATATTAAGCTGTTTTTAAAGTATCACATCCTCTTTTTTTTTTTTTTTTTTTTTAGCAGTTCACATATAAGAAATGACAGAAAAAGCGAGTTTGTACAGATAAGTAGTTAACAAATCAACAGTGCTCACTATGTCCTAGTGTTTCACTGCTGTATTACAGCCTATCTGAATGGGAAATTGCTTAATTTGAACACGTTGTCTTCCACCTGTATTGATTTGTACAGTGCTTCCGGTGTTTTGCGGTGATACGTCCCTTTAGACCCTGATCTGCAACCGTTTCTGAGCACAGCCTGGTTGAAGTGCAGAGTACAAATAACAGACACGAAGTAAACGTGAGCATGTTCTGACAGATTACCTTCCCAAAAAGTTAGGAGTTGATTCTGATGATTTTTTGCCAGTTCTTCTCGTCGTCCTAACAAGCTCCAGTCTGGAGACGACCGCTTTCGACGTCGCCATTTCTTTCACTGGTCCCGACCACCTCGTTAACGGCAAATACCGGTAGATAACGTTAATTTAAAGCCGCGTTTGTTTTGACAGCGCCTTTGCTGACAGTCCTCGGAGTATAACGCTGGAAAACTAAAATGTGCAAACAACTTTCTTCTCCTTTTTCTGTTGCCACATCTGTGGCAAAGAACAACGGCGGGAGGGTTGCTGCTGAAGCGTTTCTGAACTGTCCGCTTCTTGTTGCCATGGTGACCTCCGCTCGAGTTCCTTCCGCGAGGATAACCAAATCTTCCGGTGCGGAGTGTTACCTGCGCCTTCAAAATAAAAGCAGATGAATAAATGACTGTGATCAAACACTATATTGTGTTTTAGTTTTGATTTTACACAGCTCAATATCCCTGACCAGCTTTCTGCAATTAAAATTAAAGGGGTGCGAGAGTAATTCAGCAATGTCCATCCAGTTAGGTGGGGTTCGCAACAGACATTAAAAACAAAATTGTTAAAACTGAAGCAGCAGAGGCTGCAATACATTCAGTTTTCTTAAAACACTTAATTTCCCATATTGCAACTTGACTGGTCTTTTATTAGAGGACTTTTTACAAGCCCTTGTTACTCCACCCCCTCCCAGTCTAACAGGCTTTCTGTTGTAAATGTACAGATTTAAAAAAAACAATCTGAGATAAGCCTGATGACATAGCCACCTGTGTTAATGTCTCAGACTTGAGCAAGTAGTGCTAACTACTGTGCTAAATTCACTTGGTCCAGAGAAGCACCTGGACCAGCTCCACCCTAGTGAAGTCCGACATTGTGTGAAGGTTACGATTAGGGTTAAGATTAGGGTTCGGGGTTAGGTCGAGACAAGCTGACTGACAGTTCAATAACCAATCATAGCAGTGTGCGCTGTCTTCAGGTGGGGCTGGACCTACTATATAGAGGTGAAGCTGGACTCGGTCCTGCCTCACCCAATTGCTCTTCTCCAGAGCTTCAGAGGACATCAGACAACAGTTTTAACATGTAAGGTGATGCTCACTATCTTATAAACCTAATATAACATCAGTGGGGTGCCATCAACTACTGGGCTACCAAACCGAACTGTGCATATTAGAAAGGTGAAACCACGCAGCACAAGTATTGATTGATTGGTGGATAAGAAAACAAGTTTCACCAGGATGGTGGAATTATTTGTTCAAATAAATCGATAAGAGTAGAGACTCACATGTTGCACTGACTTACTTTAATTTCTGGAGGCTTTGCCGTAACAACATGTATCTGAACCCTTACCCCAACTCTCACCCCAACCCTGATTCAAATCGTACCTATAAAATTTGGTGGTTTATTTTGAAGGAAGAAACTGTTGTCCTAAAATTTAACTGAACAAATCGATTCCAGTGCCCACAATGTGACAAATATGACTACACACGCACCAAAGTAAAGCCTGTCACTGTAAGTTTTAGCAGGCACAGTACAGTCTGCTATAACCTTTCTCTGGGTTACCAATATAACTCATCAGGGTGTTCGCCCAGCTCTTGTAGGGGAGGAACAGGCAAGATTGATGCTATTTGCCTCCCCAAGATAGAGGTCACATCGTAGTGATGCAAGACAAGAGAGGCATAGCACAATCTCCCTCCCTCTGTCTCCTCTCTCTCCTGCCTCTCTGTGAGGTTTCGTTCAGTCCTGCAATGAGAGAGAACTCACAAATAAAGCAGTTTGGGAGTCTGACCTCATTTCAAATATGAAAATACAGACACAATTATAGCTGCACACAGACAGATGGACTGGCAGACAGATGGGACAGGCAGATATTTATTTTAAAGTGGGTATGTTAGACATGGTGAAGCATATGGTGGTGTGACCACACAAAGTGGACCTCCTCTGACTTTTTTTTCTTTCATTATATGTATAATATTTGCAGCAGAGGTTTAAACAGGTATGGTAGGAATGTGGACTCACTTTCTTGTGACGGAAAGGTCACTAACGAAATGACTCTGTATTAGGAAAAATGAAATCTAAGTCACAAGTGAGAATATAAGTCCATGTGTAATAAGTACAGAAAAACACAAAACCAAGCAGATTGAAGATAAGTCCTTTGGTTTGCAAAAGCAGATGGCGCGCTTTAAGACCCATCACACAATCGACCTCCCCATTCCTGGAAGCCAGTAGGCTCTGCTAGCTGTCAGGGAAAATAACCATAATGCTGTTGTCAGTCTCGCCGATCAGCTTGCCCGATGGAAGTGAAGTCCCTCTTAGGGCAGCAGCAGCAGCAGCAGCCCCTGGTATAGTAATGCCATGTAAGCCACATCCCCTTTTCCTTGCATGTCCCCCGTACTTGACATTTGATGTTTTCTGTACTAGCTGTGTGTCCTTCTGAAGGCCTGGGGGCAGTTGTGGCTCTTGGATACCTGATGTCACTCTTCCGCATGGTTTGTCAGTCAGCTCTGACAGCGCAATGTTTGTCAGATGGGACTGAGAACGAAAGGAAGAATTAAACGTGATTAAATCTAAAATAATGTGTTTTCTTTTCAGTGGAGGACTTGGCATGTATGGAAGCATTGTTTCACAAGTCACATATTTGATTTTGTGTCAGGTCTTTTAATGCTTATTCACAGTGGCATTCTGTACTTTCAGATTTGTTTCTTCCGCTCATCCCATCCATTTGCTTACATGTATTTCAAATACTAATCCGAGCCCTGAATTGTAAGAAATACAGTGTTTTCGTCACACATTAACTTGAGTGGATGAAGATGAGGACAGTCTACACCCTGTGTAAATTTGAGCTCCATGCATAATTTAGCAATTTAGCATATCTTTAAGTAGGAAAACAGCAGCTCATTAAAGGTCTTACATGAGGGTTCACCACTTATGAAGCCCACTCTCAAACCATTCAGAGGTGTGAAGCACTGAAGGGACTCTCTACAAGGCCCTTCAAAGGATGATGACATGTCAGGAATTGAAAAGAAAAGGCTAAGGGTGGTACAGAGAGGTGCAGGTCATTCTCTGTGATGTGAGCATTTTTGAAGTGTCATCCGCTTTCAACTTCCTGATGGGATCTTTGTTGATTTGTGATGTGGTCCTAAACGAATTCCCTGATGTGCCAGTATGCACACCATCTATCAATGAAATGTGGAAGCAAAATACCACACTAGTTTATTGTTTTAATCATTTTCATGCTTTAATTTTTACCTTTCATAAACCGAAACACAATCTGCACCATTTATATCCGCCACTGGATGGCGCACAAGGATCTGTATTGGCCTCATAAAATCGCTCGTTTAAGTCTCAAATTAGGAACATATACATGCATGCTGAATGTACCATACAACAGCAAGGTTATCCGCTGCAGCCCCCTTCATTTCGTATTAATCAGGGAGAGACATGAGGAAACCACTGCATATAAATAACAGACACACAGAGAGCAAGTGATCTTTGCCGTCCTTAGGGGGTCCTGAGCTCACAGCATTGAACTGTAAACAAACCCATTAGTCCACTCATGTGCTCTTAATTGCGGGATACTTCTGAGGAGTCTTGTTGCAGTGGCTACACACAAAGCATGGGCGTGAGTTGTCCCTCGAAAGAGAGCCCAGAGATTCTTGCTTTTTTTGCACCAGCGATCTGAGCGCTCAGTTTACAGTCTGGGAGAGACAGAGAGCATACCAGCGGGATGGATAGCACAGGTAGGTCGTGCTTTACCTTTTTCTCGGAGGAAACGCCTGAAAAGTGCTTGTTTCACTATATTTATCAAACAGACCGAGGGTAGATGATAGTAACAGCATTTTGGTTATTTTAATTTGGCACAAAGTGCTGCGGCGCACAGTTCTATCTGTAAACACTGCGCAGGAGCAGAAATAATAGGTTTAATCAAAAATGGAAAATTAGAAAACGAATTTCTTTAGTGTTACTATTTCGATTTTTGTATTTACTGATAGCAGCTGCTTTTCATTTTACGCACAAGAGTCATTTTACGCACATAATATATATTCAGTTTTAAACTATATCCAATTCCATTCCTGCTACTGTCTTACATGAAAACTTAATTATTTTCTCTCATATCATCAGGATTTACAACAGCTGTCTGAATACTCTCCCAAATTCAACTAAGACGCACGGGAGGGAGGGGAGTCTCAGCCGGAGAGAGTCTGTGTGCGTCTGTGTGTCAGAGGGTGTTTGAGAAAGTGAGGCAGCATCACAGATAGAGGAAGAGAGAGGGGAAGAGAAAAGGGACTAAGTCTGGACCAGGTGATCGAGTACTAACAAACCTCCAAGGGGCTGCCGGGTTGTATCAGTGTGCACGGGATCAGCGATCCAACCATGGTGCCAGCGCGCTGCCCGGGACCCTGTGCCGTCCTGGCACTGGCCCTCCTCTTGGGATGCGGCATGGTATCCTGCGTCGGCCAGAACGACACGGAACCCATCGTGCTCGAAGGGAAGTGTCTTGTGGTGTGCGACTCGAACCCTTCCTCGGACGGAGCGGTCACCTCCTCACTTGGCATTTCAGTCCGCTCCGCTGGGGCAAAAGTGGCTTTTTCCGCCGTGCGTGGAACCAACCATGAACCGTCAGAGATGAGCAACACGTCCATGACCATCTATTTTGACCAGGTCAGATGTCTACTGAATTTAGCTCGAACACACTTCACCGAGAGTCTAATATAAATCAGTTTTGGCGCAATATCTTCAATTTGCCGTGTGTGTAGAACTTGTTTAAGGTCATTTTTCGTTGCTTTTCTATCATTGCTGACACTGTGAACTAAGCTCCGAATATCCCTAAACCCAAGGATATTGCTGATTTTTCTTCGAAAAGGGTTAATCTAATGCTGTGCGTAATTGGCGTGATTTGGAGATGCGCAGTCAAAACTAACGATCATCCATGCAGAATCATGTATCACGTATGCATCTTAGGCCTGCGTCGCATTTACGTATGCATTGTGTAGCTTATGATTAGACCTTCCAATAAGTTTTCACGACTGAGGTATTTGGACAGCGGCCTATTATACGCATCAAATTAGGAACCATCCCAAACTGCAACTGAAGCGCAGCCTAAAACATTTGGCAAACCTGACTCAGGCTCTCTGAGACGTCTCTCTGCAATCACTGTGCATAGGAGACACAAACCATACAATGCCAGAAAACAAGCTGTTGTGTAGAGTGAAGCATGCACTTGGGGAAAAAAATTAAGCACTGTTTCACTGCGCCCTTTTCTGGTCACAGGTTTTAGTGAACATCGGCAACCATTTCGATCTCAAAGCAAGTGTTTTCCAGGCTCCAAGAAGGGGGATTTATAGTTTCAGCTTTCACGTTGTGAAGGTCTACAACAGACAAACCATACAGGTGAGCAATTATGAAATAGTTGGTCTGCGTTCAGCATTTAAGAGATGGAATTTCAGTGCATATAATGAGCAAGAGGCTCAACACCAAGCTTGTCTCTGCTGTTCCCTGCAGGTGAACCTGATGCAGAATGATTATCCGGTTATATCAGCATTCGCCGGTGACCAGGACGTTACGAGAGAGGCGGCCAGCAACGGAGTACTGCTGATGGTTGAACGGGAGGACCGGGTCTATCTGAAGCTGGAACGGGGCACCTTAATGGGCGGATGGAAATACTCCACCTTCTCAGGCTTTCTAGTGTTTCCTCTATAATCTAATGTGCGATGCTTCATGTCGCATGGGACTCTGCTTAGGTTGAGGAACAAAAAACATGCCATTTATTTTTAACTTAAATAACTGTCAGCCAAGGAAGCCGACGAATATCTGTATACCTACAATCGTCCACTATCTAGTCAAATATGAACGTTTCCTTGGAGTTTCATATATTCAAATCCATCAGTCAACTTTTACGCAATCTGGATGATTAAACGTATTGATCGGCCAGTGGCGTGCGCTTGTCGGGTACGTGGATTTTTTTTCCTTGCTTGGAAAACAAACTTTGCCGACAGACAAACGGGTGAACCTGGACAAAATGGACAAGGGAGAAGATGAGGAGTGGAGGAACTGATGTCCTGGACAGGCCGAGTCTGTTATGCTCTATTTTATGTTTGTATAGCCTTAAAGAATATATGGTTTCCGTCCAAGTGAAGTATATGGAATTATGGACAGCCAGAGAAGACGTGCTTTCACGCCCAAGGCATTTTTTTGCACGAATGGAAGTTTTTTCTTTATGTTTTGTGCTGTCAATGGTGTTGCGTTTGGATGCTGAACATATTGAAAATAAGCCAAATGTAGTCCGCCGACGAGTTTATTAAAAGAGAAAAAAGGCGACATATTTCAGCCACCAGAGACGACTTAGAGCCCTTTTATTAAAAAAAAATAATAATAATTATATAATTTATAAAGTACATATTCACATTATTGTGTGTTCTACATTTCGGAATCTGCGTAGCTTTGACTGATTTAATGTTCAGTGACGTTGCTCACCAAATGTACATTGTGGAAATAATAGAATCCCTATATGTCCCGCTTAATAAAATATATTGTATTGTATAGGCTAAGCGCATTTATCACTTTTTATTCATATGACTTTATACTGAAAGGAAAACAAAATGGTTTGTAAATTAAGACAGACACGCTCAAAGGCCTCGAGAGGAAACAGGTAACTGCGAGCAGCTCACTTTAGTCGCTGTCTGAGGTGCTGAAATACACCAACGGGCTTTCTATTAAAAAAAAAAAAAGTCACGTAGCAACACTTGTTATAAGTTAAAGACAGACGTGACATTTTTTTTTAAATAAAAAATAGAGAATGGAAGTAAACTTTAATATGATCATATTCAGAGCCTGTTTTTGTTTTTCTCATTGGAAACTGTGATATGATTGTTGAAATCTGAAATCTAGCCTGCCTTCATGAATACATGGTGACTGGAGCAAGTACTGCGAAGCGTACCTGAACGTCGATTTACTGCACAGCACGGCACTGGAGGCACGGATACAGAAATTGTTTTCTTAGTGAAGAGCCGAATCCCGCATAAAATAGACATTCACAAAAGCCATTAAAGCGTCACAAATATCATCTAAAGTGTCGCCTAACAAGTGCAAACTTTCCAGACCCTGAGGTGTAAGTTTCTGTTTTATCACATGACTGGATTCCATCTATTTGGAAAATTAACGTTCTTTCGGATGACCCCCCCCCCCTCCCTCCCTCCTCTCTCTCATACACACTCACAAACACTCTTATGCTAGTCATACCCCCCCCCCGCCCCCCGAACTTCAAGACCACACTGGAGTCAAAATAATGCAGGTGACTCGGTCCAATCAGCAAAGGCAAAGTGCAAGAATCTAGCTTTTTTTTAAAACAATTTTTTTTTTTTTTTTTTTTAATGGTATCAGAAAATATGGCTGAGGAAAAACACGTTTTTTTCTCCTGGGAAAATTTTTAGCAATTTACCTGCGATAATATATTCAACAAAACTTATTTTATTAATTTAATTTACAGGTTTAAAAAAAATAATAATAAAAAAAAAACTTTCTGTGGGAAACATAAAATGTAAAATATGAAGGACATTTGCTGTCTTTTATGATGTGCAGTGAATGAGGTAAACCCAGGTGAAAGCCTTGATTGATTTCCCTTGTTAAGTCTGTGCCCATCGCAGATGAGACTTTGGGGGCAATTGAAATGTGGACTGAGCAGAAGCGCTGCAGCTCAATATCAAAAAGATGTCCCCACTGTTTTGAGCAATATTAGAAGTTGGAAGTTGCCTTGAGTCTTGAATTTTGCAGGTCAAGATAACTGATCTCCCTTCTGTGAGTCTATTGGATAAAAGTCTGTAAACTTGTGCTTCAGCTTACGTTGGAAAATGTAACCTTTTTTTTTTTTTTTTTTAGTGCTGCGGGCCTCTGTTGTATTATGAAGTTTGCTGTGTTAACTCTAGGGATGCTCACCTCTGAACGTCCTGTATGAAAGCTGGGATTGAGTGTGCCTACAAACAGTATGACACTGCTGAAGCAGGTTCTTCTGTTGGAGAAAGTTTGAAAAGGAAAAGTAGAAAAACAATCACAAAACATGAATTTGTAATTACTTAACGTGAAATCCCATATGGATGTCACACCTCATCTTTAATTTGCTTAGATCTGTCTTGGATAATATGGATCATCTGCCAGTAAAAAAAACTATTGGGTCTTATTGGTAAAGTTGGTTGTGCCATTGAATTACCTTCCTTGAAAGTAGATTTAAATTGGTTTCGGTGGAGAAGTGTTGTCATCTTTGAAGGTCATGAAAAAAAGTTGAGAAAAATGCAGGAAAAAGAGAATAAGGGCTGAATCACTGCTGAAATTCAGAGATTTTGTAAGGACAGATCTGTGTACAGTGATGGTTTTCTCAGTCAAGCTTAACACAGCTAAGACTTTGGTTGTAAAGCTTCACAAAACCCTGTAGTTATTTATTTCAGATTTTAGAATCGACAAGGGTCTTAAGTGACTAGATGCAGACTGTCTGATTGGTTGAGCCTCATAAATCTGATCCTCATCCTCACAATCCTCAAAATCTTTCTGTAGAGGAAATGTCCATTTAATACAAAGCCATCATGACATTGGCAGAAAAAAAAATCTTTTGTTTATGAGAAATGTACAAAAGCTGCCAGAAGAGTTAAGAGCCACATTGCAGCACTTCCTGATAATCTGTTGCTTGTTGAAACATATTGACACACCACCATGGCTCTGTGTCAACATAAGAAAACGTGCAAGTAACTCTTTGTTCAACCGGGCTTAAGAATGAACACCACCAGCTGCTGCATAGTTGACAATATACATACGAGCAACTAGAAACGAGTGTTTGCTTGCTTCCTCTTTTTTTCCCCCTTTTTTTTTAAGCATACCTTCATCTTGTGTATAACGGAACAAAACAGCTGAGAACAAAGAAAGAGACCTGCTGATAAGCTGCTGATGCCAGCAATAGGACAGCACAAAGCAGCACAAACTGCCAGCAAATCATCGTGATTTGGAGAGGCTGTTAAACTGGCCTATAAAGTGCTAATCGTGCCCATACCGGAATGAAATGTCAGTATCCAAACAATCCTCGCAGATAATTGAGATAGCCATCAGTCGAAAGTCAGTGCACATTGCAAATGAGACATAAAAACAAAAAACCTTTCTTGGTTATTGCATGATAATAAGTCTGACTAAACCACTTTTTTCATGTAAATAATCTAACTTTGATAGATGGGCTGATTAAAGTGTAGCAGTATTTGTTGAAATCCTTGTCTAGACAGACTGTTTGCAACTTAGTATGCATGTTGTACTCAAAACAAAGTGTCAACAACACTATTATTGCAAAAATATTGCTCATCTTAACAGGACTTTTTGTTTGAAACAGTAACTGCAGAGGCACCGACAATATCAGAGAGTATAAATGTAAGATTTTTCAACTTCCATTGTACACCAGACTTGGGTCTGTTTTTATTGAAGCACAGATGGCATTTTACTGGGCTTTGCAGGACACATACAGATATTTACTAAACTTACTCATATGGCTTTTTAGCTTTTAATTTTTCTTCCATGGCCATGAATAGAATATGTCCTCATGACACACATGTTTTGAGGGGACCCATGTACATGCAGGAATATCACAGGCCGGTGGGACCCTCGCAGTGGGGCGCGCTCTATGCATTGGCGTTTAAATTATGTAATAGACTCATGTCAGTTATTCTTTAATGAGGGTGTTTTAGTGAGTAAACACCCACGCAGAAGAAAAAACGGGAGTCACATTTACACTTATGACTACACCGAACACGCACACGCGCGCGCGCGCGCACACACACACACACACACACACACACACACACACACACACACACACACACACACACACACACACACACACACACACACACACACATCTTAATTCCTGCTCATTCAGCCTTGAACAAAGTGGCTCCTATTTGAAAACATCTAAACATATCTTCAATCCACTGTAGAAAACAACATAAAAAAACATTTTAGAAATAAGAATTAATTCGCCTCGAGTTGATTTGAAAGCTGTCTTCTGAAGATCAAGACAGCTTTGACATTCATTTCAGTTCCTCTTGTAGTCGCTAAATGTTTAATTACATTGCCTTTGCATATCGTCAGTGGTTGATTTGTTCAATCTTAACAAGGATGATAGTTGGCAGGTTTAATGTCAGCTTTTCTCAGTTTTTCTTTTTACATGTTAGCGAGAAAACAAATTCATGCATCATCTGTGCAAATAGGATGAATGCCTCCCTCCTCCTCTTCCTCCTCCTCCTCGCATCAAAACATCCCCAAAATGTCTTTATTTGTAGTGAATGTCAAAGGCTCAAGGTCTTTTAGTGGGATCAAAAAAAACAACTAAAAATGAAACCTTGCTCTTGCTTGATGCTGAGACCCTTCCCCAGCCTTGCTTGCAGTACAAACAAGTTTCAGCTCTCCCTCTGCTCTGACATTATGCACCATTTGTGTCATAACTTTGCTGCTATGCACTGTTTATTTATTTAACTTCACGCCGCTGATATTCTTCCCTTACACATCAAAAATGCTATATATAACACACTATTTAGTCTCGGATTCATTTCTAAATATACAAAAAAAAAAAAAAAACAGCTGACACATTCGTTGATTTAAGTTTGATCTGTTTAAATACTTTTTTCATAATGTAGGTAAGGATAAATAAATCAGTGCTTTCACCTTGAAACATCTTTTCACTCGTCTGCAGAGTTCAGTCTTCACAGATTCTGATAATAGTGCATTCTGAGGATAAGTTTGACCTCAAGTAGAGTTCTTTCTCTCCTCTTACAGTCTTCTTCCCAGCTAACATTTACTTTCCCTTTCAAAGACCCATGGTCAAGGAAACAGGTTACGACCACTGTCGGTGCACTGAGACCCTTAACAAATGGCTTCCTGACCCATCTTGAATCCAAACCCATGGTTAAACAGCAGAGGAGTTGAGCACTCTGAAAGCTGCAGAAGGTAGCCGAACAACAAGCTGCGCTCTTTAGCTATGAACTCCAAACTCAACAATTATTAAGTAATTATCTCTAAATGTGATTTTTGACCAGTGAGGCCAAGTTGGATGGCCTGTTTGGATTTATCCAGAATTTCTATAGCTCATTCTTCTATTCTCTTCCAATGGGATCCAGTGAGGACATGCATTGTACCTTTTTCCAGTCACACACTGCCAAAGGAGATAGACCTTAACAAGATTTTCAACCTTTCCTTTTGATTGCAGATGAGCTAAATACATTGATATGGGTGGGGGGAGGAGGGGGGGGACCCTCAGAAAAGGTGTATTTTGCCATAGACTCATTTTCTTCCAGTCCTAGTCCCTGTTATGGATGAAATTGCCTTAAGTGTGATTGTGAGTGTGAATAAGCCTTTCGCAGCATTATTTTTATTCAAGCTGTTCCCAGGCAAACCACCAGGCAGTTCCTTTTGGGTCTGAAATGACGCTTAGGGGCCCACTCAATCTAATATCGAATGTGTCTGCGAGTTAAAAAGAATTGTATGCTGAATGTCAGGATTTATCACCAGCTTTAATAGCCCAGACCTCTTTATATCATTTTTAAAACCTCTTTCCATAGGTTTCCTTCCAAATGGGCCCTGCTAATTTCACGGGCCACAGTAATGGGCACTTTTTGTCAGCAGAACATCGAGACGTAAACTGCGTGAATCATAAAACCACCTGTGCCCTCTTCTGCTGAGGAGCACTTTCATGCTGGCATCAAATATTTAATATTTAATGGCAAAACTACATTTGACCATTTATTTATATAAACCGTACATCCTGTTGAGTCAGAAATTTCACCTTCAGGTTTGATATTACAGTTGTGCGGTGACCTAGCTAATTTGCACTTGAATAGAAAGACACTGACACTTGAAACGGAGAATACACTGAGAGGATAACATGTGGCAGTGGCTTGTTAATAATGCATTTGTTCGCCAAACAAATAAATAGACGCATAACAGAGACAAACATCAGTCACAGAACCGCCTCTGTGAACAGGCCCATCCCTGAAGAAATGGATGGGGGGGGAGAGAGAGAGAGAAAGACAGAGAAAGTCTGTTTATTCCTTCTGCCACAGCCTGCAATATCCATACTGCTGAAACATGCAATTCCCCAAAGAAAATACAAGACCCCCCCCCACACACACACACACACACACACACACTCACACACACACACACACACACACACACACACACACACACACACACACACACACACACAGACAGTAGACAACACCGAGCTAAGCTTCCCCAGCTCATATGAGCAACTCCTTGATGTGATGGTTCCAATACATCATCTGTCGACACATTAGATTCAGGCACAGCAAGGCTGAGACAAAGCATCCAGGACCCAGCACCTAACCAGTTTAACTACATTCATTAGAATGGAGCGGGGGGGAAACTGTGCCTCAGCACTACTGGCTGCGATGGAGGACAAAACACACACTGTGAGTTGTTGATCCTCTGAATCACGGATACACACGCAGAAACACGCACACATGCAGAAACACACACACTTGTGTGCCGCTCATGTGCATACATAGTGATAGTGATAGACGTGACAACACTGCAGCAGCAGTGGGACTATTTTTACAGGTGTAGGTGTGGATTCTTATGGTCATTTTATAGATTATTTGGAGGAGATACAGCACTGGGTTTAATAAGGTTACATTTATTGCGCCTGTAACTGGAAATAAACATCACCAATCACAACAAAGAAACCAGTATACAGTAGTGATATTACTAATTGAAACAGATATAGCTCAGGATTTCAGAGTCTTTATTTCAGTTTGTTTTCTCAGCAGATGAGACCAGAAATACCACCAGTCAGACATCACCTGTTCGTTTTTTTTTTTTTTTCATTTAAATTTTATGCACGCAGTTTTATAAAAAATAGTGTGCTTTAAAAAATACAATAAAAAAGAAGACAAGCTAAATAAAAAACACAATCATCAGTGGATGTGAAAAGTCAAAGTGTCAAAAACACATCAAACCTTTCTATAAAGTGATTTTCATCACCCTACAAATGTTAATAGTATGCTCTGCTGTAGATTATGGCATTCACCCAGCTCTGTGATGGAATGTGGAGTATCTACAACTACACAAGACCTGTTGTTCTGCACTGTTGTTCAACACTGACAGAGATGCGAGATGCTTACTTATGACTCTGTAGTGCTTTATAGACAGACCTGCTACAATACCATCTATCTAGGTCGCATGATAGGACCTATACAAAAAATCAGCCTTTAATGAAGCACACAATGCAGTTATATGGAGAATCTCAAGAATTAGAGCTGAAAAGGATAAACCATATGTGGCCAATACTGATTTTATCCTCTGGTCATGTTTGATGTCACGTGGGCTCATTTTTACATGAGAATTAAGCTGAACTGAGAACTTTTCAACACATAGTTAATGAATGGAAATGGCTCATATTTATGCAAAGAGGAAAGTTATTATTCCCATGACACAGGAAGTGTTCACGAGGAGCCAAATTTTAGCAGTTTATGCAGCGCTTTCTCACCTTACAGAGATTGAAGCTCATTACAGGAAGTAGCAGTGGCAGATATGGCACAGTGAGTTTTAACAACTGCAATAAATACCTTGCTAAACTCTACACATTTCGACTCGGTAAACAAACTATTACACGCGCAATCTTCTTTTTCCACAATCATTATAATATGGTTTCAAAATTAATACAAAAATAAATAAAATAGATTGAAGTAAATATTTTAGACATCAGCGCTTTAAATTTACTTGTCATAAACACATTTAAATATTTGCAGAAAAGCACTGTTTTGATTGTTGCTTTATTTATGCTGCTTACTTTTATTTCTTGCCATTAAAAAAGTGCTTTTAGGTTTGCAAGTCTGCATAAATATTTGAATATCTGACAGTAAATTAGAAAATGTTTGGGGAGCAGGGAGGCAATTAAGCACAGCATTGTCATCATTAAATGAAAAACGGACTCCTATCAGTGGCAACAACAAAACGTAAAACAAAGATTAGAAAGTTCTTATGTGGAAAAGATGCCAGTTCATTGTTTTAAATTGGTGACAAAATTATACTTGACCTTTTTTTGGTTTGAAAATAGTTAAGGTGATAAAATTAAGCAGGCTGCACAATCTTGCATAATTATTGTTCATCCACAGACAAGAAAGTAAAGCTAAAAGTGAATCTCAGGTTCATGGTAACTCATCGGTGTTGTGACTAGAAACAATGCTGAAAACAAGATACATGTGGACAACCTCAGACATCATTATTTCTGTCCTAAATAGGCCGTTTTCCTGCAGTCCTAAATGATGCTGCCTTTTACTAATGATGATAGCAGCTCAGGATGGTCACTGCCTCTACCTGCTCTCAGAGAATTGTTTTGGACACACACCTACATGCTTTATTTTAGACAAAGAGACATGTCATAAAATATAACTGTTTTTTTGTGTGTTTTTTTTTAATAATCTTCACAGATGTGTTCCTGCAAAAGCTAGACATTTAACCCTTTCTGGGAACTTGCCAAATCCTTCTTTTGTTGCTGTTGTGGTTTCAGCACCCCATTTATTGGCAGATTTTTGGTCCTGACTGGTTGTTCCAGCTTCACAGTACAGTACATTACACTATACTCAGAGGAATTGTAAGTGTCAGGAGAAATAGGATGGATTTAAAGAGCTCCTGCATTTCTCAATAAAAAAGGGTTTTACAGGGGAAATATACATTTCAAGAGGGTAAATGTCTTTTCAATGGACTTGATATTCATGTCATTACTTTTTGCCTATACACCTATTACAAATTCCAGTATTGACAAATTGCATGTTTCAGCAGGATAGATCAATGTCTCCATGGAAAAGGAAATAAAAGCCTGAGCATGTCAAGCTCATCTCATCATAAGCATATGGGTGGAGAGGCTTATGGAGGGATTGAATTGAGCCTGTGTTCATTTGAGTTTCTCTGCCTCAGGCAGCGCGGGGGACCTTGAGGAATGCTACAGGCATGTTTAAGGGCAAAAAAAAAAAAAGGAAAAAAGATGGGAACTGGGAGGCTGCAAAGTGGAGTTAGGTCTGTGATCAGTCCAATGGAGTGAAGATGGAAATTCATCTCACTGTCAATAATCACATTCATTTCCCCCCACCTGACATTAGAAGCTCGAGGAAGGAATATGCTTTCCATAATTACTCAAAATAAATAATGACATTTAAAGGAGTAGCTTGACATGATGGGAAATAGATTTGGCTTTTTTGTTGCGTTTGTTGTTGTTGGCTCATGTCTGTACTGTAAATATGTAGCTAATAATGTAATTTTATTGTCATGTACTTGCGTGAAGCACTTTGAACTGCCTTGTTTTTATTGTCTTTTAAATGCAATTTCAATTTCTTCTTAATATCTTATTTTGAAAATATTTCCACACCTCTGTAAAAGACTTTTGAATCCTCATGTGTGTGACTAATGCTATATGTAAAAATAAACTGACTAACAGCGAGATACAACCAGTCTGGCCTGGTCTATGTTTTCAGGGATTGGTTGCCAGTAACCTGTCCCAAATTAATTTAGTGAATAGACCGGGTCTGGCCTCACTCCAGTGGGGATTTTTTTTTTCCAGTCGTTGCATCCTAAGGTTACCCTCGGGTTAATTTTGAAACTATCGGAGCAGCCTTTAACCAATCAGCCTTCACCATCATATGACATATTAAAAAAAAAAATAAATAAATAAATGTATTTCCCCTTGTGGGATTAATAAAGTAACTATCTATCTTTGTTTGCTGAAACTGGCCAAGCGATGAACAACAGCGACCCTCCCGCAGTGTAAGCAGAGTGCGGCGCCATGTCCGCCTTCTTTTCTTTTTCTTTCAAAAATGTTAAAGCATTGTTTCTCCTCTGGCTTCATTTCCTCAATATTTTCTATTCTTGCTCAAACTGTTTTTAGTGTTTGAGCTCACTCTTCCACCACCGCCGCCATTGTTAAAACTACATTTCAAAATGGATGCTTGACTTTAGTGTCACCGCACTTAGCCACCCACAATGGTTGCTGTTTGACACACCCTTCAGAGTGGCTGAGTAACCCCCATGCGACCAAGGTTTCCAGACTGTAATCACAGTGAGGACTGAAGCTGAGTGATAGAATGACAGAGTCAGGCTAGTGCCTAGAGATATAGCAGTGAAGAAACAGACAATTCAAACACAGCAATAGCCTGATGACCGAAGCTAACAAGATACATATTTACAAGTATAGAGACATGAGAGGGGTATCAGCCTTTTCATCAAAGTCGTATTAATAAAGTGCAAAACAATATTTCCTGGTCTTCTTATATTTGCTCAGTCAGATTTCTAAAAATCACATCTTGGCTGTTTTAACACCATTATTCCATGACATGTGATGCACTCGTTCTTTGGCAGGAGAATGAGCTTGTGTGTTTACTCCGTGTGGTCTATGGCTGATTGAGAGCGTGCGTTGGCTCAGATAACATGTTTAAAGGATGCATTTGAGCCAATCCACTTTGGGGAAAACCATGTGTGGGATCAACGTTGGCATGCTGATGAGTTTTGCTCAGGTGTTGCCAGAGGCACCATGATAATGGTCAGAGCATGCAGAATCCTTCCAGGTGCACTGATAGTTCAGGAGGAATCGATGAAATACACACCAAAGCGTCAACACACACTGAAGTGATGCTGAGGCTCATCATTTGCAACGCAGAGACATCATACTCAAAGGTGAGAGGTCAGAGAACTTTCACTGTCCAGGAAATTAAATGCAGCCATCATGGCTGACCCTGACACAGTATCTCCAGAGAGCTGAATCCTCCCCACAAAGCACAAACACAAGGATCCTACCTACAAAGCATAAAACCCACTGAAGGATTTCTTTATTTTGAATACTTTAATGTTCAGTATATTGAATAAAAACTTAATTCAGAATTATTTAAAACCATTTAGAATGACATGACAGCATAGCCGGCGAGTGCTTAGAAAGTCCATTATGTTCTGATGCTACTGTCTGGTTTGTGTTGAGATTTGTCCAATCAGAGTCCCTCCCCATCCACTCTGCCCCAGTTCTCGAATAGTCCCCATCTGGTTTGACAATCTGTTTTGATGGAAATCAGTTGTTTTTTCTCCTCTCTCATCTCTGCTCTGCTCTTGCATTTTTTTGTACTTGAAGTTTCCCTGCGATCATGGCTCAGACGCTTCAGATGAAACTTGGGCATGATCACAGTCTCTTTCCAGCATCGCCACCAGTGCCTCGCAGTGCTCACGCCCCAGGGGAGTGGAGCCTTGTACAATAGGATCCCTTAAATTTCACCTAAAATAGGACTCCGAGATTATTGAGATGGAAAGTGAAGTGTGAGGTCTCCATGCCACTGTAAAAAGAAACAGTTTTTTTTTGACCATCTGTCATATTTTTCAGTCTTGATTTTTTTTCAGGCTGTTTCATCTTATTCATCTCACGAGACCATTAGTCAGTCTAATTGTCTTGTAGATCTTTAAAGGAGCTGGAAAGGGGTGATTTTATTAAATTTGATCTAGTTTTCACTGAAATACACTTTATTGTTCTCTTGAATAGCAACTGACAAGGTAGCTCCTTTAAAGGGGTAGCAGATTAATTCATCTGTTATTTTGATAAACTGAATCATGAATAACAAAACAAAACAAAAACTGGATGAAACTGATGAATTATCCATGGAAGCTGTTCATTTTGTCTGTTTATTTCAGTCTGACTTTTATGCAAAATGAATAATAAGTTAATGTACCAAAAAGTGTGTTAAATTTCAGCTGGCAGGAAAGTTTTATCAGCTCTGCATACCTTTGGATGTCAGTGTTGAAAGAGTAAACACTGTTAAGAGAGTCAGCAAGAAAACAAGAGAGGGGAGTCGACTCCCCCTCATCGCCCCTCCCTCGTCTATCTCTATGGAATAACTGTGACTACCATCACAAACTCTGTCTCTGTCAACAACTGCCAATGCATCTTCAGACGGTAAATCGTGATCAACATGGAGAGACTCTACCCAGGCAGAGAGGCGAGGAAGCAGAAGAAACAGCCTTTCTTTTCCTTCTTTTTTTTTCTTGCAGAGGCATTGTGAATATTCTTTTGTGTCCTGCCTTCCTACTCCTCCCTTTTATATAGCAAAGTTTTGGAGTGTTTTTAAATGCAAAGGTGGTGTGCTTTTTCTACTCCCTGAGTGCATTCCCATCCCAAAACACTTTCTCTATCTGTATCTACCACCCCACCCGCCTCCCTCTTTTTCTCTCCTCTGTCACCCTACACTTCTTGATTTTCTGTCTCCCACAGGTTCACCAAATGACACCGTTGCCTCAACGTTCTTTTCCTACCTCCTTCCCATCTTGGCCCAAATAATTTTCTTTTTTTTAAGGTTCTGACTTTACTTCAAAGAGGTTTTAAGGCAAGTGGTTCTACTTCTCCTGTCTTTAATGTGAATGTGAATGAGGAGGATACAGCCAGCTGGTCAGAGTCAAACAGTGAAAAAAAAAAGGTGCCTTCAGCTGTACAGCTGTCAAATGTGGTTCGAACCCACAGAAGTACAGGACATTTGCACATATATGCAAAGACAATAAAAAAAAAATCTCCGGTGGTATATTTCTGGCATTCTTATTCTTTGCCCCTGCTTTTTATATATCTGAAGACCAGTAAAGGCAGCTTTACTTTAGTCACTTCTAGCATCCTTTAAGCCTTGTTTGCTGAGAAACAGAGGGATGAGGGGTGATAACACACCACACATGAACCTTAAAACATGTCCTACATCAAAGGAGCTGCCTGCTCTGTTCTGCATGGAACCTCTCAGATTACTAGAACACAGAAAAACTGCTCAATTAGCGGTGGGCAGAGAGGAATAAAAAGAGCGCTTGATCTGTGTTTGACAGTGTAGGCTGTATTTAATCCCTGCCACAGACTATACAAGAATCCTGTTATATTCACATCTTCTTCAAAACAGCAGGGTTTTCAGGGTGGCGCTTCAACCACGCCCACCTCCACTTCTTCTCCACTCATCTGCCTCTTCCCTTTTGGGCTGTCCCAGGTGCTCCTGCGTTTACTCTACGTGATTTGATCATTTTGAAAAAAGTGCAGAAGAAGAAAGGGAGTCATTGTGGCCACTCCCTGCGCCCTCAGGCTGCTCTTCTTTTATTGCAGAATGTACTTCCTTTGCTCTACCATGTATGTGATGCTATTCTTTACTTCTCTGCTGTATGGGCTGCTGTGTTCAGCTAACAACAGTCCCCTGGTGAATCAAATCAGGAGATTATAAGAACATTCAAACGGACCAAATTGGCTTCCAGGAGAGCTTAAATCAATCTAAAGTTAAAACTGCAGAGAAAGAGGCCTTGGGATATTTGGAGAAAGAAGGAAAATCTAGACAGGGAGGGTGGAGGGTGGTGTCGGGGAGATGAGAGTTAACCAAGGCTGTTTTGGGTAATACCAGCGTGAAATGCCACAGCATCAATTACAGAATGATTGAGGGCAATCCGACTGTGTGTGCGCTGCCATTCAGCTGGAGGATATAATGGATAAACAGTGATTATGTCGAGCCCTCCAGATTGAGGATGTTCATATTTACAGTGTGACACTGGGACAAAAACAGCTGTATCACTGCCTGTCATTTATGCAATATGTATTTCATTGCAGCATTTCTCCAATTACCTAATTCTTAAAAGGAGCACAATACAGTGGAATGTGACTGCATGAAGCTGATGGATTGTGGTCTTTTTCAGGAACATTGTTCATGTATTTTCTCTGATTGGCAAACTAATGGACCTATACGCTACATTGCTACACATAATCATGGTTTAATACCGTATTTATCATTGAAATCCTGCCTTTTAAACCTGCCTCATTTATGCTTGAAATTCTGAAAGGGGCAGCTTTCATCTGCAGGAAGCCAAACCTATACCAACACACCTCTGTCTCCCTCTGTTTCTGTCTTTGTCTCTCTCTCTCTCTCTCTCTCTGTCTGTCTAACCCACCGCCCCCTGCTTAGTTAAGCTTGCTAAGTGATAGGCTGTGGCATGGGCTGCTTCGTTCAAAAGACAGGCACATCATTAGGGAGCTGAAGAGCGCGGCTCCTGCCCCCAGGGGAGGGATGACAGTCCGTCACCGCCCTGGGGCTTACCTCACTTTGGACCATAGAAATCAAAGATGGTGCTGTGAAATTTGAATAGAATAGGGTGAAATACGCACAGTGCTTTTTTTTTTTTTTCTCCTCGTCCAGTATTAATTCTGCTGTTGGAGGAGAGGTACAAAAGCTCCTACCATTTTGAAGTGATGATGATTAATCATTGAGTGAGGGTCAGGCCTCTTCACAGGGGGCTTTTGAGGCTTATGAGAGTCAATAAAAATAAATTTGAGTAAATGAGGAAATACTGTTGTCAGGTATAATTTAGTTGGCCAAATGTGGTGCCTCAAAAGAGGTGTAAACATATTCATTATTTACCTTTAACTTCACAGATAAACCCTCCTGAAATGCTATTATAATGTTGCAAAGGACGACTGCTCCTCAGGAGCTTCGTAATTAACCAATTAATTATTGAGGATCTAATTGAGTTTGCGGTTCAGGATCTTTCTTCATGTCGTGGTATATCCTTGGTCTATTACTGACATACTTTCCTTCATATTATGCATGTAATAAAAAAAACGTAATTCTTGTCTGCCATGTGTGTACCATAGACACCTGTGTCATTGTCTCATCAACTACTGTAAAAAGGTAGCAAGAGGATAAGCCGGTTGAAATTCTTTATTGTTTTTCTATCACAACAAATCTAAAGTCTAAATCCGACTATGAATTGATCCAAGTATCTAGCATTGCCTGTGGAGTCAAAGCCTGATATATTTGTTAAAAAAACAATAGAAACCAAATAGTGACCAAAAGTGGGCCCGTTATTCCTTTGGTTGATGCTGGTTACAGAGGCTCGCTGTCTTCAATCCTCTATCTTTTATGCTCACTAAGGTTTAAATCTGGTGTCTGACTTGGCCAGCGTGAGAGCCTCCAGTTCTTGCCACTGATAAAAGCTTTAACTTACGACAAACTACTTTTTACAGCCAGACAAAATTGTCGACTTCTGAATTGTTCCTGCTGCTGGTTCCTTCCTGCATCGCCTACATTCGGAAATAGTGAGCTCGTGGTTACGAGGTTGGAAGTTGCAAGAACAGTGTTACTCGGCAACATGGATGCGTCTGGAAACCACAGAGGCTAAAAATTCAGCAAAGCTAGCAGGTGGGTAACGTAGTGCAGGAAATACAAAGGCATAATGACAGCAGGAGAAGATGAAGCCACTGGGAACATCAACATTTTTCCTTGGACATATTATTCAATTAGGATGATGAACTACATATGGCTAAGATGACAACATATGGTGGCTTAACAGCCGATGAAAAATTAACTTCCAAACTCTGCCTTTTTTGTTAACGTCAGCAAACACATAACAACTCGTGAACTCTGAGGTTAAAATAGGGTAAACAAGACCCCATTTGAAGATAGCAATTATCACTAAAATGAATGAGCTAGTTCCAGAAACAGCCATACAGGCCGAGCGCATGTCATAACTTCCTCCATGTTTCACTGATGAGCTGGAATGGTTTGGATCACGAGCAGTTCCTGTCTTTATGCTGATTTCTGGTTTTCTATCACTTAAAAAAAAAAGTCCAATTTGGTCTCATCTGTCCATTCAACCTTGTTCCAGACCCTTTCTGACTTGACTTTGTATTTTTTGGGGACAAAAAAATCCAGTCCAGCATTTTGATTCTTGCTGCTGATAAAAGCATTTTGCAGTGGAGTCTCTGTAATTCTGCTGTTGAAGTCTTCAACAAACTCTGACTTGTGACTCTTTTGCACCTGCACTCTCTCGACCGGCGGTGGGGTCACTGACAGATGTCATCAGCTGCAGTTCTTTTTCATGGGCGACCTGTAAAAAAAACTACTGGGGGATTTTTAAGGTAAACACCTTAAAACGTTTTTTTTTTGTTTTTTTTCCGAATTTTCCACGCTGGTACTTGATATATTTGTTTTCTATGCCATCGTTCTCATTGATGGTTTTTGTTTTTGTGTAATAATTAATTATTGATTAATTACCAATGTGTTCCATATGCTACTTGGCAACAGAAATTTGTCTTCCCAAGCATTCTCTTTCATAATCACCAGCATACATATACTGTATAATGCAGCACACAAACCAGTAGTCCATAGAAGCCTATATGCATACAGTGCAGACGCATTGTAATCCAGCTAGTATAGATGTAGATATAGTAACCAAACAGCATACTGTGGCTATCTTACACCACTGTGTCTGTGATTTAAAACGTTATTCAGTGGAGCCGTGGGATTTAAAGGACCCCCAACAGTATGATCCATTTTGGCTCCTGAACAGAAATCTGGGCGGTGCTCTGCCTGCTTATACACACGGGAGTCTTTGTCAATGCTAATTGGCGAGCGCATTGACCAAGGAAGTGGAACAGTGCTTCCTGAACACATCACGCCTTGTTCGTTATTGAGTAAATCCAAATGGTACTTTTCCTGTTGCGTCGTGGAAGCCTCCGGCAGCCCCAAGATCTGACAGGGGAGCTTAACCTGTAATTTTGTGCTGACTTGCGGCACACTGGTCAGGGGGAAGTCGCCACTTCACTGATTGCAGGTTGTGGAGAGAAATCTCCCACCGGCTCATCTCTCCTGCTCTAATAGCAAAATCCGAATTTCCTGACACTCAATTCATCTCAATTTATTGTATGTTGTTTCCATGGAGAACCTATTAGCACATTAGCTGTGTGCTCATTCTAACCGCCACAAATCACAGTGAGAAATAGATTCCTCTCAACTGTTCAGTGGCACCCTGTGTAACTGTCAGAAGCTGCTGGATGGTGGTAAGATAGGAAATGCCCCCGTTTAATGTGTAGTGATTCTTTCTGTGGCATTTTGCTTCCTCCTGTTGTCTCGCCTCTCTTATTAACGTGCACTTAAATTCCCTTTGTTCTCTCAAGTGCTCATTAAAGAATTCAGTGCCTTCTGATGTCTATAGTTTTACATAATTAGAACCCAAGAGGGTTCCACATGTGCACTAAAGTTCTCCATTTGTTTTACTCTGCATAAGAGGAGCAATTTGTTTAATTTCTCTGGAGTTTAACCTTGCTGACTGTGATGGAAATGCACCTGCAAATCTCGCATTCAGTCAGATCACTGGTGAGAAAACACTGTTTGAGAGAGTTGTCTTCCTTGTAGTGTCTGTAATATCATATATCCATTACAGCTATTTACATATTACACATTTAGCATCATATTATATATATATATTTATGATATAAAAGTGTAATATCATTGCCTTTAAAGCATTACAGAAGAGTGTTATCAATCTTTGTATGTGACTAATTTATAATTGTGATACATTCACATTATTCATGCATGCACACATTTACTGTTTATAGCCTGTCGAGAAACATTGACCGGATTTGTTGGTCTACATCCATCCTGGCTGACAACCCAAAAATGTTAAAAGAATAGCCCTGATGAGAAGATTGATCACGAAAAACATGAAGCGACAACGAGCAGCTGTATTGCTTAGCACAAAGGATGGAGAAAGGGGAAACCAAAGAACCTACATCTGACCAAACTGACAAGATCCACCGAGCAGGAATTCTAAAGGTCACTAATGAACACGCCACATCTCTCTTGTTTAATATGTACAAGTGCAGAGTTCTCAGTCCATACTTATTTTACTTGGGTCATGTGCCTGACAGTTCCCTGGCTGGGACCGGTACCATCCTGGAATTTCCAGTGGTTGCCTGGCAACTAGTCCCAATCAAGGCAGCCAGGCTCGTAGTTATCTCCTGTTTCCAGTCTACATGCTAAGTTAAGCTATAAGATAACTGACTGCTGACACCATTTAGATGCTTATCATACAGACAAGAGAGCTGTATCAACCTATCTATCTACTCTTTGGCTACGCAGTGAATAAGAATATTTTCAATAATTTTTTTTTATTTCTTTAACTTTTAATATTAGAATGATCTTATTTAAGCTGATTGAAAACCAGTTTCATAGCTATATACTTCTTAACTAGATGGAAAATTGTCTTCCATCGTGCATGGTCCTCTGTGTGGTTTTAACTCACCACAGATGTGCTGTGAGCTCTACGAATATGCCCCCCAAGAGACATTAATTTCCTTAGCCAATATTGAGACCTCCAGCCTTGGTAAACTCTAAGGATTGTTTTTAACTCCTCTCATCCTCCTCTCCTCCTCCTCCTCTCCTCTCCTCCTCTCCATCCTGCAGGATGAATGAAAGGAAACCATTTGGCAATGTTTGCCATACTACCAGCGGTGCCAAAAATGAGGGACAAGGACGGAGAATGTATTCAAAGCCATGCCCCCCTCAGTGTCTTCTTTAGCATTTTTGTATTTGTCCTGATTTCTCTCGCAAGGCTGTACAAGGCTGAGGGTGAGCGGCACATATGTGCCTGCGTGTTAACGTGCCCTTGTGTACACACAGTTTGACTGGGGTTGGTGTGTGTCGGGGGGTCTGGACTACGGAGAGTGTGACTTGGGGAGGGCTTCATGTGGTGTTCCAAAGTGAGTGGTCCGTTGAGGAAAACAATAAAGCACAAATGACAGGAACAGATGGCCTTCTTTATTGTCCCCTGAAATGCAAACACTGAATATCTTTGCTTGGTGGGTGGCATCATTATATATTTATTTTCTCCCTCCTGTCCCTCTCCCCGCTAATAGCACTGGTGGTTGGCACCTACCCACATTTAAGACTAAAAGGCCCGATAAAGGGTTGGAGCCAGATGCTTATTATTGGTTGCTTAAGATTTAATGGGCAATGACACAGAACAAGGATGATGTGGGGGGGAGGGAGGGGGGGCACAAATGTCCAACCTGTCTGTTACGTGCACACTACAGATACACATTCATTTGTAAAACATGTAACAGTATGACATCACAGCATGAGCACTGTGACTCTGTCCTGAATCACCCTGTTTTCTACTTAGTGGGCTGCTTTTACTTTCTGAAAGATGATGGGGATGTTGCATGAACCAATTCTCAACACAGAGTCAGCTAATTATGGTGGTTATGATATAGGGATGGTGAATGAGGCAGAGGCAGAAAAATATCTGGGTTTATTTTGTGATTCTTACGACGTAGCCTCCAAACATGATATCAGTGCTCATTAAAACTTGCCAGGCAAATAAAAGTTTACCTCAAGCTTGGTAACTCTCCGACTCTACATGCTTCACGTTAATGATTCGGTTGACTCTGAAAAGGCGATTGTCATTGCAAAGTGTCAAGTTTGCAGGTGTTGGCCACCTCCCAACATGGACTTAATCACTCTTTATACTACCTGACTTAATCTTTTGCGCTTGCCATAATTGCTATGTCCACTTGGTTTCAAAAAATGTAAATATGGGTCATATTGAGCTGCTTGCGCAGACAACCTATAGGGGAGGATGGTGTGATTTAAAATCATATCTTTCACGGCTGCTTTTCTCCTTGTAAAACATATTACTAATCACAGCGACAAATTAGAAAACAAGCTCAACAGACCCTGGGGCTCAAGAGTTCAGGAGGAAACTAAGAGTACCCGTTGTCTGTTGTCTGAGTTTAAAACACACCTTCAGAGGCTTATTCACTCAGGTTTACTGTAGGATATTAGGGATGAATATGTCAGACTGACACCATTCAATATGGTGTCAATATGAGAGGATCTCAGCCTTTTTTCTTTGAAGTCAAGTGTTTAGATTTGCAACAAAAAATACTTTTGAAACAAGATTTTTTTTTTTATCAATAAAATGAAGAAATACGGATGAATGTATCTGCAAGGTCGCAAAATGCTCCCACTGAACAGCATGTTTCATTTGTTCTCTTGACAATAACAATATCTGCTTGAAGCTACTAAAGCGTGATTCATGTTTTTTATGTAATCGAAGCATGAGGAAAAGATTACAGTTAAATATTTTAAATAGTCAGTGACGAAGCACAAGAGAGGTTTGCTGTTTCAGCCATACGCAGGACTCTGTGAACCGAAGTCTTCTGAATTATGCTGTCAAGAAAACAATTAAAGACTTTGATTTGGATTAGGGGGATTACTAGTTTAAGCTCTTTATTACTGAGTCTTTAGCAAAGTTACCTTCCATTTCACTGCAGTAATAACAAAGAAGGATCCTCGAACCATGTGAGGATTTTCAACCGTGTAGAGTTTGAAAAAAAAAAAAAGAAGACATAAATACCTTTCTGAAGCTCTACATTCGCACTGCATTTTGTTAAATCATTACGTCATTTGTCTCGCTTATTCCTCTTTAACCCTAACTCATTTCTCTTCCTCTAACTTTTGCTCATCTGTTTAACACGACACCCTCGCTCCCTCTCTCTGCGCCTTTTTTCCGCCTCCTCCTTCGTCTCTTATCTCTCGCCAGCTTATCTCGCATGCTCTCTCGTTGCCCCTTCTCCATTTCCAGCCCCTCCTTTTACACCTTCCCCTGCTCTCTCTCTCTGCGCTCCACGACCATAACACAGTGGTGGCCGCCCCGGTTTTTGCTGGGTTCATCGCTCCTCTCCCTGATAATTCCCCTGTATTAACTGGCTGGAGTTATTACCCGTTATATGAGATGTCTATGTTGAGAGCGCTTTATGAGATTCTGGTCCCTGTGGATAAGATGATGGAGTTGGTGAGTGCTGTCATCCCCCAGCCACATAATGGCATCAGTTGGGAAATACACAATGCCATGGATTATTGATAGAGCCATATCTGCACTTCAGCTGACAAATTCCTGGCCTGGGTTGAAGGGGCACATAATCCTGAAGAATATCTCTGCTAATATGACCGCATCCATACAGTTACACCTCTGCTCTCTATGGGATGCTTTGGTTTCCCTCCTCCCTTGTGACAAATGATAGAGCCTTGCCAGTGATTCAGATGAGAGGGTGAAGATTTATTCCAACAATAGGCTCTCCCACACCGTCTTACATCGAAATAAGTATCACCAGACTGCTGCTACTCCCAACACCAAAAATATGATTGTATTTCATGACCAGAAGCAAAAGAGAATTGAACAAGGAGGACACGCAGACCTTAAAGAGTGATCGTGAAGAAAAGCTCTTTGGCTCTCCCAGGTAAATCTCAACATACGGTAAAAAATCTGAAGGTGATAGAACCATATCGCAAAGGAAAGATAACCTCTTCTCGTTAGCAGTTCGCCACCCATCAAAACAAGTAGCTAAGAAAGAAGGTAAACAATCCTGCACTCCCTATAAATAGAGTGTAGTAATTCTCCTGGCTCTCATTACATGCCTCCTCCCTCTCTATTCCTCAATCTGTCTGATGCGCTGCGGTGGGACTCGGGCTCAACGGCGTTTAGTCAGTGTGAAGACCACAGGCTGCATTCTCAGTTATGGCCTTGATTTTTGATCCCAGATGCAAGCATTACACTCGTGCGTGTGGTCGGGGGGGGGGGGGGGGGGGGGGAGACAATAACTGATCAAACGCAAGCGGTTAACAAAGCAACTGGATGATGCAACGGGTCCAATAAAAGAGGCCAATGGGGCGACGATTTATCAGACACTGTTGTGTTTACATTAGCGCGAGAGCCTTCCAATATCACCCCAACAAAATATAATCACAACACATTTGCGTTTGTTTGAAAAAATATTATGCAAATAACCAGACGAGCGTGTTCTTGTGGATTGCTCTTCATTGCCCATCTCGAGACTCAAGCCTCAGTAGCCATGTTGCTTTTCAGAAGAATATGAAATTACTATCACATTGAGGGAAATCAAAGTCTTGTTCTGCTGCAGTCCTCTGGGCAGCATTGTGCAGTATTGCTTTGGAAACGGGCCTAATTGGTATGTGTGGGCCAAACTCACCCCACTGCCTGAAACTAGCTGGCTTCATGTTCACAACAATTGGATTTGGAATAGCTGCCCTAGATTGTTTGTGTTTTGCAGTTCGGTGTGTGTGTGTGTGTGTGTGTGTGTGTGTGTGTGTGTGTGTGTGTGTGTGTGTGTGTGTGTGTGTGTGTGTGTGTGTGTGTGTGTGTGTATAACATCAAAAGTGCAAAGCCAATACCAATCTCTGTCTATCATATTAGAATGCATGACTCTTGTAATTGCTTGAAGTCTATTGTAGCTAATAGCATCAACCATGTATTTTTAAAAGTGGTGGGTGGTTGTGGTCTCCTAACGAAAATGGAGGGATTTGAGCTGAACAATTAGTGGCATCTCCCATCTGACAGACCATATTTCTGCCTTTTAGCTCAGTGTATGGCCTGGCAGCGCACCAGAAAGCAGAGAAAAAAGGAACATTAAGTCACCTATAATTTGCTTTCCGACAGTCAGAATGTGAAACAGACACATGACAGCTTCGTGATTCATCTATTCCATGCACCATGTCTGCCTACTGAACGATGATTGGCAATGGCACAGGGCTCGCCTCCACCATGCAAGCATAGTGTACGGGAGTCAAAACTTGTAATGTTGTCTGCTTTACTATTAACCTAATATCTTATTTTGAAATATGGAGGCGGGCGGGTTGTTTCTTTGCGTGTCTTCATTCTGTGGTCTCATCACAACCTTACATGGGGGCGGGGAGGGGGGAGGGTGTTGAGTGAAAGCTCCCCTGCCTGCCTCTCACCTCTCATCAGAGGCTATAAATGCACAATGTGTAAATAATTTGGGAAGCATATTAACTCTCATTCTGTTATTCAGCAAAACCCTAAGCACTGCTGGTAATGTGCACTGTGCTCACCTCCAACATGGAGGTTTGCCGAATTAGCTTGCGCCAGTAAGTTTTTTCCTCCCTAACGCACCATGGTGCAATATAGGGAGAGAGAGAATGTGATTACAAACAGTAAGTTATTGCCTCGGGCACAATTAAAACTTTGCAGACGAGCATTCCTGATTGCAAACTGAATCAGGTATGGTGTTGGTGTGGCATGTTGCTTGTTAATTGGTTAATTACGAAGCAGGAAGGCTTGCTGTACAAGTATTAACTGGGAAATCTGCTCCACATTTTCTGTCAGTCCCGCATGTAAACCAGACACTGGGGCAGCCCCTCGACTAAAAATAAGCTCATCAGCAATTTGAAGCTGTGTGGGCTGTCTCTCATCATGATGGAAGAGCTTTCACAAATGGGCCGCTTGCTGCTCACACACCCCGATGCTATTCTTCAAAACATACAATCTTTCTAGATGCATTTGTTGCCATAGGTGCAGTGATGCGGTTATCTTCAGAGTTATATAAAAAAAAATGCCAAAGAAAATGATAATAGTTGTACAGAAGTCTTGCTGTGTTGTCTTTGCAGTAATTTTTGAGAGGTTTGAAATGCATCTTGGAATTTATTGGAGGTTGTTATGTTGTTATGAAGCTGTTCTCTGCAAGATAAGGGGCAAATCTGGTTAGCCATGGACTGGTCCAAGGACCGTGAAGTGCACAGCACCAATGACTTAACACCATGACTTGCAGGTGTATTGCTTCATGCAACATGTTTCTGACAAAGTCGGGGAAAAAACAGCCCAGGGCATGGACTCGCCACAAGGACAAGCCTGTACACACACACACACACACACACACACACACACACACACACACACACACACACACACACACACACACACACACACACATTTACGCACATGCACACCTCGTACCTCTGAGGACATGTTAGGATTTCTTAGTCAATGCCCTCGCTGCCTCAAATCCTACAGGTCTTACTCAGAGCCAGTGTTCACTGTTGCTTGAGTAAATCAGAAGTGTTTTCTGACTGCAACTGCATTTGGATTTGATTAAAGCAATGCCACAGGCTAAAAGCTGTCCACATCCCTTTATGAGCATGCTTTTCTGACCTTTCTGTTCAGTGAGGCTTCTTAGGACTGAGGACTTGACACAACATGACATGTTGCCAGGTCAGTAAACATGGTGTTGCTGGAGATGTAACAGCAACAAGCAGAAAACAAATTGGAGATTTGATGCAGGCTTTGATTTTCTTTTCATCCATTCAGACCATGTGTGGGTTTATTATATTACAGTTATTATAGGTCATTGCTGATATAACTGAAAATCATTGCTAAACGGAGACAGGATCTGGTTTCTGTTGTTGGAACAATATATATATGTATATATATATACATATATATGTACATGTAACGCTGAAGGTGACAAATCTAACTTACCTTTGTGTATTTGTTCATTTTTTTTATTTACATTTTTTTAAGGCTGGAATTCCTGAATTTCCCTCCTTGCTTTTCATTCATGTACCTCTTCACAAATTAAGGGGACATACCAGTATAATTAATCAGTCTTTAATCATGTGAAAGCACGGCGAACATGTCCACACACTTTCCACTTTAGATTTGTAGACTAGCTTGACAGAATTAATAAAGAATATGTATTCTTTTGTATAATCAACATGGTTTCCATTTGCGTGAAGTGTTTTCCATCTCTGGCTTGAAATCATTTATGCAGAGGTCACGTGAAACTGTGCTTTTCCATAAGCAGGTCAGAACCAACCTGAATTAGAATACGTTTTTGGTAATAAATGAATATGCTGTCCTCATATTGTAAGTCTGAGGCTTGATGTAATTATCTGAATTCTACACCAGGATTATTTGAAATGTTAAATGTTTATTTGATTATCCTTGCCACGCAAATAGATGGAGTAGACTCCATCTCTCTATGTAGTGGTGTTTAGCTGCTGACCCTCCTACTACAGAACTACAGAATGTAACCTGGTATAATTGGATTAGTGCTTTGTAGGTACCGGTAGTTCGAGATGTACATAATACATAAACAAGCAGCATGACATTAGCTCTATCAGTATGGGTCTGTATGTTGCACAAGTAACCAGAAAAGTTTTGTTCATAATGGACTTTGGTTGTTGACCCTCATCAATATAACATATTGTTAATGTGGAAGAAGAAATTTTGAGGACAACAGGAGAGATGAAATAGAGGTGCTACAAAGGAAGTTTTAGGAGTATTCTGAGCCCAGAAAAACTCTCCTTACATAGTACATGATAAATGTTCTCCACACGAGCCCAGACACAGTAGGAATCCACTGATGCATATGTCGCAGTTTTAAAACATAAAGCCAAAGACTGTGAATTTGGACAGTTGCATGACTCCCTGGTACGTGACAGACTAGTATGTGGCATAAGTGAGAGGCTCACTGCTAAGAAAAGTAAATCCAGGCTAGTCGAAGCAGGAAGTAGAAGTGCACAGAGTTAGTACAGTGAGGACAGAAGACCACAAAGTTAAAGCCACACAGCAAATCTTGAACAACATGAGTTAAGCTGCACTAAATGTAGCTTTAAACACAGAATAAAAATGTCCTGCAAATGGCCACACAAGGAAAGCACGCAAAAAGAACAATTATTTTGCCTTTATGTGTAGATCACAGGGTCAGCAGCACCAACATGGAAAGAACGTGTATGCACTTGGCTGAAGCGAGAGTTAAAACAGCACAGTGAAAGCTGAACATGAAAAACACATCAGGGTGATGGAGTCTGCAGAGACAGAATCTGAGAAGGAAAAAATGGAATAAAAGATGGTGAATAAATAAGAAAGTTGTAACTTTTTAACTGGACACAGACTACAAAGAAATATCAGTTAAAATATTTAATATACTACTTGATGTTAGAGGCAAGCTCAGGGCACGTAAACGCAAACTCATCGCTTTCTTTCGCCAAAAGATACAGTAGCACCACTGGGCAAGAGAGCACTAACACAAGGGCCAAAGGAACAACAATGACTTTAAGATCACGCAATATGTCTCAGCTATAGCTACTGTGAGGAGCCACTTGTTTGAAAGGTTCACTAAAGACAATGAAGGATGTTGGAAAGAAGAATGACATTCTTAGGGACTATGATGATCTCTTTGGTGAACTTCGTTGCTCAGCTGGTCAGAACTATATACAGACTGACTACACTGTTACACCCACCATGTATCCTCCCAGGAGGATTCCAGTAGCACTCGGGGACAGAGAAGTTGAGGAGCTACACATGGAACAATTGTGAGTAAGGCAGACAAAACCAACAGAGTGGATTAACAGTATATAAACTGTGGTCACACCCAAGAAAATCCATATCTGAATGGATCCCAAAGATCTGAACCAAGCTATCAAATGTGAGTAGGACCCATTGCTCCCTGTTGAGGAAGTAGTTTCCTGTGTGCCATATACAAAGTACTTCTCAGTGCCAGATGCTAATCAGGGCAGATAAAAAAATTATAATGAAAGCTCAGACCTGTGTACCTCTAACACCCCTATGAGAAGATACAGAATCCAACAAATAAGCATGACCACATGCTGAAGAACGTCTTTGAGAAAGCAAGGGAGTACAACCTTGCTTTGCAACCACCTTGAGGAGATGGTATCTCAGTGTGCTATTTGTAATGAGGACAGGGACAGCAAGCCGAGAGAGACGTAGCTCTTACACCAAGTACCAGACAGGAACCAGTGGGAGTAAGTCGCCGAATGTTTTTTAAGGTTCCCAAAAATCACAGCGTTGAGAGTAATACACCAGTTGCAGTTCCAAACTTGCAAAGAAATCGATGTCTGCAATGCAGGGCATTCCCGATGTTGCCATCTCCGAAAATGTTCCTCAGTATGTCAGTGCTGAGTTCAAAGACTTTGCGGAGAGCTGGGAGTTCAAGCACACCACGTCTAATCCCGGGCACGCCGAGTCGAATGGTCAAGAAGAATCTGTGTAATAATGGTGACCCCTTCATTTTCAACACACCACTTTAAAGTCTAGAACTATCACCAGCACAGTTACTGATGGGACACTGCCAACCTCAACCTCACAGTCCAACTATGCAGGCACTTGAGAGAAAAGCAGGAGATGCAAAGACTCTACATGGACAGGAAAACAAGGAGACTGTCTTACCTGAAACGTGGGAGAAACCATTTGAGTGCAAAGAGGAGAGACATGGCAACCGGCCGTGGTCCTGCACAAACACGAGCAACCGCGATCCTTTGTGGTTGGCACACCAGATGGGAGACCGGAAGGAGAAACAGGAAGTAATCTGCAGAAAACAGATGAGAAAGTCTTTCAATCCACAAATGAACAGGAGACCTACTTGACTCAGTGATGAAAGACTGTGAAACAAGTGGCAGAAATGCAACACACACACGTTCAGAGCACACAGTTGTTGCAGACCAAAACCAGATCTGATAGATAAGCAAGAATACCTGATTATGAGAGGATTGAGTATATCTATATGACATATCTTGCTCTTCTTTTAAGATGGCATGGTTTGATAAATTACAGGTTCAAACAAATACGTTTTCATTTTAAAACTGAAAACCCAGAGATCAGCAGCAGACACAGTCAGCGACTTGCTGGTGAATATATAGGATCATTTAGAAGCTAAAATTTTTTTTGACAAAGTCAAACCATCTGGAGCCAATATCAATGTTAAACCAAATAGCAATAAAATAAAATAAAATAAAAAACATCTAAAAGAAAGAGAGGGGCAGTTTGAAAAGGGATTGTTGTTTTTGTTTACTCCTTCTGTAACTATTGCAGAATTATTACTTATATAGGCCTGTATTAGATTCCAAAGTTGTTTACCTAGTTGTTTGCAGACCCTGTATACATAAATAAGTGATTACCATCATTGACCTCTAAACAGGTCCTGTAATAGGATGATGCTAAATAATTAATTCTTTTACTTTCTCTGCATGGTCTCAGAATAATGTCCCATCTCCTCTTTAACACAAGTATCTACTTGTCACTGTCTCATTTACATTACAAGTAAACAAATCAGTAATTGTAAGTAAATGATCAAGCTATTTAATGTAGCATCTGTTTGCAAAACTGAATTTTACATTAATCTGTCTGTAATGTGAGATTAGTGATAAATTTAAGGTTAATGGGGCATGACGACAGAAAATGAGTTGCCAGTGAGTGGATAGGTTAGGAAGAGTCTCAGTTCTATATGTTGTTGGAGGATTGCACTGCAGATTTACGTTGGGGGGGGGGGGGGGGGGGCAATGATGGATGTGCTGCCTTGTATTCACATCTCTTTGGAAAATACTTGGTTCTGGATGTTGTCAGTAGCTGATAGTAGTCAGATACTGTAACCCTTCCAACACTCCCACCTCTTTGCGTCTGTCACTCCTGCTCATAGAGTTGTTGTTTTTTTACATATTTATTTAATTATAACTAAATAGAATAAAATGATCTGTTTTGTTTTTTTATGTCATAGTTCAAGAATCTTAAATCATCTTAGAAACCTGGGTGTGAGGAGGTCTGTGCCTGCAGGTCTGCAGTCTGGCACCGTCACCCACTGGCCCACCAAAGTTCAGGGTTTCACAGGTACGACAAGGTGGCCACCACCCACACATTCCTTTTATCTATCGCCAGCTCAGCTTGGATGAAATAAAACTGCTGTAGGTATTGGGGAGAAGGTATAACAAAAAAAAGAAAAAAAGATGCTTTGCATAATGAGGCAGAAGCGAGCTTGAATTCATGGTGGACATGTGAGTGGAAATCACATTAAGCTTTTACACAATATAAAAATTTGTTTTTATGTTTGGGAACCATGTTCATAATTTGAAACCTTTTCATGTTGTGACAAAAGAAAAAAAATGACCCCTTGTCAAATGAATAACTCATGATTTTACCCAAGTAAAATCAGGCTAAACATAGCCAAGTGGGTTTAAAAAAAGGGTGTCAGAAGAATGGCTGCAATATTTTAACAATAAGATGTGACTACTGTTGGGGGGAGGACTGGCTCGGGTCTCCAGGTTTTAGGGATTCAAACATTATCCACTGCATAAATTATAAACCCATGTGCAATTACATTCTTGTACACAGTTTTGTTTTTGGATTCCCTCTCCCCCTCACACACCCTTAATCACCGTGCTACCACTGCTACAACAACAAAATCTTAAGCTTGAAATCACACAGCCCACACAGAGCGCTATCATCAGATAAAAGCATTGGATGATTGTAAAGTAATTTATTGTGGCACTTGCTCATACTGGCACAGAGGGTTACATCATTGGCAGTATGAACTGGTGCCTTGCAGCTAATATCCTGTAGATTGATATGATATTCTCTCCATGTCTGTCTCTGCCTTTGCTGCCTTCCTTTAACAATGCCAAGAGGGTATAGACTGTTGAGACTTGTGCACAAAACAAATCATGCTGTTGTTCTGGTATTGTTTGACAAGCGTCCAATAACTCGGGGAAGGTTGACTCACACTTGCATATCATTCTGTGGTTTTTGGACACCAAATGGAAAGTGCCAGGGGTGTAGTCGAGGCAGAGGGCGCCATTATTGGGCAAACTGATTTAACAAGTGCAGGACAGACAGATGGTGTAGCAAAATATACACACAGGGAAGAAGGAAAAAAATAAAAAAAGGACAACAAAAGCGGTAATAAAAGTGAGAAGGGCCACATCAGACGCAAAGAATGGCAGAGAATCCCCCTGGTGAAAAGTTGTTGTGCACCACAGTTCTCAGATGCCTCATCCAGAAAACATCTTCAAAAAAGGCAGGAATAGCAACAAATGACAACCTCCAAAAGTCTCCCTGACTGTCACCATTGTGATCTGTAACTGCATCAGTTGATCTGAATCAAAGTCAGCGCCCCCAACTGAGGTTAAAAAGTTGTGATTTCCAAACAGGAGAGGGGATTAACGGACCTCGTGAAACACAGCACATTATAACAATCAGCGATGGGAGCATGTTGAGGAAACTCCGGGGACTTAACAGGCTTCACAATCAAATGCGAGCTATGAATTTAATTAATGATGATAACACAAAGTGGCTTTAATAGGGAATTAAGAAATAGCTACAAAGATGTCATGATAATTGTAAACTTACTCCTTAACTAGCAGTAGTTAAAGAACAGATAATTCTGGAAAGGGACGCACGGTTTTCGTACCACTGTAACAACATTAAATTTTTGTACTCGTAAGAACCAGTAAACATTTTAAATCATGGACCGTATTACAACGATTTACAAAATACAAATGTTGCCACCGAATGGACAGTGGTGTGTTCACTGAATAGTGATGTGCTGCTTCAGTGGAAAAACTCCATATTCTGTGATTAAAAATCTTGAGATGAACAAACAAAGTTTGCAGCATAGTGTTTTCAGCACATGTAGATATAATAGATGACAGCTATGTCCCATTAGTAGGATTTGTACTGCGGGAAATCGGATTTGTTTCTTAATTCTGATCTTTAGGACAGACTGTCCACAGCGTTATCTGCCATTGAACGGATCGGATTTAGTGTGTCCCCACATTACCACCCTATCTGCATGGGTTGCTGTGGTAACGACGTAAGCGTAGATCTGCTGGTGAAGCGTCTTTCCGACGCAGAAGCGCAGTGCCGGCAGACAACGTATTTCGCTGTCTGTCCAAGGCGCCAACATCTTCACTCCTTTGATAGCGCTCTGCGAGCGGTAGCGTAGGTTCCGCTCACTCTGAAAATGACGTCGTCACCGTGCGTTGCGTCGCGAGTGGGCTGGCAGTCTGAACAAGACCTAACGCTTCCTCTAGTCTGATTCTGACAGTTAATCCCTTGTGATTTAGAGCCACGGCGCCTGCTTTGGGTCACCGTGGGTAAATGATACCAGATGAGCCATTGTTTCGGCATGTGGATTAGGGGATAGCCAAATTAATAACAGCATGTACAAAGGAGAGAGCAGGCACCAACACATGTCCAAGGTCATTACCACGGATTGGCCTGCCCCACCTGCTAATGGTTATGTTTGTATTCAGCTCCAGCACATGTCCCTCCATTTACCCCACCAGAGGCATGTGTGTTTGGAGTTGGGTCTACTGAGAACCATTCGACTAATTTCAATCCGTGTGTGTGAGTGCGTGTGAGCATGACTGTGTTCACGTGAGCTAATTTAGATTTTAAATAGTGAGCTAGCACGACACTTCAAAAGGATTACTGTGCTCCAGTCCACATATTTTCTGTCTATGGACTGTTTGTGGCCGCACGGCATCGATATTTGCATACTTGAAATATGAAATTGCTCTCAACATAATTGTACCCGTGGAGAAGTGGCATCCATGAAAGCGAGTGAAGAGGAAAGTAGATGGCATCAGACCAACTCAATAAGATTTTTCTATGTTCCATACATTCATTATAGTATTTTGACGCATGGAATTGATTAGTTTTACATATTCATCATTTGTGCACATGACTGGCTGTGGCACAGGTCTCAGCAGTCAGCAGGGTGACTGGTGACTTTAGGCTTATTCCTGTTCAAGTAAAAAGTGAGCTATGAGATATCTCGTCACAAACACACATGCACACACACACCTCAATGCTGACTGTGAAGATAAATAAATGAACATCCGCGGTCCCTCTCCACCCATAAAATATAACCCACAACCCTTCCCCAGGTTGTTGTGATTTGGAAACAGCTGTTGTTGTGGTGGATTCGCCCCTCTCTTCCAGATCACGTTTCCCCTCTGCTTCTCCCCAGGGAAGCTTTGGTAATATTTTTGCGGTTGAGAGGGGTGTTGCAGTGGGAAGGGTGTGTCTGTGTGTGTGTGTGTGTGTGTGTGTGTGTCTGTGTGTGTGTGTGTGTGTGTGTGTGTGTGTGTGTGTGTGTGTGTGTGTGTGTGTGCGTGCGTGCGTGCGTGCGTGCAGAGAAGTCTTGTCTGGTTCACTGTCAGAGCTCGAAAGCCCAAGAAGATACTTTGAATAATGGAGCACCTGTACCCACTGTTAGTGCACATGCATGCACACTTCCAGTCATGTGTACAGTAATAGTGTTTCTATGTTTGGTGAAGTAATATTACCCGGGGACGAGACCAAAAAGCGCAAAGAATTGCATCAAATGAGATGTTTATTGAAGGTTTCCGACTGTGCTTGATCTCCATATTATATGTGGAGCCAAAACACTCATTACTTTGCTATTAAACTCTCATCTGCTACAATTTGCAGATACATGTGATCTGTCATCTCCAGAGATATCACCATGAACAGCATATTTATAAATTATCCATTTGCAACAATGTGGATTTCTCGCCGTCTTTCTCTCCCCACCCAGCAGCTCCCTCATTTTGCATAGCATCTACATTATTGCTAATCACTTGCTCTGCTTCAGCCACCCAAAGATATTTATTTTTGAACAAGCGGCTACTATCTTCCTCCGCTCCACACTGTTTTAATGTGAACCTTTTCACAGATAGACGACACTCTGCATTGATGGTCAGATTTCAAAATCTCTTGGAGTTTGTGGATGATATTTTGTTGTTGATGATCGATAATTGTTGGTGTTTTTTTTTTGTTTTTATATATAAAAGAAATACTTTCACAATATTGGGAAATGTGTCTTCACTGTCTTGCAATTCTGCGTGTGTAGCTACAGCTTGCTGCGATGGATAGCTTAGCTTAGCATAAAATCTGGATTCAAAACAAGATATAATGTGTTAATTAATGGGGTTGTAGGTGGATTCTGTAATCATTGGACAGAGCCAAGCAGGCTGTTTCTCCCTTGCTGTGTCAAATTGCACTTCACTTACTTACTATAAAGTGAGTAAAAGACTCCAGTAGGGGACAACTGCATAAAGCTGTTGATGCTCTGCTGCAACATATATGCACCGTATATAAGCCAAACATGTGCACCACCTCAGGCCATTGCCACCAACCTTACTATGTTTGGTACATTTTGTAATAGAGATACCGTTTCATAATGTTGTCTGTGCACATGTAACTTTATTTACGATATACTTTACTGTACTGTATCCACCGCAGGCAGGAATGAAACCATAACCATAATCATTTTAAACATAGCCTATTAATTGTGAAGTAATTTCCCTCATGCAAAAGTAATCAAATACACTGAAATGATTTTGTTTTCTGTAGCAAGCCCTGCCACTGTTGTTTTAGCTGGAGTGCCCGTATTGTACGAGTTAGTTTCTTAGCCTAACAACAAAACATATTTAGGTTGGACTGAGCAACCAAATCTTCTCAAATAGGGATACGAGAGCAATGTTCATGATCATTTCTACATATCCTGCTGGTTTACGTATAGAATTATTCTCCCCGGGCTCCCAAAAAAATTCCTACTCGATAGCAACTATTGTTTGTGCAGCGTAGACAATTGACAGCTCTTCATCTTTGGCTACAACACTTGGGAAACAGACCACGGTGCGTGATGGTCCGGGGTGATCCATGTAAGGTACACCTTCTGCACGCTACATTTTGGTGTGCCTCACGATGCATTTGTAGTGTACTATTTGGAGAATTTAATTTACAGCTAAAATTTCAAACAGCACAAAAAAAATGTCTGATGCACTCTTGAGTGAAGAATTAGACAATTTGAATAGAGACCCTGTTTCCAGCCTTTGAGCTAAGCCAAGCTAAGCTGTCACCGCTTATAAGAAATCGAATAAATGTGTTTCCGGAAAGGTTTAACAACTTTAACAGTATGTCACAGTAAAAAGGGCCTGATATACTGTACATTATTATTATGATTACTTTGTGGTCTTGGAGATTGTAATAGCAACGAGTAACCTCTTATAAATAAGAGAGCAAATACAAATGTGGATTCGTACCTGTGTGTGTGTGCGGTGTGTGTTTTTGTAGTAGCACATTTTAATGTGCACATGGCATTCCCCATTAATCCAAGGTTTATGGTTATTGTTGGTGCAAAAATTGCATTTTCTTTCCCTAAATAAGTCATTTTGAATTCAGCACCCTGAATATGTTTATTGCCATTGTCTATGGAATACGCTGCAGCCTTTTTAATAGCCTGCCCGGTGTGCACTCATCAATCACAGAGCAAGAGCAGCCCTCACGCTCTCTCCACAGTCACACGCTAACTGAGTTACAGGGCTCAGAAACTAACTCCAACTTTTGAAATGTGATAAAAGTAATCACATTTCTCCCAGTCAGTCTCCTTACAGATGTGAATCGATGACATTAATTACTGCATCTTATTATACACCACAAATGTGTTTTCGTTCATTCTTGTTTGTGAAAGATCACCTGATAATTTACCAGGAAGGGTTGGGTCGTTTGGGATTTGGAGGAAGGATTGCACACTCGGCAGGAGAGTCATATCAAAAACACAGTTCGGCCCGCTTATCAGGAAGCTACATTAAAAACAGAGAGGTAGAAAAGCAGTAGTTAAACTGGAGAAATACTACTATATCATTATTTCTCTTTTACAAGTTGTAACGTGACATACATTTGTCTTTGTGTGTAAAAAAGGAGACTGCAGGTGTTTTAGCATTGCCTCTGTTTATTGTTTTTTTAAACAGATGTGTGCTTTCAATACATTTCATATATTGTCTTGCCACATGGGACCTGGAGACCAACACGCATCTGCCGAGAGACTGCATCTGCATGGTGTCAAAAAGAAAAGAAAAAAAATAAGTGGAATCCTCAAGGTCCATACAGCCACAATTTAGTCAGCTATCTAAAGGCCCAGGGTGACAGAGCCCCTAACAAAGACAGAACACTTCCCCTCACAGACAAGTGACATTACCGAGGCCAGCGATGCGCGACTAAAGCCACATAATTGTTTGGGTTTCCTTTATTATTCACTCTTTACCGCAAAGCGCCCATATGGAAAAGAAATTAGACTCACTCAAAGACATGTTATGAGATATGAAATATAGAGAAGCACTCAAATTACAGCCCAGTTCATTTAAGCATCACGGCAGAAGACATCCTTGTAACACCAGTGTCGAGCCTGGGGAGGGTCCCCCAGAGGGTGCCACTGTGTCTCTGCCATTTATCCTTGATAAAATTTAAATAACACAAGTCTCTTGAACATTATACTTTTCAGGAGGAGCATCAATACAGAAGGAATTTTGTGTGAGTTTAACAGTTAAAAAGACGTTTTTATTTTTCCCATCAGGGAATATTGCTACATTCTGGTATTCAATTTTAAAGACTTTTCTATTTGTTTCTAAAAAAATCTTGAAGAACAGTCTATCAAAAATGCCTTCTTTTACTCTAAATAATGTATTTTTGTGCCTTACTGTAAGGTAAAGACATGATTAGATTACACTGATGGCAGTGTCACCAAAGGTTAATTGGATACACTGTTCTCTCAAAATATAAATTAAAACACAAATAAGTTTTTCCTATAATTTATCTTGATGTTTCAAATAGACTCATTACAACAATGACACTATCTCCCTGTCATCTCTATGATCATTGTATATTCATAAACAGATTGATTAACCCTAAAAACCACAGAATTAGTTATCCTTTACCAAATGTGGCTCGACATGTCATATCAAGTCTAAAAATAGCAACAATAATGAGTTTCTTTCTGAAGACAGACGTTTTAATTGGAATTCTTTGGCCAAAATAAAAATGGATTTTAAGCTGGCGTCATTTGTCAGGCGCTGTATGAAAGGGGCGGCACGGGCTTTTGAATTCCTATTCAGCAGAGCCACGAGCGTGAGCCGGCTGGTGAGGTGAAGAGTGGACAGGTTAAGAGGTTCCAAGCCACTGAAGGAGAGATGCAGGCAGTGATGGCTTGGAATGAGAGCGGCGGCTGCATGCTGTGTGAGTGTCAGGCTGGCACTTGCCACAACTGGTGGTATTAATAAGACTGGGCGAAGATGAGCTCTGGGACGTGGGTGACTCAACATGTGCTGGCGCTGCTGATGGGCAAGTGCAAATGAAATTAATGGGTAAGGGAAATCAAGTGAGTGAGCCCAGAATCAAATTACCAATCCAGCCCTCAAACAAATTAGTTGGGTGCCAAAGTTGTAATTGATAGCAACACAGGAGCATGCTATTGGATCAGACAATATGATCTAACATGCGTTGCCTCTGATGTGATTTGCTGCTGTGCTATTATGATTAAATATTAAAGATGTGTGGATAAAAGTGTCCCTCTTGGAACTCATGGTCTCTTAGGACGCGCTGCGGGAGGGGCAAAGCAAATCCTGATTGGTTTTACGGCGAGGACGCCACCGATGCTTTAAAGTATTTCTCTGAAAACAAAGAACAGAATCCAAAATGAAACTGGATGAATTCCACATCCCATCTTTATCCATCAATGATCTCAAGAGCAGGAGTAGAATACAGTGAAATATCTGAAGAGAGTAAAACTCTGACTGGGTAATATCACAGCAATAATACATTCAGTCTGACAGCTCCAGCAGCTTTTGTGGTAGCATTTATTTGTTTGGTTCATAAATGTGTAAACTCTGATTCCTATTAAAGGCTTACTCTCCCAAGTTCTGTGTGGCTTTTGATACAAGGCGTTTTTATCTTCTTTTTTTCTTCCCCAACATTGGAGAGGGCTTTTATATAATGAACTGAGATGCTTTTAATAAAAAATAATGATCAGCTAAAAATTGGTTTGAAATCAAACACTCCACCGTGGCTCAGCAAAACGCATATCTCAAGGCGCATCCACTCTTGCTGCATAAGAGATGAGAGATTCTTTTTCTCCTCTTCTTTCTTTCCTTTTTTTTAGAGGGGTTTGCAAACCTTCAACTCTCCTAAAACATCAAGCCTTTACAGCTCCACTACATTCTTCGACTTTGTCCTCACAGCTGCTGTGCATATATGAGCGGATTCTTTATGATGCGGAAAATATTTCACACGTAGCAATTGGCTTCAAAATTCATAAAACATTGCATATTATTGAATTGCAATAGTGTACAAAGACGACACAGAATCGGAAGTCATGTGAGTCTGTTAATAATTTAGAAACCGTTGCAATGCCACGCAATGCTGTCCTATTTGCTCTTTTACCTATTTAGAAAAGCAGCTTCCCAGTGTAAACAACAATAAAATAGAATCTAAATTGCAAGATAGAAACATGCAGAGAAATTGTGAGGCAATGGGAAAATAATACAACTTGGTCCTGTCTTTGTTTTCCTTTTATGATCCACTTTTCCTAATAATGGGTTATTTGAAAAGTTCATCCTAATTAAATAGTGCATGCAGCACAATACACAATCCCAACAATCCATTTGGGTAAACCTCATAAACAAATACTGCATTTGCCTTGCACACACATACACAGGGCACACATAAGCTTCACATGTACCCTTAGAGAAGCCAGCATGCACGCATCAAATCATCCACCCTGTCGTTCCTGCACTGTACTTCAGCACAGCGTGACATTTTGAGTGACTTTTCTCTCCGAATTGTGCAGTTTCTACGTGATTTTGTTTTGTTTTTTAAGCAACCTGAATGCCTCATGTTGACATTGGTCTTATGATTGGATACAGTACAGTACATTTCATTTATCAGCATGCATGAGTATGTGCGAGAGACTGTGCACCCTGCTCGCCCGATTGCTCGCGTGGGCGCGCGCGACTGTGTGCTTGTGCGTTCGTGCATGTGTGCATATGTGTCTCTATTTCAACACAGAGTCATCTCCTTTGAAGTCTGTTTACCAAGCCGAAGCCTTGCTGAGAACACTGGGATGGCAATCTGTGACACCATTGACACCTGGCATGTAAACATTGACAATAACTCAGTCATAAAACCTCCTGCAGGTTTGCCCTTTCTTACCTTCATAGGCTTTGGCTGCAGACACAATGCCCCCTCTGTTCACAGCTACCTCCTTTTTTTTTTCACAACTTTAACTGCCTTAACTTTAAATGTGTACTCCTGAAAATGTAACCTAGTTTATCAACTTCTGTTACAGTTTTGTAATGCAGTTACTCACCAACCGCCCTGTGATCCCAATCTTTCAACTTGAGAGTTGAACTACATACAGAATTGAAGTACACATATTCTTCACTAAAGAAACAGCACATCAATTAAAATAATGTGTAAAAAAAAAACTCCAATAGTAAAAGCATCAAAAGAAATAATACATTTTTTTTGCTTTGAGTAATTATGAAAATGAAATCATACAAGAACTTTAGAAAAGAAACCTTGGAACCTCTGATTTAATATGTATGTATGTATGTTTTCCATCTATGTCTGAATGCATAACATATTGTGTATATTCACCGTGTGGAGAAATAATCATCAATTATCGCGTACATAATGAAACCTACGAAACAATATGTTCTTATGTGAACCCAAACCGTGCTCTTTTTCCAAAACCTAACCAAATTGCGACCGTGTCACACCATTAACTACATGTTTATTATTGTTACCATGACGCTGAAGGTGTGGTATGCTGTCACTGAGGGAGGTACTCCGTACCAGTCAGTCTGTATATGTCATTTTGTCAAATGAGCTATTCTGTAGTGCGCGACATGCTGGTCCTATCGAGGAGGTGCTGAAAACTCTCATACTGTTGTTTTGAGGAATTAGACCTTCTCTGTTATTTTGGTATGAGGACGTGTTGAACCACTTGTCTCATGTCACTTCCTGTACCAATAATCTCGCAGTCGCTGCTGTCCTTGCTCACACAGAGGGCTCTTATGAGAAACAATTTACTTTTTGAACATAATTTGTCACCGGAGCAATGCTGCTTCATTAGCATATCATCCTGCTAACTCCTGCCTTTGTTTTGACAGATAGCTTTCATAAGTCACTGGTAAAAACCTTCAGCGGACGTTTGGGGTTTTACTGTCACATAGGCTCCATCTGCTCAGTTTGGTGGGGTTTTTATGCTGCGCCATCATTCACCTCCCAAAAGCAATAAACACTATCTCTCTACACCCTCTCAATTTTTTCCCTTGCACTCACTTTCTCTTTCGCTCTTGCAGTTGTGGAGGTCTTTTTTATAATTCTCTTTCATGGGAAGGAAAGACAACAGGCACTGTATTGGTATCAGTGAGATGTTTGATCTGTCGTCATGCCCTTCTTCTCCACCATTTCGCATAAACCATATACACTGAGTGGCACGGCATGTGCCTCTTTGGAGAAAAATAAAACTTCAAAGATCTTCGGAGGAATTTATCCTGATTAGAAAGCATTACTGTGTAAACGAGAGCTCAACTTTTGACTCCTGCCATAGTGAAGATGTCGTGAAGGGAGTGGAACCCGAGCTGCAGCCTGTGCGGCTGCTTCATTTTAAACATATCACTGATGAATACATGACATAATCTATGTTAATTTCTCTGCTTTAATACTGCTTATTTTGCAGCACCTATCATACATTTGTACGCAGCCGGTGGAGTGATTTATAAACCCTGCCCACAACAGACATTAGGGATGAGATACAATTGTTTTCCCAAATCAAAATAAATGGGTCACACAAGGTTCTCATATCGTCAAATATTTTCCAGTAGAAAACCAGCCATGCAATACTGACTTGTATAATTGAATCGTGTGAAAGCGCAGTCGATTTAAAACAATAGATTTGAGGGATGGGGAAACTGTCAAGTCATGCATCATAGTCAGCATTCCACCTTAGGTTGAGGACAAGATTACTCGGGTCCATTTCAATCCCTCTTTTGCAAAACGAATTCACATAATATTTTTCACCCAAAACAAGCTCTGTTGGATATTTTTGACATTTTAATGATTTCAACAAAAACTTAAGCTCTGATGACGATATGAAAAATAGCTTTTTAGATTTGCACAAACTAAGGCATAACCTTGGGGGAGAATCTTTAATAATGACAAGACATTGAATAAATGGCTTAACACTAATAAAAGACTTTTAGGTGTTTGGTGTCAAAAACAAACTCCGAAAGCCTCACCTATTAAAGGATCTTTTTCATTTCTTTTCATGCCATCAATCTCCCCCTATTTCTAATTTCAGTTTTGTCATGTCCACTTTGTTCGATTAGAATCCACATATAGTGTGACTATATCAATTTCCTCCACCTGAACCAATGAAATTGCTTCCCTCAACAATTTGGTCTTTGCAGGATTTTATTGTAGAACCATTTTTGGTGTGAAAAAAGGAGGCGAAAACTCAACTGTACAGCCAATTCACCTGTTATCAATCACCAAACTTCATATAACAAGTGTGCTTGGGGGCTTTGACAAGAATTTTCATTAGAAATAAAGGCAAGCTGGTATGTACAATATGAGAGGCATGGTCTTTCGACCACAGGGTGAATTGAGGTCCTTCCAATCCAAGGCCGAACCAACATGTTTCAAGGTACGGTAGGTAATGTGTTGTTATAAAAAGAAATGAACCCCACACAACACGACATGATGGCATATGGCTGGTAATATAACTTAAAAAGTGATATAGATTGTTAGCTATTTGCCCGAGTCCCACAAGTTCTCCAAAATTTACATTTCATAGTCAAACCCTAAATTTTATGTTTCCTTGTGGAAAATAATAAAAATAAATAGTAAAAATTATATGACTTGGCAGTTACTCTTAAAACACTGTCAAACAATCTGTAGTCTCCACCCCCCACCCCCTTCTCCTCCCTCTCTTACTCAAACAAGTACAGAGAATATTTATTCCCAGAATGGAGCATGAATTTTATTTTGAATCATAAAATTTTAACATGTCTAGACAAAGCAGTGTTATTCCTCCAGCACACCGAGGGCACACTGTCTTTCAAGGGCTCGTTATATGCTAAAATGCGGTAATATTTGTGGTCTGAGTGAAATCTTTTCGTTAAATTCAAGGCCCCGGTGTTTCTCCAGCATTCGCCTCTGGCATAATCGGCTCTGAACCATACGAGCTGATAATTTCTTGAGTTCCCTCCACAAGATTATTGATCGCTCTATGATGAAAGGGAGTTTTGTACAAGTGGCCCAATTATAGTTTCAACACCTGCACGTGGCACAATCATTTGTTTTTAGTCATTGTGTCAAATACATTATTCGCTATTTGCCATCCATCAGCGGTCATCAGGCTTCCTTGAAAACAACTCAAAATCTCATTTAGTGGCTCAAGGACCACTTTACTATGTGAAATAAAACTTTATAAAAAGAGGGGCGCTAAGGCAGCTTCATCACAAGTTTAAAAAAAGAGTTGCTTCAAAGCTTTGCCAAAATTGTAACAATAAGTATGCAAGCCAAATGAAATATACAAGTAGGTGACTATATATTTTCCTGTGCAAACACAAATTAGTTGTTTGTGCTCATTACCAGAATTGCCAGATGGTAATAAATGCAAATTGTCCATTTTAAGTGGATTCATTTGGTAGTAAATGATGGTGTCCTGGGGTTAATAGTTTGGAGAAAGATATATGGATGGAGGCTTGTAGTCTGTCCGAGCCTTTGGATAACTGACACGGTAAAGAGATGAGGTGAATACCTTATATTTCTCCGGGCTAACTCTTTAACACTGACAAGAGATACGCTTGACATAGAAAAACATTGGATGTGTTGATTCAGTGCAGTGACTTTTACATTAAAGTGCGGCACACACAGGTCTATACTGACGGAGTCGTGACAAGTCGCAATAAAGGAAGAGGTGAGAAGTGAGCCACAGCTTTAAAAGAGCTGTGGCAGTACATGTATTTGTGCAGTATATCAGTCTTTTCAGGTCATTCTCAACTGCAGCTTCATGACAGACTTGCAAAGTCATTTAATTGCATGGAGTCTGTAAAACACCGGGTCTCTGACATCTCGGGCAGGCTGCTAAAAGCTTACAAAAAAAATTAACTATAAGAAGAAATAAAGTGGATGTGAGCTCAATCACGTTTTCCCTGGAAAATGTTTAACCAACGAAATAACAAAATCGCACCAAAATGAAAAAGGCCTTATTTCTTTGTGTGGGAGACTTGACAAAAGATACTTTCTGGCAGTGGCGATGAGCGAAATCTACCTTTCTGTCACTCTACCACCTGCATTGTTATATTATGACACTTCAAACATCTGGAGTGCTCTTTATATTTTGAAGCATTCGGTTTTCCACAGGAAGAAATTACCAATCAACAAGGAAGGCAGCTGCGGCCCGAAGGCTTGTGAGAAGGGTTTGTGACTGCAAGGTTGCCAGTTTGACTCCCCAGACATCTGAGAATATCTGCGACAGGGGAGGTGAGTGAAAAAGTCTCTCTCCTTTTTGTCAGGTTGTTTATTTAAATGGAGTTTTGGAATGTCAATAATAAATTAAAATATGATAGATTACAAATAAATATGTTCAAATAAAATGCTATTTTGCTGTTGATATACAGAATATTTGCACATGAAGCTGGAATGAAGTATATAAGTAACATATTATTAATTTATTAAGTTAGTATATCAAACAAAGCATCTACATAACTGAACAACAAAATTAAATAATGCTTTTTTTTTGTAACTTGTTTGTCATCCTAGCTTTTTCTTTTCTTTCTTTTCTTTCTTTTTTTTTTACTGAAAAAAGAGTAAAAGCTTGGAAATGTCTTACCATTAAAATAATCTGCAGCACAATGTGCTCTGTTATGGCCACAACAAATATTTGGCTCATCCTTGTGAAAACCAGCGTATGAAAAGGTTGCCATAACCGAGGAGTAGTGGGGCAAATGTAATTATATTTACAAAAATTATGGAAAACCTAACGAGAACTATGAGAGTCTGAGAGGCCACACACACTGAGACATATAGGACCCAGAGCTTCACCCCCTAAACTACCTTTTGCCTCACCTCTGCTCCTGCTCTAAGTTAATGCATCCCAAATCATTCTTTCCTCTGAATGCAAAGGGAGGAAATTCATTTCAACCCTCCATTTCAACCTTATTTAAGACAGCAAACAAGTCGACCCAGTAAGACTTAATGCCTTCAAATGGGACATCCAACTAAGAATAAACTTCCACGGCCTCTGCCATTCCCGTAAATGTCAACAAACACGTCACAACACGTGAACTCTGGGTTTGCAGAAAACTTCGGTGAAATGGTATAAAAGATCAAATGGGACACTCCATTGTGACATAACACGCTGCTTGCATGGCTATTGGAAAGGAAAAAATGCCACAAACCCCCAAAAAGAGAATGATTAAACGAATAAATACAGCTATTTTATATATATATATGTTGATAAATGTTTATACATTCTAGCTAATTACCCGGTTGCGACGTCGTAAACACTACATCATCATATGCACTCTTCTCGTTTACACAGTAAATACGAACCCATTTGAACGCAACACTTTTCACTGTACTCCTATTGTAACCCTTTACACAACACGACTAAGCAATACATAAAAAACTATGTTCAAATGTTCAAATCACACATTACGTCCTGCTAACACTTTACTGTACATAAGGCTGTTTAGCGTGTATTTAGCAGCTGCAGTGTGAACGCTTTGTTTTCTGTCTCCAGAGGCATCAAGGCAAATTCCGTGTATGCCAGTTGTGCTGTTTTGCTGTTCGGTATATGTGATACTGTGTAAATATACGGTGACGGCATCATGAAGTACAGATGCAGGATGAATCATTATGCATCGAATTGTTTTTTTTGCACAAGATGTATTGGACCGATCTTCTTGAGTTTAATGTAATCAGTTGCTGGACCGAGTTTCAGTTGGCACAGACAGGAGTGACATTATGGAGTATGAAGGCTGGCTAAGAATACACCCATGTGTTAACGGTCCGTCACTTATGCTATACTGATGAATACGTCGTTCTCAGCTTCATCTGATGCTGAACCGTCCAATTTACATGAATTACCAAATTAGATCTGCCCATGCGTGTTACAGTGTGAGTGTATGCGGGTGTGCAGCCCAGCGTACGTGTGTATAGACGGTGTCACTTCTATGTGTGAAGTAATGCCTCAGATTTGTTTTAAAGTCTCACTTCAACACATACTCGATGTAGTTTTGAGACTGTGTATCAAAAGATCCAGTATCAGAGAAAAATGGTCAGTTTTTGGGGGTTTGGAGTGCCGAGACGCTCACCTTGCGCTCTCTTATCTGAAACATAGGTATCAGTATAAATGGTTTGACCCCAGACCTTGAGGCAAAGAAACAATTCAAATACACCTTTGATCACATCTGATTCAGTTCTCTAAGTCTGCAAGTTCAGAGAGAGAGAGAGAGAGAGGAGCCAAGAGAGAGTTAGAGAGAGTTGGGGTGGTGGCCCTCAGCGTTTATCAAAGAGCTTTTCAGAGCCTTTGACAACGCTTCCTCACTTGCAACGGCAGCATACTGATACAGGAGCCCACGCACAGGCACACAGAGATCTCTTCAAGGTTCAGATGATGTGTGTAATGCCAAACAGAGCTCTTTAGTACGTGGAAACAGTTTGTCCGGTATACCGGGGAGCTATACTTCTATTTTAATGATTAAAATTCAGATTAAATTTCTGACTGTATTCTAGATTAATACATTCCAATGTGCAAAAATGCCGTTTACAATTACAACTTCCAAATTCCCTCCATTCAAATCCAAACAGCTTGTTTTGTCTGCCCAATGGCAAAAAGCAGAACTTATTATTTTAAATACTGTTAAATTCATCAAACACACATCATAACATCATAAAGGCTTAGTACTGTTGCATTGAAAGCCAAGCAGCCTGACACGGCATTGATATATGAAAATGATTCCTGGGATTTTCATTTTTCTTTGCGTCTTTTTACATGAAAGCATGTAGGTGTGATTCCAAGACTGGTTTTACAAGGTTCTCCTTTTTAAAGAGTCTCCTGGAAACATTAAAAAGTCAGTGAGACACGGTTCTCAGCTGACTCATTAGGCCAACGTTAGCTTGTTAATTATATAGCTGTAGCTGAGAAATAAATCAAAAACAGATAAATAAATAAGAAGCTGCCAGTTGTCATGTCAGCTGACAAAACTGACAGTTGCCAGCATGAAATCAGAAATTTTAAGGTTCAACTGTTTCAGAAATTACTAAGAATTTCAAGTAGGAGCTATAAATCTGTTGCTGTTATCATTATTCAGATGGTGCTGTGCTACACAGGAAAGCTTCACAGGCGTAGCATCAATAACTCGGGCTTAACAATTTGTCAATTATTGAAATTTACATCTTAAGAAGTTATCAGTGTCATTTTTTCAGTGCACATCTTTGTTCACTCACTCCTTCTCTGTTTCCTCTCGCTCTTTCTGTCTCTCCCCTGCCTTACCTACAGTACATACCACACACACACACACACACACACACACACACACACACACACACACACACACACACACACACATTAACATGCTACATTTACAGTACGGGTCCTGTGTTCCCTCCAGCAGCTTGTGGCCTAACAGAACGTTCCCTCAAACAGCGATGCAAATAGCCGCCCCAGCTGTCACCTATCAGGGAGGATCGGCGGCGAGTACATAACCGGTCGTGTCCCACCACTGCAGCCTACGTCTCCCTTCATTTTGCATTACAGCGGGTGGGAAAACATTGGTGGAGGCAAAATAATGGGCCTGCTTAGATATGAGGAGGAGTAATCTAGGACAGGAATTAAACTTTCATCTCCTCCAAACAGCATTTCAACGACTCGACTGATTCGTCTCTGCGCAACAGTGCCATTTGTAAACTCAGACATGAATTATTAACAGCGGAGCTTTGCATATCGTTGAGACTCATCGGACAGCTTTTACATCTTAGCACTCAGTGGGCTGCAGCCTCTCAGGCTACAGACGAGATACAGTAATAATGGAGCTTAGTACAAAACCAAATAAGAATTCCATTAATTTGAACTTAGAGCATGGTACAGCATGTTAAACACAGATTATCATTACTTACAGAACAACCATTTCTCTCTCAACACGAAAACACACACCAGAGCAAAACTACTGAAGTCAAAACTTCATTTTGTCATTACAGGAAGGCAGCATAAGGCTCCAGTTAAGGTTTCTGCTGCCTCTGCAGTTCCACCTATATATATTGCCTTGTGTATAGGAATTGCCAACAAAGTGACGATTGCAACCATATGCCAGTCATTTATAGCAATTTTTTTTCTTCTTCACAATCAGCCACAAAGATGCAGACTTGTCATTTACATATTTGCATGCAAGACAAATGGTCGATTACATCGTATATCACCACCACACACCTTCTGCAGGGAGGGACGAGGCTGATGAGGAAACAGGTTTACAAGAAGAAAACAGTAGCACAGATGTTGTTGAGATGTGAGTTTATCCTACAGCATGACGTATATTCTAACATGCATGTTTAGATTTATTGAATTGTCAGGGTTCATGTCCATTCCAGTGTTGCTCTATTAAGCAGACGATTTTATGAACTGGTGAATAAATAACAGGCGACATTGCTATTATTACAACAGGGACAAAGTGCAGGTCGTAAAAAGTTCTTCATTCCGTTAAACACAAGTGAAAAAACTCTCAAATAGGCCTTTTAATCTCCCTTTATTGCTGCAGCATATATCAAATGAATATTTAAATATTACGCATACGGTGGCCATTAAACGTGTTTTGTATACATCCTCAATTTATGCCGAATCCCCCCAGCAGACTGGAGATCAGTTTTCTGGGGTATGCAGATGATCATTGACCAAATTTAATTATAGACAAAGCGTCGGATCTTATATTTGCTTTCAATTTCTCCGTCTGTGTTTTTTTTCTTATTTAAAAAGAAGTTGTTACTATTGATTCAAGCGTGATTAAAAATTGATTGGCACTTGCGTCAGGTGCCAGGGCGAGGAACTCCCCGTGCATCACTGCTGTTTTGTACCTCGGAGCATTAACTGCAATAAAAGTATATGACTCCGGAGCCACCAAAGGGCCGACCGGGGCAGAAGGTCCCGTTCATGGAGGAAGGAGGAGGAAAAATAAGCAATTTATCCCAGAGAAAAGCAGCTCACCTCCAAGACCTCCGTTGGCAGCAACTCAAAGAGCTGGCTACTGCAGCAATATAGATACACCACTGTCAAATGGACCATGTTCAATGGCGTATTTGACCATATTAAAGCGATAGTTCACAGCAAATAGAGCTTGTAAAGATCTGATAGTAGTGTCATGTCCTGTAATGTAAAACGACATTATCTACACTGTGGAGATTTCATTTAGCATAGGTACAGAAAACGACAACGCCGGCCAATTGTTGAAGGGCGTCAAAACAACCAAGATTAATTTTTATTGTGACCACTGGTGGTGGTAGTAATTATGACTGGAGCAGTAGGGAGAAGGTCGGGGTGATTAATAGATCACACATGCTGTTTATGTCCCACGTGGAACGCAAAGTCAACACTGACTATTTTTTAACATGCGTTACTTAACCTACGACACGTATTTGAACTTCTGTCATGCACTTAACGCAAGTTACGTGACTAACATAACAAATGTGCTTAACTATTGATGCCTAAACCAAACCAAACGGAGAATGTGATACAACTTTAACCGCGTGTTTATTTTTGTTACCAAGTCGACAAAGGCCATGGTGGGGTTAAATGACCAATTGTGTCATTTTAGTGTTAAGTTGTGTCAGATATTCACAAACTACAGAGACAGTAAATAGCAATGTGTGTGCAATTCTATGCTTCTGGATTGAGACTTATAAGTGTGTCCGTACTTACAGTACTGCATTCGCAGTGCACTCGCTTCCATCTGTTTCGACAGTATGGTCATTGCTTGGGGACAAAGGTCAAACTGTGTGACACAGCGAGGTGTCAGGTTATGACGAACCTTCATAGCTCAGGGAGGTCAGATGAGCTCTGAGAGATGGAAGAGGTCGGGGGTGGTTGTGATGGTGGTTGTCGTGGTAATGCTGTGTCCCTGAAGGTCAAACTGGGAAATGGTTTTCCCCGATACATTTAAGTTTGTTAACAACAAAGTAGCCTCCTTCAAAGTCAGACACGCAATTATGACAGTATGAGTTTTGTAAGTTCTATTGTGGCTATGAATGGGTTCATACCACATTTTATAATTTTATGTTTATTTTTGTTGATTAACCAAAATTGAATCTGTCAATTCAATTTCTGCTACAAATTTGACCAATTTTAGTTCCAAACACAAAAAACACACCTTTAATTTCTTTATATAATTCCTTCAAAGACTTTCACTGAAACAACAAATTTTCAGCTATTATGGATGTGAAACTGTGTTGAATAGCAACCAAGTGAACGCATCTTCAGAAAATGTTAAAGAAAGTGTTGTGTTGTGTTGTGTTGTGGCCATTGTGCTTAATGTAAAGCTAACGCATACGTGTGTGAACACTTCTGCATGCATCCGTGTGTGTGCGTGTGCGTGTGTGTGTGTGTGTGTGCGTGTGCGTGTGTGTGTGTGCGTGTGTGTGTGTGTGTGTGTGTGTGTGTGTGTGTGTGTGTGTGCATGGGTGGCTCCGTGGGGCCAGAGGCCTGGATGAGTGCGTACAGAGTCATGTGCCCAGCAGCTCCATGCAGCAGCCTTCGACAGACACAGCACCGCTCTAATTAGCTGACCTGTCACCATCGACACCCACAGCTGTGTAGCGCTCAGGGAGCAGACTGAGCGCAGACAGCGGCTGCAAGGTGCAGTGAAAGCCAGCAGTGAAAACACAGACACTGATGAACACATTCAGGACTTCTGTCATTGCCTTCAGGGCAAAGGATGCCACCTCATACTTTTGCCTGAGAGGTCCTCCCGAAGCTTTACATCCTTCTTCGTGATTACACTGGGACTTTTTCTTCTGCTGCTTTCTGAGGTTCTTGTGGACTTTAGTTTAATGACATTTTCAGTACAGGTTGTTTTAGGATAAAAGTATTTGTATAAGCCTTGTGTTTTGCTGACACTGACTTTACTCCTCCAGTGGTCTGTGTTTAATATTTAAAAAAAAAAATCAACAAAATCAACCATTATGAAATGGTAACGTTATAACGTTGTTAAAAACCATTGAGTGTTAAAATTGCAACACTACCCTTTGCCATAGGTTGCACATTTGATGAGGGCGATAACGACGTAGAATTGTTATTACACCAAAAGGCAAAATATTTCATGTTTTATATGTTCATCTGGCTTTGCAAGAACAAATGTATTCCTGTTGTTTGGCAAAAACGTCCCTTTCCAAATGAAATGTAGTGGCTGTTATTGTACACACGTTATTTTTTGAGTTATTTAGACTCCTTGAGAGTCTCAGAACTTAGTCACTCTCAAAAAGAAGTGGTTCGTATGACATGTTGTCTCACCATGGTTGAAATCAAGAGTGTTTAAAGCTATTCCAAACAGCATTTGAAGGTGAGGTGAAAAACACTCACTTCAAGATCATGCTTATGTGAAATCCTCATACAAAGAACAAAGACAAACAAAAGGAACTCTGAAAGTTGTGACACAGTCAAGGTGATAAACTAGATGCTGTCTATCAGGCTGAAAAGATAAACATATTCTGAAGTGCCTTAAAGGGCAATACCACTGATGGCTACTAGGGCGAAGAAAAAAAACTTCTAAAAAGCTCTAAATGACTCCCACTCAAAAAGCCTCAACTTGTGTAATGAGATACAGAGTCAGTACAGTTTTTACACAAGTGATTATGGTGTCATTCATGAAATTTACTCCTGATCAGTGTTATGGTCGACCTTCTAAAAAAATTAATGGACCGATTATCTAGATATTAGGCCTCAAAGACAGGCACGTTTGGGGGCGTGACTGGTTTAATTGGCATGCCTGAGGTGCAGTCAGGTTGCCAGTACAGGTGGGAATGTAAAGTGTCGCAGTCGCATCCTCCCTTTGATCTTCCCCAGCTCGTCCAAATATGGATACTTCTGGCTCCAAAAAAACAAGATGGCGTTGGCCAAAATGCCAGAATGGAGGCTCCAAAACAGCAGTTCTCAAACTAAAAAATGACCTCGTGGTGGTCGATTGTGTAGACTTTAAAATCATTTTATCCCAAGTCCTCATTAAAAATCAACAAAAAGAAAGTAACGAAACTCCTAAAGTTATGATACAGTCAGGTAATAAAATCATGAAATATTGTTGACTGCTAAAAAGGACCCCGTATCCCCAGAACCTCAATAAAACATGAAGGTTAAGAGACTTTTCTGCCAGTAGTAACCAATGTTTTTGCTGGGAAAAAAAAGTGTCTAAAACCTATAAATATATAAAAATGAACCCCCAGTTGAAGAAAACTCTTGCCAATGAAGCATAAAGCGCATGTTTCCATCCACACAGCTCTGTAACCTAACAGCTGCTTCTCGGCACTCTGTGTCTGAATTGGCTGTTGTTTGTGCTGGGCTGCGGGTGGGAACATGAGGGGAGATGACACCGGGGTAGAGATTTAAGACACGGTGCACTGGCTATCGGAGGTCTCCTGGTAGGCCTCAGACACGGTGCTTTGTGCCTCCCTTCCTCGGCCCAGACTTATTCTCAGCCTGGCTGCCGCGCGCACACACACTTAGGCAGGGCAGAGAAATCCCTCATCTTGTATCTGGTTCAAGGTCCACTGCAGTTGATGACAGTTGATGACAATCCAGCGGGGAACAAGGGAATATCACCTGCGACTTGAAATGTAAAGCAGTGAGGGGAAGTGAAAAAGATGGGAAACACAATGCCGTTGCACGGAATAAAACCACAGATTTTGGACTTCAATTTGAAATATTGACACAGAAACCTGACATTTGCTCTGTGTTATGGTTCCAATTAGCATCTTGCTCCTCACCAAGTACCACAGAATAACGTTCAACTACAGAATCGTGTTTTTCATATTTTCTTACACTGACTCGAGAGGGATCATCAATTGATTATAATTGGAGCACACTTATTAAAATGTGCAGTGATCATACATTTTGCAACATTAAAACAATAGGGCTCTGTCTAAAAGCAATCCCTGATTTTTTTTTTTATAGTGGCAGAACCTAAACCACAAACAAACCTATCGATCTCCCGCACAAACTCACACCTCCTCCTCTCCTGTGTGCGCACACTCTAAAATATGCATTGTGAATCCACATCTGCTGAGAGCTGTGTGCCCCTGCATTATGCTTGAGTGATACAATTTATATCATTTCAGGGGGAAGCGAGCAAATCAATGAGATTTAGTTGGCAGCATAATTCATTCTCAAGGTTTGGATAAAATGTGCGACTAATGAGGGAAAAATGTAAATGTTATAAAGTTTCACTTCACCACCACCTCCCCCTCAGCCCCACCGCTGCCATAATCGAACTTCAGAAAATCAATAGACCGTCTGCAGGAATTACTTTAACTTGTCTCCATCTTTGCTAATATTTTTTTTTATTATTTTTATTTGTGACAAGTGTCCTGTTGTTGTCTGTACATAATCTCATTAAAAGTAGTATAGTAGTAGTAGAGTATGTTTTCCGTACATGTTAAAAAAATAAATAAACGCTGCTCCTCCCACCTTTAACTGGCACGCTCAGTACAACCACTATCAGTGAACACTGTTTAAAATTATACCACATTTTCTGGCCTTTTAGCAAAGTAAACAGTCACAATGAAAGAGGAAAAACAACTACTGATGTTTTCAGAAATATTTTTCTTGGATAAATATTAAAAGTCACTTCAAACTTTGATCTAGGTTCTTCTGAGCCTTTTCCACATCAAGGAAACTACCCACTTTTCATTCCACCTGTCAACTGCCACAATCTGTTTTTATTTCCAGCTACCATCTCTTTTTGGGCTGCAAATCTGCTTCCCAGACTGAGTTACCTGCCACTGAGCTATTGTCAAGTATGTTCGGGGAAAATGAAAACCACTGTGAAGTAAGTTTTTGGTTTGTGATTTTTTGTTTGTTTGTGGTGTTGCATTATTCACCTGATGCAAATAAAAATAACATCAGAGGTGGGGAAGTATATCTGTACGAATAAAGCCACTGCGGGGCGCGTCGCTCCAACACGGTGCAAACCTGCCGTCTGGTACTGTTTAACACAATTAGTGGGCATTATTGTGGATTGCATACATATTAATTAGGTGCACACAAAAACAAGTGAAATGTGCAACTGTAAGCTCAATAGTGATCATGTTACATCCTTCATCAAAGTCAGCCTCACAGCATCATAATCAGCCAACCAAGGACTAATTACTGCAGAGGTGTGATTGAGACATGCATGGCAACGAGGAGGCGGCTCAACTTCATGGTCCATCGCTGTGCATGCATTATGTGTGCACGGAGGATGTCTGAGTGTATATATGTATGTATGCAATGTATGTATGTATGTATGTATGTATGTATGTATGTATGAGTGGTGGGCTGTGAGAGTGTGAGGGTCAGGGCCTGATGAAGTGTACTATATTCACCTGGAGATGCACGTGAAAGAAGAAAGACGAGGGGGATAGATGGAGGACGGTGTGTAGGTGAGAAGGGGAGGGGGGGGGGGGATGGAGAGTGAGCGTGTGGAGGTGGTTGTGGAGAAAGTGTGTGTGTGTGTGTGTGTGTGTGTGTATGCTGTGGGGAGGGTGGCAGTGAAATCTTTAATCTGATAGGAATTCATCCAGGCAGAGGAGCTGAGGAGCCATGCAGAAAGGCAACAGTGATCTATGAGCAGTGAAAACAGCCGGGATGCAGTTAAATGGATGAGAGCCACAGTGTTTATGCCACTGACATTAAAGGAGAATTCTACCCTCAGATTCACTCACACTATATATCATCAGCTTGTGATACTCAGCGCATCTTTATGATAAAGTGCCATAATTTAGTTGGTTGTAGGACACACTTGCTATCAACTAGCCTGTAACTTTCCCTGCCTGCCTTTCATTAAAAAAAAAAACTTGCCTGGACTTGTTGCGTTCAACTCAGATGCATGTCAGAGGAGAAGACAATGATTGTGTTGGTGCTCATTGATTGGTAAAAAGCACATGTTTATAGCTGCATTGTAATGTGGACAATTGGTTTGATCACTCCAAATCTTTCCAATATTATACTGCACTGAATTGTAAGTGAGATAAAAAAAATATTTTTGAAATACCTTTGGCCAATTACCAACCGTAAAAGACTGAAAAATGCAAGTTACCCTGTATGTGGCTGTTCCTTTAATAGTGTTCAGCATCACACTGTGAGCTGGCGCATCGTTCAGGTTTAAACAGAATGCTCCTAAACTAACTTCCCCGATAGCTCTGTGATCTTTGTGTCGTTTAAACATTGTTTCAATTGCTACATTTCCCTTTCAATTGTTTTTATGCTTCCCCCAATTTCGTCTCCATCACCATAGAGGCTGATAAAACACCAAAGGGAGCACGGGAAAGAGGCAAAATCATAAATTTAAAAAGACACACAAATTGTCTCCTGAATATGAGGGAGGCAGTAGAGGCAAAAAAAACTATGATGTATCCCAGTTCCCGGTGTGTGGTTAGCGAGAGTATGTAAATTTGGCATGTCATTATAAATAGATCTGCATAAAAGTAGTAGATGGAGCACACTGATTCACATCTCCATTTGACAAAAGTTGTGTTCCTTGCTTAAAAACGTGTGCAACATTTTCACTGACAAGGAGCAGCTGTATTCATCAGAAAGTTATAAAACTTAGCTTTAAAGTGCTTCACAGTGTTTGTTTCCGTAAAGCTGCGATAATCAATATTTTACTGTTAAAAATGGAAACATTAAAGGTGGCAATGTGCAGTTCTGCTCAGCTCTATTTATGGAGAGTTTTAGCCTTCTTGTTTGTTTGTCATTTTGGACCAAGTTAACAACTAGATGATGAACATATTGGAGCATATGGCAGCTAAAGATCTCTTCTGCAGGGAGTCATCACGTGCCCAAACACGAGTCCAGAATGAGAGCTAATGTTATTCTGAATATATTGGATGTGTAAATAACCCACTGGTTGTTAACAAGTACACCATATAAACATACACACAAAATTAGAAGTGCACTCAGAGAGCACAGACATCTGTCAAGGCCAATAGTCCACTCTTTAAGATATGAAAATCTGCAACCCCAAATATGTCTAGATATATTTCTGAAACTATTAGAATGATGTCATAATATGATTGTTCCCATCTGATGAAACCTCTCTCCTTGTGTGTTTCATGATGACAGCCTGCTGTTTTAAGTATGTATTAAGTCCATGTGTTTCCAATAGTATTACTGCTAGCTGTGAATGTGAACTGTGATATAGAGTCATCGTATTTCTAGACTTGCGTTTTGTCTCGACTGAATTTTACGGCGATCGCCTACATTTTTCAAAGAAATTCTTTTCAATTCAGTTAAATTTATGTTGCGACAAACCACAACATAAGTTCAAGGCACTTTACAAAGTAAGGTAAATAACTTAAAGTGTTACAGAGAGAAACACATGAGCAGGGATTTGGCCAAAGTAAGGAGGAAAAACTCGCTCTTAACAAGAAGGAACCTCAAACACAACCAGGACCAGAGGTGAGCGAACATCCTTCTCATCAGTTACCACAGGCTTCTGTTCGGGGTCACGCTTGCTTTGCACTGTCGTCGAACCAACCTGGCTTCCCAGCTGCAGTGGGCCTGCTGGGAGACGGCTAACGGAGGCTTCGTTGGGTCGGCCTCCTGAGCTCTGATTAGATACGGGAGTTAAAAGGTAGCTTTCCATGGTGTGGAGCGGTGCTTCCAATTTAGTAGGCCTCACCTCTTATGCAGCAAAAAGACTACATTTATTAAAAATACTAGTATCACTAAAGGAGGCAGAGGAAAAACGAAACATCTCGGAAACACTCTGAGCAGGAGAGAGAGAAGGAGAAGCAGAAGTGGGAGACCGAGCCATTACTAACTGCTAAGCGAGCGAACGTGAAAAGGCACGTTGAGTATGAGATTAGCGAGGAATTTGACCACAACGGCTTGAGTAAACATATCTTACAACAAAAGCCCCCTACAGACAGATTTAGTGTTGGTGAGCTAAGATTTCTGAGTTAAGATCAATACAATGAACAACACTGTGCGATGGCACCATGAAGTGACACAACACGCTCACCACGACGTCAGACGTGACACAGGATGTACGGCATCTCACACTGTTAATGATAAAAGTGGAAAATTATTTGTGGATCCGCCTGTTGTTTCTTGTCAGGATAAAGCCAAATAAAGATATGTTTTTCTCAGAAGTGTTTACAAGAAAACAAGTGAAGTAGTTTCATTTAATGATTTAACCCCCCCTGAAAGTTTTCCAAATTCGTTTAGAAACTTCTTTCAGCAGGAGATGGCCGATATCCTTGTGTACATTATTTCTACAAATATACATAAATGCATTAAGTGATGCAATAATAGCTATCTATAATCTGTCAAAAGAAACTCCAAGGGCCATGCTGGCATGCTTGCAGCACACAATTCTTTGGTGAGCTGTTGCATATACAGGATGTGAAGTGTTTTCATCTCCTTGATGTTCCACAGACTTAAGCAACACACGGGAAAGGCAGGCAGGGAAGGAGATGTTGCTCTGGGCCTTACAAATGACCTAGATACTTGAGTATGAATTTCATTTACCTCTATCACAGCATCTAAGTGTACCTCACTTTCCTTACGCATCCATATGGCAACCATGGAGCTGGAGCAGATACAAAAACAGCCCACAGGTACGCTTTTTTTTTTTTTTTAAATCAGCATTTATTCACTCTTTCACTCACTCACGTGTTCACTCACTAACTCAAAGTAAATGAGAGAGAGGAAAGATATAGAGAGAGACACCTCCATGCTTCTAATCCCGCAGAATTTATCTGCTCAGTAGGTAAAATGTTTTTGCAATGAGCAGGATTTGGCTGTCGCCAGGATAAGGTAGATGTTTGCTATTCTGCTCCAGGACTGAACATTTCCCTCCATGTAATGCAGAGGTTACAGGTGTTAACCGCAGCCAATGGAAGTATTGATTAATCGGAAAGGCAGTTTGGCAAGCCTTCTCAGTCCACAAAGTGGCTGATCAGAATTCTGGAGCTGCCGGTTCCAACAGTTTCTCGCTGAGCGCGGAAGGAGAGGTGAAGAAATGGTGGAGACAGAGGAGAAGGAGGAGAATAGCAAGAAATGAGGGCGGTGGAGACGGCGGGGAGAGAGATATGACACATGGGGGTAAAGAACAGATGGGGGATGATGGAGTGAGGATAAAAGTGTGGAGGGAGAACAAGTGAAGAGAGAGAGAGAAAGCGAGAGGAGGGGGATGAATTGCGAGGCAAAAAGAGATGTGAATTGAAGGCCAAGTATCGTAGGTTATCATATCTGAACTGCGAGACATGAATCTCAATCCATCAATAAGAGCTGCATTTTGTTAAAAAAAAAAAAAAAAAATACCCCTGCTGCTCTTGGCCTTAATGGATAGTGTGCCGTTGAATGCATCACTTTTACTCTTCCCCTGAAATACCCGAGAGAATGGGTCTCACTCCACAAAGAGATCTGGATCAAGGTCAGTGATCAGATAAAAAGCAATAGTGGCCCTCACTTTCCATATATGCTCCGTCTGAGGACTTTGTGAATCAGAAAAGCTTGCTATTTCTAAAAAAAAAAAATCACAGATCTCCCACAGGTATAGCATCATTTTCATAATTAAAAATTCCTTCGGCTGAACCGCAACTTAGTTCAATAAGGACGCGTGCATGAGACTGTTATTCTAACATAGCTGTGTTTAGCTGATTATCTTACATACTTGGACAAGCAAGACAGAGGTTAGATTCATGTTTTATCTATAACTTGAATACGTTTCTTGGCTTTGGACATTGGATGTGTTTGCAAAGGTTTTCCAAAATGGCAAAAAGTAAAAAAAAAAAAAATGTGGACAGTAAATTTATATTTTGTCAGCTTATTTCAACCGTGTAGACTTTTTTCTTCATATTTTAATACGTCGAAAGAAAACACTAATGTTCTCACAGCCTCATTTCTTCCGTCTGTCATTAGCCTTTGAATTTCCTGCTTTACGTTACCCGACTGCCTGCTGGCAGTTGTTAGCTTTGTGCTCGTGCTGTAAAGGTTCAGCATGCTAAATAATGAACCAATCCTCCTCTTGTTTCCAGTCAGCTCTAAATCTACCTCCACTCGGCCCATTTCCACATCAGATCCTGAGGACACTTTCAGTTAACACACACACACCGGGAGGTTTAGAGCAACAGAAGTACCAGTCGTGTGTGTGTGTGTGTGTGTGTGTGTGTGTGTGTGTGTGTGTGTGTGTGTGTGTGTTGTGCGTGTGTGCGTGTGTATGGGTACAGAGCACTAACATGCAAATACAAATTGCATTGCGACATCTGAAACGTTGTGTCACATCACTGAAAGAGGAAGGAGAAGGCAAACCAGCCACCCCGGAGCAGAGATGGCAGTGGGGAGGGTGGGGGGGGGGGGGGGATTTCATGCTAGCTTAAATTTAGGCACGGTGTTTGGGGTCTTTATTGTTCCTCAGAGACCAAACTTTAAGTGAATTTCTCCACCAGGGGGGCTCTCCAGTGAACGGCAGCAGCACCGTGCACAGTAGAGTGAGCAGAGGCAGACATCTGCAATCTGCCAACGCCTCGCGTAAAACTCTGTCCTTCTCTGTGCTGATCTCAAATGAGCTTCTCCATCCCGTGCTGTAACGACTTTCCAGCCGTTGAAAATAATTCAAAAGTGGTCTGCCGTCTTGTGTTTGGAGACAGCTGTGTAATGCTTTGTTTAAAGGCTGTTCCAGTGGCAGAAAGGGAGAGCGCTTTCAGAGATGATTTTGTCCCCCTTATAATTTTTCATTGTAGATATTGTTGTGAAAGCAAGCTTCTAACGTCGCAAAAAAAATTAATATTACATTTCACAGTTTCTGCAAAAAGCCTCAGGGAAACAAACATACAAATACACAGGAGATTTCATCACATTCAAAGCTCTGTGATGTGCTGTGACCTCAGCAGTGCCTGTTTTCTCATGACTTCTGTCATGTTTCAAGGTGTAGTGAGCATGTTCGCTTTAGCGAGGCGTGCACCGAAGCAAAAGTAATCAGCACTGCGGGAGTCTTTGGAGAATACATTCTTACAGGTTTTGCAGGCAGACATTTTAAGACGACATGATAGCCGGAAAGGAGATATAGGTGGCGGCCAAAGGTCCCCGTAGGAATGGCCGGTACCTGACCTGGTGGCTGACAAGACTAAGCTCGCATTCCCATTTCACGCTTTGTGTTGCAGAAAGATTTAAGAGACAGTGGATATTATTCCCATGTTCTAGACCCCGCTGAGGTCCGATCAAAGATCCAAGCCTTTGATGTTTTGACCCCTGGCGGTTTGGAGAAAAAAAACGGGGAAAAAAAACCCTCTTCTGAACCAGATGGTGCCTGTTGCATGCTGGGAGCAGCCAGGCAGTGTTACGGGTCCCACCTGTGGTTGTAATTACAGTGCATGACGAGGGGATGCGGTGGAGCGGAAGGAGAGAGGAAAGTAGGGGTGACCCTCGCTGTTTGGTAAGGGTGGAGGAGGAGACACTGTACGTTCACCTGTATGGATTATAAATCATCGACTTTTTTTTTTTTTTTTTAAATCTCCATCTGCCACTCTACTTCCTGTTCTGCCTTGACTGACATACATCAACTAGTGCCTCACATTAAATGCGTAGTTCTGTTAAGCAGCTGAGATATAGCTTTACACGTTTACCTTTACCTGACTTCAGCTGTCGTGTTTTCAAAGCACCTCATGATGCTTCTTTTCTCCATCTTCCCTCCCCTGTCACAAAATCATCTGAATTCCACACACACGTCCGTATATTCTCTCCTGTCTGACTTCTCCTCTCGCTGGTGTGTAATTTGTGCAGATCACTGTTGCTTCTCTGCATGGCTCTCCAGCTCCTCTACATGGATGAACTCATATCGGATTAAAGTGGCACTCACTTGATTCTGACCTCCCTTCCCCTCCCCCACCCCACACCGGGATCCCTAAGGTCCAACCCCACTCCCCCCCCCCCCCCACCCCTTTTATTATTTTTTTGGCCATGCACTTCTCTTTCTATCCTTCTTTTGACATTTCGGCTCCTTCTGTCATCGAAGAGGTCCTGCTGAGCACGGGGAGAGGCAAGAGGAGAGGAAAGGACCGTCCCCTCCCCCCCAAAAAACTGCAGGTCTTCATTCACAAGGTCTTGATTATTTTCTGATCTTGCAAGCATATTCCTGTGTTGTCATGGAGAAGGGAAGTTTACATTTTACACCTGCATGAATCCCACATAATGCCGGGTCGTCGATTTTTCTCTGGTTCCCTTTCTTCGTAAGATTATGTACGCATACGCAACACGGTGTGAAAAACATTTGAAATACAGAGGGTGTAAATGTATGATCTCAGAAACCTTGTCGCTCCTTTGCCGCACTCCTGAGTATACTGCACGTTTCATCTTTACTTATTTTGACCCCAGCTTTCGGGACAAAAAAAAAAAAAAAAAAAACTTCATGAAGTTAGATTTGATTTCTCCGTAATGTATTCAGCCAAGATTCTTGAGGAACTATATATATATTTTTTCTTTTCTCCCTTCCTCTCCCCGTTTTCTGTGAGCGTGTGGAGCTGCGTGTCAGATGTGTGGGATGCCTGTAGGCTGTTCCCAAGAGAGACACGGTACGCTCATCCAACACAAACAGGGTCACAAAACAACGACTCAACCACTTGTACTGAGTTTACTTCAAATTAGCCCAACTCTTGTATAAGTGCATCGCAGCCAATCAAGCTGATGTCACGTCAGACAATGAGCTGACAACGTGAGCAAAAAAAAAACAGAGGTGATGCCAAAGGTAGAAACTGAAACAGATCGCATCAAACTAAAATGATGAGAGTCTTCTTTTTTTTTTTTGTGGGGGTAATTTTAAAATAAATTCTGCACAGAGAGGTGCCAGCAGTGAAGCAGAGAAGCTAAATACTCCCCCGAATGACAAAGCTAATCTTTTTGTTGCTCATTGTTGTGTCTGATCCACCAAATTAATTATACATTTTTTCAAGTGGTCTAACCCATGCTTGGGCGAGACAGTCATCATCACTAACAGGCAAACGTAACAGGGCTCACTGGACCTTCTGAGCATCACGAAAAGCTGCAATAAGCAGAATTAGCAACGCAATTAATATTCCAGCCATATTTTCCGGGGAGGAAGCAGAGGGCACAGCAGCTGCTCCCATATGCAGACCTTGCTGTTATGACCGTGGGGGTGATGTCAGACACCCTCCCCCCCTCCCCCACACCCCCACTCCCACCACCACACCTCACCTCCTTCCTTCTCATCCCCCAGCAGGCAGCCCCCCGCCTCTCCTCCTCCTCCTCCCACCCCTTCCTCTTTTGGATTTACGTTCCCCTTCATTTGCATTTTGAACTCACCCCATTGTTTTGTTTTTTTTCCCATCCTACTCTCCCACCTTTTCTCCAAAAAAATATGGGTGAACAGTTGGGACCAGCCTTCACTTCTGCGTGAGCAAGCATCCACCCTACTGACGTGCCTTTCAGCAAGTCAGCGGCTGTCTACCTGCTTCCACTCGCGGGGAAATTCCCAGGATAACTTGAGAAGCTGAGCTTCATTATCACATTCCTAGTTCTTTTTCTGCTACCAAATATGGTGGAATCAAAGAGGCTGGAGAACTAATTCTCCTGATAAAACTCATCTAATTGAAGAGAGCTTGTAATACTCCTAACAGGCATATTAACAAATCCCAGTGATCCTCGGTGGTCTGTGTTTTAGGCACACCACGAATCAATCAAAAAGGAAAGGAAACGTATTATTTCTCTAATTATTTTACATGACAAGCTGATATTTCCGACCCCATCCAAGCAGAGTGTGATATTCACCCACTGAGAGGAAGAATACACCATTTTTTTCACTCTATACTGTACGTCTCACACAGTTTTGACCTACTGAATTGCCATGACTTGCAGTGCACAGCTGGCCTGAAAGGGTTGCATGTTGACAGTGACAGCAGCTCTGGTCTGACAGAAATGGGGGTGAAGAAGGCGGGGCTTGCACAAATACTATAGGTCAAATACAGTTCAGTATTGATGCACTAAAGCTGTGCCCTAATTCCAGACTACACACTAAATCTAACCAAGTTTTGATTATACAGCATCACAGTAGAAAAAGTCAGAATGGACGCTAACCGTTACTTTTTTCTGTGATATTCAACAACCCAGTAGACGGTCCTCCTCCAAACAATGACCCCCATAGGTCTTTTGTTGAAGCAGATTATTACAATTCACCGTCATGTTTCAAAGTTAAGCAACCTTTTAGGTGCCACATAAATAACAACAACCTGGGTGTCCCCCGGGAAGTGGCGCAGTTCACATTACGTGATGACTTTTTCCTTGATGAAAGGAGGGGGGGTAGGATGGATGCTTTGATACAACAGTGCACTTGGGTGCAGCAGACTGCTGTTAACTCTTCCATCACCATTACAGTTTATTAAAACGGAGTTTACTGTTGCCATGACAACAAATAATACATACCTTTAAGGAAGAAATAACAGCACAGCTCAAGTCATCATTTTAAACCAAACCATTATCTTTCCTTAACCCTCGTGCTTTTGTCTGCCTAAACCGAACCAGTGGTGCTAATTCAAGAAACACTCCTGTGCGTGTTGTATCTGAGGAACCAACTTCCTATGTGGTCCTATGGGTTGGATAAAATAGTAACACAATGAAATGATTGTGTAATGAATGCAAAAAACTGTTTACTGTGACTATTAGTATGTCACTGTCCTGTTAATAACCATATACATTTGGTAGATAAACTGAAGGATTGAGTAGTCTTTAATAGGTGAGGAGAGCTTAAAAAAACCACTGTCACACAACTAAAAATAGATTTTATATTTGCTCATCAATGATAGTGGTTTTCAGGGGACAATGTACAGCAGTATGGAGTTGGGACACAACATATGTTACTGGATAATTGTGTGGTACCAAGGTGAAATTTTCTAAAACTTGAATACTTGTACCGTACTATTTCCTATTGTAAATTAAACTTGTACTGTGGTTCATTTTGTAGTATTTAGTAGCTAATTCAGTCTGGTTTTTAAAATTTTTTTTTTTTTAAATTTGTTTACAAACAGACCTCCTGAAATAATTAATTGAACTTCATTAATACTAAACAGGTTAATTTGTGTGTGTGTGTGTGTGTGCGTGTGTGTGTTCTAGGTTTGTAAAGAGTCGATTAGGTCTCCAACCTCCCCAGTTGGAGGTGTCAGGGCTGACTTGCCTGAATATAGAGCTGAGACTTTACTGCCATTCGTGTTTGTACCGTGTAAAAAAAACCCCACAAAAACAGCCGCAGACTTTGAAATTTCCCCAAGCAAGATAATGCATCACAGTCTGAATAAAGTCTTAATTTCATCTCGTCTCTGTTTTATTGTTATTGTGTTGTGACTGGGATGAGTGTTTTCATGTCAATGCAGACATTACATTACACTCTGCTTTCTGTCAATCAGCTGACGCCCACTGGAAGGAACATCAGTCTCCACCAGAAAAGGATCCCATGAAATCAAAACATTTTGCCTCAAAATGTTTATCTTATATTCCTATTAATAATTTGAAGATGGATTTGATGGTGTAATGTTTTTAAATCAAAAATGACAAAGGAACAAGGAAATGCTGAAAAATAAAATCACACACTTTGTTGCAAATGTCAAAGCATAAAAGAGGAACAGGCTATAAATGGGCCATAACTAAAAGACACCAATATGCTCATTTAAACCTATTATTTTCTGTTCAGTAAACCTGTCCTCACCTTCACACACACACACACACACACACACACACACACACACACACACACACACACACACACACACCTAATCAATGTCAGTCACTACAGCTAGCTGCCACCAGCCCTTTAAGGAACCTAAAAAATAAATGGCATACTTATATGTGCAAATGCACATATCAGCTCTAACAGGGGCAAAATGTAGACATATGTACAGCCGCCATTGTCTATCTGTGGGTCATGGATTAATAAGAGGTGCTGGCATTGCAACGTCGGTAGGAGAGTGTAATTGTGGCCGTAGTGAGACTGCGCACTGACATGTAGTCACACCTGGGTGGTTGGCAGCACAGCGAGGAGGAGAGGATCCCCCACAGTCCCCGTTATTGGTATGCTGAAATACTGCAGTGTTACAGTGAGAGGAGAGAACAAGGAGGCTGTGGAGCGCATAGAAAGAGAGCATGTTCCTCTCTGGCACTGTGAAACACAGTGAGAAAGACAGAGAGGAGAGCTTTGCCGGCCCAACAAGACATGTGTCACAGCCTGAGGAACGGTGACGGGCATCTCCTCAACCTCCAGCACCGGTGACGTTTCATCAGACCACATTCAGGGTGGGACTGTCAGCATTAAGCTGCGTGTTCTGTATATTTCACAACACACGGATACAGCAACACAATCTCCGGCAAAGAAGTTTAATATGTGTCAGGCAGTTAGGAAACAATGCTCCTGTAACAGCGTGACACGGGTGTTTAAAAGTTTAAGACTTTTTGTTTTTCTCTTTGCAAAACTTTGCTGTAAGTGACAATCCGTATGCAGCACTTTTCTATGTTAATGCAGATAGAAAGGAAGGGAGTAAAAAGCAGGTCCTGCACCAGTATTGAGTGCACTCTAAATCAAATTTAGAGAGTTTGAAGAAAGATAGAAAAACATAGCTTTGTCTCAGGGAGAAGGGAAAATGTTTGCTAATATATACCGGGGGATCAGGGTGAGATCAGTGGGTATCGGCACTGTCCAAATCTGAAAAAAAGGCCTCGATATTACAGTCACCGCCCAATTCCTGGAGTTGGAGGATTTGATTTGATTTTTCAGATCATTTTTATGCTGTTTGCATCCAAATAGCAGATTTGCTGATTGAGGTTAAATAATAACTCTTAGTTATATCCATATTTTATAAATTTGTAACACGATCGATCAAGACTAATTTGCTTCATGGTGGGCTTTTTCTAAAAACATTTCTCTTGGATGATTTTCAGGAAAACATTCAGCAATGTTGAACAGTTATAAAGGACCTGAGCAGCTCCTCCACCCATCCTCTTAAATCATGCAGTGGGTGTTTGCAGCCCGTACGCCATCATGATTAGAAAGCCTTTTTTTTTTTAACAAAAAGTACTTATGAATAATTTACATTGTGTCGCATTATTGACCATTAAAATTAAAAGGTTTTTGATCCTGGATCAAAATAAAATCCTGAACATGAAACGATCATCTTAATTGTTAAAAAGCATTAAAAAAGTCTCCAACATATACAGTATGTTTTACTTTCATGACATTTGATTTAATCTTTTCCTATCCAGCCCTGTGTATCTGCACTTTGTACAGAGTACTTTACCATTCAGAAAAAATAATTAAATCTATGTGTTAATGATTGTCTGAAATCTGCTTTATTTAGTACAAACAGGATACAGAGGATAAGATACAGTGTTGACTGTTTTCATCTCAAGGCCAGGCTGTGATTAATGTTAAATCAAACGTCTCAACATGAGTGATACATTTTGCATTCAATTATCATATAAGTAACATCCATACTTTTTTTTTTTAAGTATTTTGCCATATATATATATTCTCATGGTCAGAAATGTTTTCACTAATTTATATTTGTATACCAAGAAGCTCTCCGTCAAAACTCATAAAAAAATAAACTGTTAAACCTTAATAATTTCTTAATATGTTTAAACAATATCTTCAGTGTAAGACACAGGATTTGATGCTCTATAAAAACGTTTATGAGAAATCAACACCTTGGGCTCCAGTTCTGTCAATCCAGCTGTGCACGCGAAGTGACAGCTTTATTTCCCCTGATTCCATAACATTTTGCAGTTTAATTAAGTTAACAAACTGCATATATATATATATTGTGGTGCGTTGGCTGTACGAGCTGGTTTTCTGGTTCAAGTGAATTACAAATGGATCTTCTCTCTTTTAAGGGCTTAACCAGGGAGCTGCCTCAAACAGACTGTCAGAGGCTCACACTGAGTGACTTCAGGCCCAAATCTGGAGCAAGAAGTGAAGGTTTGCAGAGTGAGGCTGAGCGACGGCAGAGAGCGCGCTCTTTGACAGTGGATCAAAGATGAGTGGGAGGTCAAAGTGTACAGCTGGTGGGGATGAGGAGAGCACAAAACGCAGCGGAGAGATGGAATCACATGCCAGTCACAAGCATATTGCGGACAAACAGTCACACACAGACAGATGCATTCACATGGGCACACGGTTTATAATTGGTGGATGTATGGGCCCTCTCCCTGCATACATCATGCCCAGAAATGAAATGCAATTCAATTAAATCTACTTTCACAATGTCATTGCAGAGTGATTCATACAGATCAACTTTAACTGCTATGCAAAGGTTTTAATTTTCCCACTCAGTAAGGCAGAAGAGCATTGAGCGCTTTCATCATTGTAGCTCCAGTCTATAGCCAACAAATTAGACCTCCAAGATGAGATGAGGGATCTTTCATATTACAGCTAATAGTGACAAATGAGACTGGATGATAGCTACAGCACATCTAGAAATGTGTGGCGGTTTCTTTTTGGCAAATGCCATTAGAATCAGACAGTTTATGGTGCAAATTAAAATTACGGACTGTTTTTGTTTTTCATGTTAGGAACTGAAAAGACATTAAGTTTGTGATTTGAGAATTGAAAGGCCAAGAAAAGAAGATCAGCCTTTTCTCTTCTTCTTGGTCGCTAATTGCACTTGGTTCTGAGCCACTGCCTCTTTCCTCTTGTCAGGGATGTTAGCAGAATATTTGGATTGAAATGTTGATGCAGTCAACATAGGGGGAGCTAAATATAAAATGGCTGCTGTTATGCTAATGGCTGCCACTGAATAATTCAAGCATGGATGATAATAAAACTGGAAAAAGAGGGGACCTGTCGAGACCCACCACCGCATGTGTCACAGCAGGGCACTAATTTGCTGTCAAGCCTCATACTATACTTTTTGCCCCCCTCCCTTACAATGCAGCTGTGAAGATTAGCAAATATTTTGTCTGTCTCTCTGCTGTAAACAGTCTGGAGGAGACAGTGGAGAGGGTTGTTGGGAGCTGGTTTGGTGGGCTCTGGCAGGCTGGGGAATTTAACTCAGGAAGGCTAGCTGCTTTACTCGATGCTCTCTGTCATGTGTTCTCAGGAGAAGCTGAGGCTGAAGGTGGAGGGGAGAAGAAGCTCGCCTCCTCCCTGCACACTGCAGGCCATCGGGGCCGACACACAAGGGTGAAGGCCACGTCAAAAGGCAAAAAAAAAAAAAAAAAAAAAAAAAAAAAAGAGTTAAAGAAAGAAAGAGACAAGAGTGGGTCTCCAAATTGGAGAAGGGTGCTTTCTTTCCTGCACTTGTCTCAAAATCGCCTTTCCCTGCTTCTCCCTTCACTGTGCAGCACCCCTCCTGTCACCCACCCTCTCCCCCACCCTCTCCTCCCTCACTTGGCTCTCAGCGTTCACTGTCTTTTCTCTGTTAAATCAATGGATACCTGCCAAACACTCACACTGCATCATTCCTTTCCAGAAATAGTCCTGTGGGATAAATGCGCACACACTTCAAGCCAAAACACATATTCACACGTACACAAAATGCAGATGTACACATACAACACACTGACTTCTCTGTGTTGCCGAAGCTCCCGCAGCCAACCATGGTGTGTGTGTGTGTCGTCTGTTGATAATGAGATGTATGCTTGGCTGCTTTGCTATTAACTGTAATTAATATCATGTGCATGGGAAGAGGTGCAGCCGTACACACATGTTGCCAGCTGACGTATAAACACACAGCTTAAAGGTGATGTGACAAAGCCGACTGTAGCCACTTATGTTTCATTTATATTAGTCTGTTGTTTTGCTGCCTTGGCATAAAGTCCCCGTGTGTTGGCTCCAGCGTTGCTCTCATTAGCCACATCCCGCTCTTCCCCTGGTTTTTCTGCAGTATCCCTGTCCTGGGAATGCTCTCACACTATTTAGCACTGTCCCCAGGTATTGCTACCGTGTTTCCTTCTGCTTATTCCGGATGCTCCCATAAATAAAGTCCTCTCTTCCTGGCATAATACATCTTAATTCCCAGCTTTACACGAGGCATGCGGTGGCCCTTTCGCCGGCTCGGCGCCTCGCAGTGGCAAGCTTCCTGAGACGGATGCAAAAAATGCAAACGTTTCACCCTTTCACTTACTTTCAATTTAACATTAATGATGTTATTTTACATTGAGGCATGAAGATGAAAGATGTGCGCAAAGTAGCCTTTAATGAGTACTCATAAACGGCCTTCGTGTGTTCAGTAAAAATATTGGAAGAAAAAGGCAATAACAGCGCAGTCACTTTTCTTATTATTGATAATCACATTTTATGATATGCGATAAACTTAGTAATGGTTATAAATGCTACCACTATTATCCATTAAGCAAATAATAGTCAGAATGCAAGCATCGTTGTCATTTGCATACAAGGCTGAACACATCCGAAGAGACACAAGATGCATTTCAACATCCTGCTTTATATTTTTTCATGGCCTCCAAGTAAAATAAACACAGCTGTCCCTGTAGTCTGCTGGACCTTCGGAATTTTGTATTCATCGGATTCACAATTAAGGTATGAGCTTTAATAATCTTTTTTCTTTTTTGAATGGCACTGCATTTACAGTGATCATGACGAATCACTTGCGATCCGTTAGTTAAGTCGAGTGTTCATTCATAAGATCCATCTGTTCCACTAAAACTCTGGGTGAAAAGTTGCCCCTGACTTCCATAAATTAAGTAACATTTCATAACTAATGATGAGGCAAAGTCAGTCTGTGTCTCCCTGCACATCCTCCTCTGGCATAGTTTTGTCATTATTTTATATTATGCTACATCCTAAGGGCATCTCTCAGAGATAAAAAAGAAATATGCAATGCAAGTTGAGCATTAGTTCATTATTTAGCAACACTGACTCCTGAATTAAAATCCATATTATTGTGCTGTGATAATGATATAAATATAACAAAATACAACACGATTTGCATATTGCATTTCAGATGCAGGCATCATAGCAAATTAATTATCGGAAGCCAAAAGCCACTGCAAATGCAGCCCTTCATTCCGCCTGATTTTGTCTTCTTATTATCTGAAAATGAATAACGGGGCTGAGTCACACAGTGAATAACTACTGATGAGTTTATCCTGCATTAAATATTGCCATAAACACCACAGCTTTCTTACATCATGCTGTCGCTGAATGTCTTTTAAGTGTTCGAGCCAAATGTGTGAGACTTTAATGTGTCAGCTGAGAGGAATTTGAATCTCTAGATTTCTTGGAGGTAAAGTGCTGTGCAGAGATATCTATTATCTGCATATAGGCAGAAACACAATCGTAAAAAATGTCTAAGCCAGTTACATCTGTTTGTGGGCGTGAAAATATTATAAGGTGTAAAATTGAAATGTGGGAAAATGCATTGCAGAGCTGAAGGGAAGAGACGTGCAGACAAAATACTGTAGATGATGGTGATGCCAGTGAAATAGTTGGCAAACCCCATCAGATATGGAAGAGAGATTACCCCTGAAAACTAGCTTTGTCTGATGCAACAGCAAACTCATAGTTTGTGTCAAGAGCCATTTTGAATCCGCAGCTCTGCAAATATGTTTAATAATCGCAGTCCTCTGCTGTCCTCTGTTTTTGAAGTTTGACTTCTTTCAGATTTGCAAGCAAACCGTATCATTCCTTTGTTTGTTTTTTTTGGTCCTTAAACTTCTTTTCAAATCATGCCGCTCTCAGCTTTTTTGGTTTTGTTCTTCCAAAAAAAACGGATTTTTCTGGTACTACCCTAATGAGACCCTCTCACCGTTTCCATGGAGACAGTCACAAAACTGTCAAGTTTCCACTCTTTCAAAAATCTTGTGGGGGGTGTTCTGCAACTGTCAGAGATGCACTTTCAAACGGCACAACGTTTCTTTCAAAGGTAAAACCTTTCATTTTCCGGTGAATTCAGCCAGTTTGTGAATCCTTTTATCAAAACACACAGCCTGACAGTGTCGAAGAATGCCAACGCGCCGATTGTTGAATAAATAAAGCACATAAGCAGCCGAGCCATTTTTAACTTGTCGGCTGGTTCTCTGCAAAGCTTTCTATGGCTTACACTGCACAATGTGACTGTTAAACGATCCCACAGAAGAAAACACAAACCATCAGAATGAACATGTCAGGATAATAATCCAGCTAATGAGTCGCGGTTTAAGGGCAGAAAAAAGGACTGAAGTATTCTGAAATTTCTACTTTATGGATTAGATCACAAGAAACATATTTTCCTCTTTTATTCTTTATGCAACACACCAGCCACATGCCCAAAATTATTATTTTTATATATATATATATATATATAATTTTTTTTTTTTTTTTTTTTAAAGAGATTGCCTTGCCGACCTTCACTGACATCAGTAAGGCACACAGTGCTTTGATTTGTGCTCTGGTTTAAGAGCCACTGCCCTGCAACAAGGTAAATGTGACCGCAGAGGACACTGACGGATTGAAGAACATCAAAGCCTAACACATAGCAGCCTTTTGTAGAGAGAAAACGTGTGTGTGTCTCACTCGGACCTTAGGGTGTAAATGCACGCTATGGTGTCGTCCAGCATGTAAGGCCTGCAGATGAGCCCTGTCAAACTACACCTGTGTACCTGTCATTTTCTGCCGGGGCACTTGTCCTGGCTGGGAAACATTAGATGAGGCACAAAAGAAAAAGATTTCACAGTCTTCACTCGCAGCTTTGCATACAGGAATACACTCAGGAATACACGCAAACGCACACATAAGCAACAGCTCACGCTCTGTGAAATAACCCCCCTCCTCCACGCAAACACACACACACCCACACACACACACACACACACACACACACACACACACACACACACACACACACAGACACACAGACAGACACACACACACACACACACAGAGACACACAGATAGACACACACACACACACACACACACACACACACACACACACACACACACACACACACACAGACAGACAGACACACAGACACACAGACACACACACACACAGAGACACACAGATAGACACACACAGACAGACACACAGACACACAGAGACACACAGATAGACACACACACACAGACACACAGACAGACACACAGACACACAGACACACACACACACACACAGACACACACACACACACACACACACACACACACAGACACACAGACAGACACACAGACACACACACACACACACACACACACACACACACACACACACACACACACACACACACACACACACACACACACAGACACAGACACACAGACAGACACACAGACACACACACACACACACACACACACACACAGGGGACCGGAATTCGGCTCACATAATTGTATCGGTATTTTTTTTTTCCTTCCTCGTCTTCACAGTTTCTTATTCTACCTAAATGTCCTCATTTCTGTTCACACATATTTTGGCGCACTGAACCGTGTGAGAGACGGCCCCTTCTTCTCAAGCGGATCCAGACGTCAATCAAACAGCACATGGCATGCTTCCCTGTGAGTGACAGGTGATGCAGATGCACATTTCAAGAGACGAGTCGGAGCAGCGCAGCACTGCTGGCAAAACAATGCGGACAGGAGGGAAGCAGGACGGCGCATTGCATTTATTAAACAAGACAGGGACATGGACCACAATGAGCAGAGATCGGTTACACTTGGCAACGTGGCCTTCATAACACTGAAACACAACTTCCATAGTGTAATGTTATTGAAACCTGCACTGTGTAGAGTGAAATCACAAATAAGCAGCTTACAAAAGAGAGTGATCGTCTCATTTCGTGCCTCATCAATGAGCAGAAGGTTGTGTGAAGTTTGGTCCTTGTTCAAGGTTATTTAAAGCCATCAACTGAGATTTAGACAGGCTTTCTGAGGCCCTTCGAGGTGAATGATGTGGTCAGAGTGTGAGCTTTGTACTGAGACCTTGCTGTCCTCTTTGTGAGTGGCTACCGAGGAGCGAGTGAAGGAGAACGAGAGGGGGGAGAGGAAGGAGGGCGAGATTAGCCGGTGCCTGTCTGCAGGCGGCGGGCCACAGGGCAGGTGAAAGGTGAGAGGCAGTGAAGTGAAAGAAGAGTGAGGGGGTACCGGATGACTCAGAGAGCCCACGGCACCCCCTCCTCCTCTCTCTACACGGCCCTCCAGCAAATACACTCGTACTATATTCACGTATAGAAGAAAAACAGTACGTTACTAAAGATGACCCAGAATTTCTGCCCATCACTCATGGAGATATATAATAAAATGCACTTCTGTAGTGAATCATGGACTGTAGCTTCTCCCAGCTATGCCAAAACATGTCAGTAAATCCAGCTAAAAATATATTTGGCATATCACTGGAAATTCAAATGTCTGTTTCCCCCTCAGAATAATTCTATTTTTGTTGTTTTTTTTCCCTCTCCCTTCCTGTCTGTCTCTCTTTCTTCAGTTGACTGAATAATCTACTGGCATTTCGGCAAAGTTAAATGTCAAGGTCATTCAACTTTGTTTTTCCAGAATTATTGATCTTGGTGTCATCTTTTTTCGCGGCCTACGAGAAACTGTTTTTGTTGTTTTTTCTAATTATAAAAAAAAAAGATAAATCAGATGTATGTGTATGTAATGTGGATGTATTGTTCCCCCACTAGTTGAATGGCTTTGAGACAGACAGAGAGAGCAGTGTCATGTCTGGGAACAGACTTTGTTTGAAGCGGGCTTTGTTTAGGATTTGGAAATGCTAGTGGGATGCCGGTAATGGGACGAGGGAGAACGTGATCCTGTATCATTCCTTATAATCTGCTTGTATCATAAAGAATGGGTATCATCATCTACCCACTGGTTTAATATCTGATGGCTATGTGTGAGCAGCCTCACGCACTCCATTTTTTTTATACATGATATTCCTGGTGAAGACATGAATAATAAGAAGAAGCACTGTTCATTTTTAATTTAGTTCTGTTTTGTAGTTTAACTTCAGGGTGAAGAGGTTGCCATTTTTTATTGTACTGCGTATGTTTTAAATATGCTCTCCAAACTCCTAAGTTCCATAAGCATGCCAAGTCATGCTCCTCCAGCTGTCCTCTGGGACATTAAAGGCATATTTACCTGAACTGCAGCCCTCTAAGTGCCCCGATCATTCCCTGTGTCAGAAGCAATCCACCGAGGCCACCGCGTGTTTAATTAAAAAGACAAGGTTTACCCAAGAATATATCCCTTCCAGCATTCCACATACATTTCAATGAGATGCATCTTATTTCTGCTGCAAAAGGAGAGTGATGGAATTTCAAATGGCAGCATAATTATGGTGTGCTTTTCCTTCTGACAGAAAATCAGTAGCCAGTCCTCAAGGTGGAGTAAGCTTGGCTGAGTGGAGCTGATTAGAGGCCATCACGGGAGAGAATACACCTTTAACAACATTGACGCCAAACCTCAGAAATGGTCTGCATTAGCATACACCTCAGCTATGGGCTATGTAGATCATTGGATTTGTTTGAGGGAAACAGTTTAACGGTCAATTATTCAACAATACTTTGGAAAATATTGTTGCTCTCTTGCTCCTTTGATACCACAAATTCCTCTTACCTCTATTAAGTGATGCCTCACCTTGACAGTCCTAATTACAAATCAGAAACAGTTAAACAAAGAAGACTACTGTGACACACAGTGGAGACTAAATAGCTTCTGCACTGTAATGGAAATAAAAAAAACATGGGAGACCTGGCTTCCTTAATGTGGGATTTGCACTTACACAAAGGTGGAGAATTTAAAAATATAAAAATCAAATCGATGCAGTTGAGCATTTTATTGACTTTTAGTCCAGTATAAAGCAGCTTATAAAACTGCTCGGTTCTACATTTCCTATAATGCAAGGCTATCATCAGTTGTTTCGTTAGATAATAATAAGTCGGTTGTTTTCTAACGCTTTGGAAAAGTCCCCCCAGAGCCACAGAAGACACTAGAAATGTTTTGCTCAACAAGGGCCTTTAATATGTCAACCAGGGGGGAAACTCTGTATTTTAATCTGAAATATTTATCGAAACAAACTCAGTTCAACATATATTATTGATATGTTTAGCTCATGGTCTAAGTGTTATGTAATACAGGTGAAGGAGAAAACAACTATCATGCAGGTTTGACTAGCCAGTTAGCAGTGTTGTGTATTACTGGAAGTGTTGTTTATCTTCCGGCAACCATATCACCACACAGGCTCTTCAGGACAAACAAGGCCTTGAATGCTCCCGGACGCACACATACACATGGCTCCACTGTGTTTTGTTTTTTTTATTGTCTTGGTGGTTGTTGTTTTGTTATACACACTGCACAAGGACAAACAGTGTCTTCTATCTCCATCACTGACACAATGCAGGCAATCACTCCATACCACTTGACTCTGATGGGCTGCCTGTGACTAGACGGCGCCCCACACATCAAACAGAAGTGGAATGATTACTAGTTACTCAGCCAGCCAAGTGTCAGTTGTGGAGCTATGATTTGACCAAAAAAAAGGGCAATTTAGAGAGACATTAAATACACGACTGCTGTTGATGCAATAATAAGAAGACATGAGATGACAGACATGGACACAAACTGCATGTGCACACACGTACATATCCAAATATTCAGATGAATAATCAGCACTACAAAGAGAGCAAAGCATGCCGACAGACTTTTAAAAAAAAAAAGTACCACCATATGTTGTCAAATGACCTTGTGTCACTTTCAGAATAATGTATTTTCTAAAATACGTCTCTGATATGGAAGTGAAAGTGTTGTCACATAATGTGCAACATGAAAAACGGTTCTCTATTAATGATTCTTTTTTTTTTGGTTGTTTGCACTTAGCAGTTCCTCCTTTGCAGGCGAGGTGAATGTCGACCACTTGTAATGTTGTTGCTAGGAGCCATCAACGCAAATGTCAGTCGACTCAGCAAGTGATGAGATTTGACATATGGCATCAAAGCATCATTAGACCCGCACCTGCTGCAGATGGAGTCTGCTCTTTCACAAGGGGTTCAGCACCAAGGGGAGGCCTATTGAGGGATGGAGGAGGATAAGATGACCGGTAACACCCCCCCCCCCCCCCCCCCCATTGTGTCCAAATTACAATCTGTCTCATAATATTTAAAGATCTCACAAAGGCTACCTTTGTGTAGAATGACACTAAGTTTATTATATTATTTTCCTGGTTATTAAGCAGTTTAGAAATACTAGGGCACTTGACATGATTTAACCTCAAACAAGCTTCAAAACACCAACTATAAACTTCTACAAGATCTATTACGTTTTGTTCTACCCTGCTGCTCCTGTGCTCAATATTCACACTCTCAGCTTTGAAACAAGCCTGCAAATTGAACTTGTATCACATAAATACATTCAATCTAAAAATATATGTTTTAAAAATATGTCTTTCACAAATTTCTGGGGTTCATTTTGGGGTAAAAGTCCAACAAACCTACTGTATTCTGAGTCTATAATGAGTCCTGCAGGTCAGATTCAAATAGCAATGTTGGATGATTACAGCAATTTCATTCTTACAAAGATACGTTGAAAAAGCACATTTTTAGAGTATAATTATCATAGAGTGTGCTTTGTCTGTGGTCATAAATTACAACAGGATGTCAAACAGAATAACTGGAACAAAGAGTGAAGACCAGTGACAAAAATGAACATCTGGCAAGATAGTGGTTAACAGCTACAAATATACAAGCTCAGAAAAAAAAATGTCAGAATTTAATTAGCACCTCTGTCACCCAGTCACAACCTAAATTGCTGGTCGTGAGCTCACCAAAGTTGCAATTTATGGCAGATGTAAAGCGGCTGTGTGGAAGCTGCTTGCATGCCAAGGTCCTGTATGCATTAATAGTTTAAGGAGCTAAAGCTGAAGCAAATTCCTACAATATGCTCCACTGTATATTCATACAGGCTGTACGTATTTCTTCATCCTTGCTAGTTTGTAGCCAATCTCATGCAGCCAGTCTTCAGCCACCATTGTCGGTCGCCAACTGTTCAACATAGAGGGGGATCCATAATGGTGTTCACCTTGTGGCAGTCATTAGCTCTAATGACACGTCTGCAAGGTCGCACACCAGCCAAGGAATATTTGGCCATTTCAAAAGGTCCAGGAGCAGCTAGAGTGCACTCCTAATTACATTCATATACAAATAAATTGCCACAAATTGCTACCCAGTTATGTTTAGATGCAATGTAATCACTAACATGATTATATTCAGAGGCAGAACTCCATTTGAGTCAGCAGGAGATGGTAGATAAAGCAGGATGGTGGGCCTCAGACCAGGGACCAGGCTTCATGTCAGTGGTTAGGGGGAAAAAAAGCACTTTGGTCAATGTTAGAAAAGATCAGAGTCTTCATTAAATGTGAATCAATCATGTTACAATTTTTTTGTGTATTTAATCAGACCACTTTAATTTTCTGATGTTAAATGAGTCCTAAAAAAGGGAATAACGCTTTAGTCACAATTAGATTTATTAATGCAAGATCAGATATTTTAGAAATCAAATATTTTTGTGACCTTGTTATCAATATGTTCAATAGCAATGTATTTGTGACTTGTCAAATGTGTTAGAACAATTTTATGTTGTTGTGTTAAATCTGGTTGCACTTTTGTTTCCTTCAAAATATGTGCCTTTACCATGTCGTTATATGGAAACTAAATTTCTGGGAGACAGAGCTTCTGCTTTCATATCTGAGTATGCAGCAGCCATAAACGGCAAAAAACTAATTTAGTAGAGGTTTAATGAACATTATTTTCTTCCAAAAGTAAACTTTCTACTTCAAGTTTAATGCAGAACAAATCTCAATTCCCTGCTACTGTATTCCTCAGCCTGTACTTCCCCTCAAGAGGCCTGCGATGAGCTGTCTGAGCTATAAGTTAAGAAAAACAAACAATGATCATAATGTGTCAGACATAAAACAACACAACATGCTGCATCCCAAAGATGTAACTTTTTCTATTGCACGATAGCCCGTCAGATTTTTCTTGACAAATGTTTGTTGTGTGCAGCACAGCTGCCACATGGAAGATGTTTGTGCAGCACATTGAGACAAGTGTCAAGCTCTGGAGTAGAAATCCAACTGAGGAGGAGGCTAAGACTTGAAATACACTTTCTTTACGACCAAACGTTACATCGATTAAGACATATAGATTTAGACTGGAGGCTCTCCATCTAGATCTTCTCTAATTTCTTTAGTTGCCAGATGATAACAGAACTAACTGAATGAACATGAAAACATGGTTTCTGTTTTTCTGCACGGAGGGCCTGCAGTTGCTGACAATAATCACACAGTCTAGCTCAGGGTGTATGGACAGAGTGATTTACCCTAACCATGATCATTCTATCACCAGGCCAATTATGTGGTAATGAGGACCTACATCATAGATAACCACACACCAGTGCAAAAGCACATGAACACGTCTGTCTGCATGCACACACACAGACACGACCACACACACAGGCAACAGCCTATTGGTGAGTACTGAAGCATGGACATTAGAAGGGCATGATGAATGACTATTTTCCTCTTTCTCAGCATTGCAATATGTTTTAATTCAGTGTTGCACTGTACCCTTTTCTGCCCCAGCTTCCCTCTGAGGAATCTCTTTTTCTTTATTATAAACCATTAATTATACTCAACACATCTAATGGGTAGGAATGCTTTGTGAGGAAAATATTACAATCAGAGCCTTATTAATGACTATTGAACAGGAGGAAAAACGGAGTCAGCTAATGTATTGTAAAACCAAATCATTTGTAAAATAGACTTTATAGCTTATTTTACACTGGCAAACAGAAGTCCAGGCTTATATCAGAATCATAGCTAAATTGTCAGTGTCAATAAAGGGGATTGTTAAGCTCATATTGTATGTTATTGCTCCACTTCATTCAGAACACAGCTCTGAATGCTTGCAGAAAGTAATTTAAAGATGCCGCAAGGTGCATTCAAGGCCTGCGAAGTGGTGAAATTGAAATGAGTGACAGCATAACACCTCAAGCACAGATATTTGTCGGAACATAAACAGCTTAAGTACAATTTTTGTCAAGAATAAAGTGGTAATTTAAAGATTAGTGAATTCACAGTGTTACAATATTATGCTTTCAGTCGACAGTTTCCTTTCCGTTCATTGGATAACACCTATAAACTGTGAAAAAAAGAACCGAAAAGAAGAGAGCAGACAAAACACATGAAATGAGAGTTGAATAATGATCCCAGAAGATTTAGAGATATGCACTAAGTTTAAATTCTCTCAATATAGAAGTAAAACGTCATTCAGATACAAACAATCAGGAGTGATTGATTGGGGTTTTCATTTTCTTATATTTACAGTATGGTTCTTGTCAGATTACTGTAGATCCAAACTGATTGTAATTTTTCAAATAGTGACAAGAGCTGCATATTGTAAAGTGCACTTCCAACTTTTTCCAGCACTCAGGAGTTGAAAACTATCCTTTCTTTTTTTTTTTTGATGATTCTTTGTGATCATGTTTTGTCTGAGAAAAAAGACAAGAGAGAAATATATGAATCTGAACTGAGGCATATTTTTCCTGTGGGATAACAGTGTATAGTCTTAATCAAATCAATGCAGATGGCAAAGCCAATTACATTTTTGTATGGGTTTCTACTGATTTGTGATTAGCCGATGGCAAAGCGTGTTTATTTTATCGCACAGCACTACAGGCAGTGAAGACAGTGGAGGGGAATAAAAGCAGTGAAAAAGACAAAAACGTAACTAAACTATAGATCTATATCAATGCTAACAACTTTACGATACTGTAGGTACAGTGTTGATTTGAGCTAAATGCCAAAGTCAACACTAAGGCTTTGTTCAGACTGCAGGCCGATCAGATTTTTTTCTCAAATCAGATCTTTAGGACCGACTGTCTGCACTGTTATTTGCAAGTGAACAGATCGGATTTGGTTTGTCCAGACACGACCAACCTATCTGCATGGGTTGCTGGGGTAATGACGTACGAGCAGCTACGCTTGTGACGCAGCTTCCTAACACGGAAGCTGCCGGTACGGAAGTGGCAGCAAACAGTTTAGTTCGGCTTCTGTCCATGAAGTGTTGTTTGTCGTTGTCCCCTACAGTGCCACACTTTCTGATAACTGTGCTAGCAGTTGCATAGATCCTGCTCACTCTGTCTCTGATGTTGTCGATGTGTCAATCTGGATATGACAAAAATTGGATTTGGGCTGGCAGTCTGCACATAGCCTAAGATGCTGACAATGACAGCGTGGAAACATCTGACTCAAAACAACAAATGTGAACCTCATCGCGGTGGATATGTCCATTCACTGAAAAAAGTTGATAAATGTCTGTAGAAACTAAGTGCCAATCCATTGCATAGATTTTGGATATTTCACTGGATGTGAAAAACAACCTGCTGGTAGCATTTGATGAAAAGTTAAGAGACCTCCACAGTCTGTACGATCAATCCACTGAGTACCATTAGAGACGTTGGAAGTCTTTTTTTGCGAGGGGGGGGGCATTACAAAGGGGATGAGGGGGGCGGTATGGACATGGGTTACTTTCACTGTCGCACATTATATCTGTTTCTGTTGTCAAACAACAAGATGAGGATGAAATAGGGACTGAAACACAGCCCATTAAGATGACATGTTAACCTGTCACTTCTAAACTGCTGCTATAAATCCAGATTTTGTAACCATAACGTCGTCTGACAAAAACACCATACACGTATTTCAAAAGGCACACGGCTGTGCTGTGATTTCAGCTGTATTTACGAGTGAAATAATCTCTCAGACAGAAAGCTAGAAGTGACACAATGTCTTCACTTGTTCTCTCACACTGTGCACAGCCTCGCTGCCTCTTATAATAAATGCAGAGAGAGGTGTGTCTTTGGTGTGCGGGGCAGTAACAGAGGTTCAGTTTGTCTAAAAAGTCACTAGATTTGTAAAATAGGTTCCTAGTTTAAAAAAAAAAAAAAAAAAAAGGCGCAGAAAGGGTCTGAAAAGTTGCAAAATCTTGAGACAGAGTTGATACGTTGGGGACACTGGACTGTCCAAACATGTACATGAAGTTTAAAGCAAATAAGTGAGGCGCTCATCATTTCTGACAATCAGAACACTCAGCTATGAAAGCAAATACTTTATGTTGTAAGGAAATATGAAAAACTTTGTTTGGCAGAGTAATGAGGCTGAAGTTGTCAATTGTGACTATATGAACCGCGTTTCATGGCAAGCCATAAACAAAATCCCCGTGTTAACTTCATAACGTCTCCAGAGAAAAAAATCTGAAGATCATCAGAATTATTTGCGATTCATCAACTAGGGACCATGAATCCTCGTACACATTTTCATGGTTATTGAGACATTTCTCTCTTGACCCAGATGGTGGACTGATAAAATAGAAAATGAGACAGAAGTTGAGAGGAAGAATTTGGGAGTATAAAAGGTGGGAAAGTAAATTGTATTATTTTCTGCTGGGAACCCAAACTCCACTCAGCCCATACTATCCCTGTCACACATGCAGTATGAGTGCATTCACTGGCCAAACCTTCAACACACACACACACGCACACATGCACGCACGCACGCACGCACACACGCACACACGCACACACACACACACACACATACACACACACACACACACACACACACACACACACACACACACACACACACACACACACACACAGTCTGCTCCTTATCAATGCACTCCAGAGGATTTGATGGCTTTCAGATCCCGCCCCTCTTATTATGGTCATCTTCAGAGCACATTCACAGTGGGAGGATTGAAGGGACTGAATCTGTTCCCAGCATCATTCAGAAAATTCATAGAGGCCCTCAACAGGGAAATGAGATGGATGATTTTTTTTTCCCCCTTATTTTTTATGTATCCATGGGACACTTCACAGTAATATGCTTCCACTCTATTTTACCTTCCCTCGGTATTTGGCTTCAACTCACAGGCTAAGGCCCCTTTTTCCATTTGGAAGGCTGGCGTCTGGAGATAAAGGCACTGAAAACAAAAAAAACAAAAAAAAAGAAACAGTAGGATGCTGAGAATGATTCTGACTGACTAGAGTGACTATGGATCTACTGTGTGACCTTTGTTTGCATTGGAGACCCATTTCCTTGGGATTACAAGCTCTTGTAAAAACAATGCAGTCAGAAAAAACACGACAAAAACATGGAGATGACATTGCAGAACCTCAACAATTCAAACTGCACACATGCCACACAACAATCCCAGTTTGGTCCTATATTGCCCTTTGCCCATTGTCTTTCAATTGCAGGGAGAAAGACGTGATTACAGGAATCTTTGCTCTCTTGCTATCGCCCGACAGAATTGAGTTTCAGTTAACAGGACCAAGCTGTGAACAGTTGTTTACACACAGATGAGAGACAAGGGGGTTGATGCCATCTGGCCTCGCTGAGAAACAAACCCAGAAAGTGGCTATCACATGTAGACGTTCCTTCTGCCCTCCCTCCCATTGTACACGACGTGGAGACCGAACAGTTCAGGGAAACAGGCTTATTTTTTTCCCTTTGATGACAGCCTGGGAAAGCCAGGCTTTCTTCTTTGTCTTTGTGTCATTGTTAGAGAAAGTCATCATTATCTGTGGCAATTGCATTCACTCCATTCCCTGTGGCAAGGACAACAAGAGATGAAGAGTGACAATTACCTTTAACATTCAATAGCTTCGAAATTTGGATTATTCGGCCCATAAAAAATGTTGCCATTGAGCCAACCAATGAAAATCTTGTTCGAGTGAAACCCTTCCTATTTTCTTACAATTGGGAAAAGGTATGTTTTAATTACAACCAAGGTGACAGTTTGATCTTAACCTTATGTCCAAACATGAATGTAACCCAAATCTTGCTGAGAATTTGTGAAGCAGTTGTTTGTTTGGCTAAAAATCAGAGAACAGAATCACGGCCTGGGGATTGTTTCACAAAACCTAGATAAGGGATGGTTTCCAAGTATCATGGCTTAATTAAGCCTTGGTTCAGTTTCACAAAAGCAGTTGCATATAAATTACCATGGAGATTTAATCTGTAAAACTAACCTGGTCCAGACCAGGCTAACAGCCAGGCAAACTTAATTGTGGTGTCTTTCAGTCAGTGTTTACTCTGATCAGAAACCAATGTCTTACAGTTATTCCTTGTCAAAGGGAAGTTTTGCTATAAAATAAATAATAAAAGAAGTTTCACTTTATAAAGATTACTGTATATATTAGGTTTGATTAATATTTTATTGCAGTCCCTGAGATGATTAGAAACAGACAATAAAGTTGCACAGGTGTTTTGAATTAATTCATGAAGGCAAGAAAGTATTAAAAGATGGGTGTTTCTCCCTTTACAATCGCTAGTCCGTGATGATGTCATCGATGATGAAACACATACGCTACCTGATGGAAAAAGGTGTTTCGTGACCGGACGGACCCCTCTGCTTTTCTTAATGATTGCCTGCATGAGCGTTCCCCAGATTCAGCCCCGCAGAGCACGGAGCCCTGACCGTCCCAGATGATCTGTACTGGGCTAAAAAAAATAATTCAAGTGACATGTTTCTCTTTATGCAGCAGGAGATGCTCACCTTTAAGGCATTAAGGTGTACAACTGATCATTTGAACCATTAACTCCTTGAAGTAGGCGATAGAATTAGTTTAGATCCGTGTTCGGTAAATGTTTATTTTAAGGAAACAACGCATTCAGTCAGTCCACTGCTGTCTGCCACACCTGTTGAGCTCCTTAATTAAAGCAGCATTGTTCTTTTTCACATTTTGTCCCTTTTCTCCTGGTATGCTTCCATTAAAAGCTGTTTCTCACTGGGATTTCAGCACGTGACACGCCTCTTTTACATTTCACACGCACTCAAGTGAAAAGATATGACACTGACGTTGGTGTCAATATGATCACACAAGGGCAAGTCCCATGAGTACACATACGTAACACACTCACAAACACACACACATTTACAAATACACTGGGGACTGTGATGAAGATGAAGGAGAGGGGAAGGACTGGAAGCCAACTCTGCCCTTGGGGCACAATAACTCGCTGGTAAACTGTCACAGCAAGCCGCAAGATTAGGCCTGAATCATATTATTTTTTCCCTACCATCATTTTTCCTCTGCCAATGATTAGCATGATGTTGGAGTACTGAAAACCAATGGCAGCCTTGCACTTATCCCCCTTTCTCACTGACAATCTGAAGGCAGAGCAAAAGAAAGAGAAAAGTAGCCTGTAATGCGCAGAAGAAAAGAATAAAGGTAGCGAGAGGGAGAAAGTCTGAGGCAAATGAATGAAGCGGTGACTTCCTAATGATGGAAGCACTTTATGTGATTGTAGGGAGGAAAGAAAACTGATAGCAACATTTCTAAGAATTTACCAATGACAGCTGACGAATTATAGTTACACTTTTCTTTCCACCGAAATGTCAATCGAAGTCATGCCTTTGTGTTTTAATGCGAACAGCTGCGCTTATCCAAGACCTGACATTAGACGGAATAGCAGAGTTGAATATATTTACAATTTTAAAGTGCAAAGCCAGCTACTGGCCATAAAAGAACATCTAATGAATGCTTCATTTTACAATAAAACTGAAACATCAGTGACATTTTCTTTGGAATTTGCTGTTGTCTAAGTAAGCAGGTTAACACACAGCTTCTTGTTACCAGTAATGTCTCGAACATGTCAAAAAGTCCTGCTTGTCACTTGATCTTGAACTTTAACATCTTTGAAGCAAGGGGTGTGTGTCTTTACACTCATAAACTTAGACAGGTGTATTTGAGGTGCTGAGTGTTTTTAATTGAAAAACAAATCCTAAGTGTCATTCATGGAAGATATATCGTGTCTTGAATGGGACCAAGAGTTACTTTTGAATTCCTGATAACAGCCTCCTGTGAAATTTGAATTATGCACAAAATTGATGCCGCAACATGTAAAGTTGACTGCAAACAAAAGTAAGAAAATACTGACTTTTTTAGTAGTTAATTTGGTTGTGTTATTTTCAGGACACATACAGATATTGCCAAACCAAAGTGTACAAATACATTTCATTTACATAAAGCAACAGCGGAATGCCTTTCCTTTCGTTTTCCTCGTATGGCTTTAAACAAATTCAGCCAATCGCCAGAATATATTGACCAAGTATTAAGAATTTGATAGAATATTTCTTACAAAATTCATATTCAGGAAGAACAAAAAGGATTTTCTTTAAATCTATTTACTTCCCCTGCTGTTTTTGCAGCTGAAGTATTTTACACTGTTCTCTTTTCTCTGCTGATGGTTTTTAAAGTCTAGTTTCAGTTAAAACCAATTAATCACTAACAGTATTCAGGAATGAGAAATTTGACGAATGTCCAAATGGAGTTAGCTGGGATGGAAAAGTTAATTTCATTGCTGGAGAACTTTTTTTATGTGCTCCTCTCAACCCTGCACTCTGAACAACAACACTACAACAGAGAACAGTCAGACTGGTGGGATGCTGGCAAGTAGAGTGCCAGTGTCTTATGAGAGCAGATGGACCATGGTGCCCCAGTAACTCAACAGACCAAAAATGACTCATGACTTCTGCCTTTTAACTTGTGGCATCTGCTTCAAAGTCTGAATGATTCAAAGTTTGGCGGGCAGCAAGCACCGAAGTCCCACCACAGTGTCTCACCCAGGAAGTTAAACATTTGTTTCACAAAATACAACTTTTGTTAAAAGCTGGATCTGAGTAGTTAACATGTTACATCAGACCAAATGACTGCTAGATGAGGAGCCAGTTCAACTAGAGAGGCCTTACTAAACCTACTGATAGACTTCAACAACATATATGACAATTAGATTGTATAAGTGACCTTCAGCTACAGGTGTCATGGGCCTTTGTCGTCATGGTAACAATGAGAAGAAAGTAGATGTTATGACACGGTCGCAGGTTAAGACACTAAAATTACCCGGTCAGGCTGAGGAAAAATGTTTCAGTACTTAAAAACCTCATGTACAATAACTTGCATATACAACTTTAAAAAGGTAAACATTGACTTTACTTTGACACTGGAGATGAACGGGACTCAACACCAGTCTTCCGAGTGAAAGTCAAGCGTTTGACCCATGCAACCATCTCCAATCTGTGCATGGACTTTTTCCACTCTATACTTGGGCATCACTTGACTTTTTTTCTTTTTGACCCATCATAATAACTATGGCCACACAAAGTCGTAATATATACATTTGGGACAGATGTGAGAACATAATCACCTGTTCAAAAGTCTGATACCAGTCAGATCGGGTTGTTAAAGCTCACTGCTGGTCACTTTTTGTCCTGTTGAATAAAACATTTTAAGCATAAAATTCATTCATTGAGGTCACTTGTTTCCAGTCTTCATGCTAAGCTCAAGGATCTGGTGGTAGTTTCATAATGACCATACAGAAATATAAGTGGTGTCAACTTTCTCATCTGACTCCTCCAAGAAAGAAACTCAGTAAGCTTATTATCAATGCCAATCTGTTCTGAAACTACAAATCATAGTGATATCAGAGGCTGAGTTGAGCCCCTTTTTATTACTATTAATAATTAGACATAAGCATGCCAGATATTCCCTGTGCAGATCCACAGGGAGTCTGGATTTACAAAACTGCTCTGCTAAAATTGAAGTATTAAGACCCTCTGTCTTCCACCTATCACAGTAATGGTTATACTTGCCACTTTGTAACTTTGGGGCAACAGGATAGTACTCTTCGTCCAATTCAAGTATAAAGACCAGACAACACAGCTGCGCAGAGCTCTGGCAAGCATACAGTAAATGCTCTCTAGAGTGCAATGTAATGGTTGTACCTTGTCTACCTTTATCAAGGGGAATGTTACAAAGCCTCTCTAACTGAACTACTTTAATTAATGCAGTGGGAACTTTTGGGGATGGGTAAGATTTTAAAATGCTTAATAATTCAAAGAGCACAAGCTGTAGCATGTTCTGGTTTTCCTCAGATAGTCTGTCTGGCTTCGGATTAAATATTCACTCAGATATCACGCAGACTGTGGAGGATAATTATTTTTTGTTACCTCAGCTGAGTTGACCAATGCATGTGTGTGTGTGTTTGCGTGTCAGTCATGGTTGATGCCCCCTCCTCTCTCAGGTTCTATCTAGAAGAAATGTGTACTGTAATGAGATCATTATCTTCTGTTATCCAGTCTGAGTTGCTTTCTGGTTTTCTGCCAAGAGAAATTAGAAGGGGAAAAGGGGTGGTGAATATCTAGCACATTTAATCTAATTGGTGTCACTTTTCTCCCTCCATTATGGTACGTTAATAGCGCTATCTGTCTCCATGTGGCTTAGTGGTGTTTAGGGTCAGTGGTCAGGGCCTAATCTTCCTGCTCTGATCACATTAACACAGCACAGATCCTCAACACTGAGATAAACAAACCCTCTGTACACAACAAGAGCAGCAACATTGTATTTGTTTTAATTCGCATCATTAAAAAGTAACAGCGTGACTCCGATCTAGGATTTCACTTTTAGTTTAGATACAAGCTCAGAACAGATGGGTGTCTTTTTTCATGCTGAGGAGAAACACTTGACGTTCTCTCGCAGTCATCTTCGAGAGGGAACTCGTGGAGATCTTAACAATGAGATGCTGGCAAGGCTACAATACTCGAGGAAAGCCCTTTGAACGTTTCAGTGCAGCTTTGCCACTGAAACGAAGCTGGGCTGTCTGACACTAGTCTGGGATTTTCGTAAGAGGCTATTAGTGCCTCCCCACCAGCAAAAAGAACTTGCCATTATTTCTCCTGCAATCTTTGGTTAAGAAAGCTGAAAGGCCCCAGGCAGTGTTTGAATTGGGGCAGCATCAGTGCCCCTTTGCTCTGAAATCTATTATGCACTCTAATCCCACCAAACTCCAGCCCCAACAAATGTCTTTGAGTCATGAGCAGACTGGGAGTCCGTTCCAAGCCGGCATTTAGAGACTCCTCTCTGTCTCTCTCCCTCTCACTCTCCCTGGATGGAGGATTTCCACCAAGTGCCTATTCTCTGTGTCAGTTCAACGTGTAATACAGGATCATCAGTCAGCTGTGAGACGGCCAGAAGGCTTCACTGTAAAAGGATTTAGATACTCCGAGGTGCCAAAGGAAATGTCCCTGTAGGCTTGGAAGGAGGAGGGAAACAGTATTGATTGCCTGACAGGCAGAGGCAGGAAAGGAGATTTGCGATGATGTCACAGGAAGTCATCTGCGGGTCATATTCGTCAACATTGTCAAAGCTTAACGCAATGAGGCATAGTTACGAGTAAGAAAGAGTCTGTTTTAATTTTCTTTGTAAATCATTGGGAGGAGAAAAAGAAATATCAGTGTACTCCAATTGAATAAACAAAGGCACAGATATACATATTTAATGGCATGCATAATTGATCGATTTCGCTCGCAGGGAGTCCTTTGCAGTATACGCTGAGCACTGGAGAAATAAAAATAAAACATGAAGTGGGAAAGTCATTAAAACAGTTTTAGAAAACTCGTGAGCAGAGTGGTACTGACGGCGAGTTGCTTGCACTCGCAGCTTCCTCCAGTGTTGGCACAGGTGCCAGTGGCTAATTGGCCAGTGATTAATCACATCCACTGTGAACTGCGTGACCAATTAAGGGAGCCAGGGCTGCTCAACTCGGTGAGTGCAGTTCGCTTCCCAAGTCCATCACTGAAATGTCCCATGCCGCAAAAAAAAAAACAACACATCAGGTAGAGTTGTGTCAGACTGGGGCTCATTGTCTTGTAGAAAATAACTCGGGTGACCTGAGAAGGGTCAGGCAGAGTGAGAGGAGACAGGATTGTTCAGGATTGCTCAAATGGAACATTTCCTGCAGAGCTACACGCCAGGTCAAACAATCATATCACACACTGAACTTTAAACAAAATGTATAACACTTCGGTATGTTTAAACATAAAATATTAACACTCGCAAACCAACAGGCTGCCACTTACGACCTAATTAGTTATTAGGGCCAAAACACTTGCAAAGGAATGGGATATGAATTATATACTATATTTCCTAAAGGTCATTAATGTTTAATTTCAGTTTATTGCAACTTGGATCTTATTTTTCCATTATGGCCATCAACCCTTTCTGTAGTAATAACCAAGTTAATGACTGAGTTCTGGGAGTATTTATTGACAAAGATAACTGTCCAACTGGTCTCATAAAAACCCCAAACATAGCTAGGCTTATTTGCAAAAGAGAGCAATGGTGATGGTCACTTTATGACCCAAAGTCTACCTTAAAAATGACGTGTATACATAAAATTCAGCACATCATGAGAACTAAAAATTGTGAAAATAAGAAAAAATTAAGTAATGAACCAGAGTTGTCATTTAAAGATGCGGTTTGATGTCGTGGGAAATATATTTTTGACGTCCTTTCCCAAATTTGGATAACATGCTCTAATGTGTGTAAGCTATATATTTGGCTATTGCCTGTAAATGATTAGCTTAGCCAACCATAAAGATGGCGCTCTCTGCAAGAAAGCAAATAAGGGTGTTTCCCTTTATATAAACTACTCCTTTTCAGGAAAAACAGAGATGGACTAGCTAAAAAGTGTGAGCTTGTTTTTCTTTCATCAACTACCTCTGTAGTAGATTGGGTGCCAGACGGCGAGATTGAGCGGGTGTGGTGCCGCTGCCTCTGCCACCAGTTAAAGCAAGGTGGAGGTGATTCATCAAGGGCTCTGTGGGGCCATCTGTGGAACAGACTGACAAATGTCTCCCTCCTTTGTCATAAGGACACACGTCTCACAAAGCCGGCGATTAATGCCCCTTTTACAACACATTTATTTGTCACCCAGGTATTTATCCCTTTAGTGTCCTGCACTGTATTACCATGGCTGACAAGACGATGGTGCCATTCTTAGGCTGACCTCCAAGGAGCGCGATCCACCAGGGACCATCCTGGATGATTCTTGCAGAATTTTGATGGGCTCTACTTGCTGCTATCGACGCACCTTTACTATCCCGGCTCTTTGCCATGAGAGTGGAAAAGATTAGGGATAGAGATTGCCCGCAGGCTTCATTCACATTCTGGCATTCACGCATTTAATAGCAGTAAGCGAGGAGGGAGGGATGAAAGAGAAAAAGTTGGAGAGGGTATAACCTATTGTTTAAACATTCACGCGCCGATTTGATCACTTGTGACGAAATGAGACTGTAGAACAAAGAGCTGATGGTGCCCTTGCCCTGACAAAGGAGAGGGGGAGCTTGTTGTGTCAGTGATGAAATCCCTCTTGTTCCCTCTGCATTATGAACAGGTTGGAGTTGGAAAAAGCCGCCGTAGGAGCACAGACCCTTGTGGCTCTGATTGCTTTGTTGTCAATCTATCCATCTCGTCTCAGCGGTGGTGAGTGCTCCAAATACCATTTGGTAAATATGACGGAGGTGCCATTAGACAAGGTCAGGGCCACTAAGCTTGTTATCTCATCACTTCTGTGTTTTTTTTTTTTTGTATCTGGAGAACCAGTCCCTGGCCCTTCCTAAAGGAACACTAATTCATTTTCAAGAGGGACCACTCCTGACGAAATGTTGTATCTTAATCATTACACCCTCAAAAAGAGAAAATTACACAGGAACACATTGTGTGTTTTACAGCTAGTCCTATTGTTTGGCTGCTCTTTATTCGCTGCATCTTTCTTTGTAAAAGAGTGCAAATACTTTGCCTTTGTAAATGTCACCCCGGCACTTTTGAAACCATTACCGTTTTTCCTCCATCTGCAAAACAGACCATCCTGCTGCTTCTGTTCTATGAGATGCAGAAAAAAAATGATGCACACAAAAAGAGCAGTCGAAGACAAGTGTCTGTGTGTGTGTGTGTGTGCGTGTGTGTGAAACAAAGGAAATGAGACAGAGAGGAGTATAGAAAAGAAACTAAAATTCACACTCCAAAGGATGTCAACCCTTCCTCTCTTTCACAGACTTGCTCTCCTCCTTGTGTGTGCATTCAAGGAGACACACGCGCACACACACACACACACACACACACACACACACACACACACACACACACACACACACACACAAGGGTGAAAGTGAAGCCAAAACTCACACTCCAAAGGACTTGCCCTCCGGAGGTGAATGTGAACACACCAATGCAGAGTCACTTGTTGGTAATGAGGGTCTCAAATCAGAATCAATTATGAATGTTCCATCAGGAGGTTTCGGGGCCATATCAAGGGAGCCAGGTATTAGACACTAATGAGAAATGGAACAGCGAAGTATGGCCCTGCAGGCTCTGATGTCTCCAGGCGGCATGTGATTCAGTGGTTTAAATACATTTGCATTCACTCAATTCGCAATAAGGCCATATTTTATTAAAGTGAAACGACTTCCTTTATGTGCCTCTAACAATCATGCGGGTAGACAAAGCCTTTGATACTTGGTTCGATGGAAACCGCCTCTTTTATGACTGGTATGGACTGACACTATTCTACCCAGCGTTGGCTCTGTGTGTGTATGCGTGTGTGTGTGTGTGTGTGTGTGTGTGTGTGTGTGTGTGCGTGCGTGCGTGCGTGCGTGTGTGTGTGTGCGTGCGCACACGTGTGTGTAAAAGAAGAGAAAGAAAAGCGAGAGAAGGGGAAGGAGAGTGAGTTAGTTCTGGCTGTACTGATTCCAGCCAGTCAACTTGCTCTCCGCTGGCAAGAACCTCATTTGCTGCAGCCTGATGATTGATTCTTGTTTGGGGCCATACCTATGGGCCTTATTAAATCAAAATGTAAACTCACTCTCATACCAAATTGCAGGGAAAATGCCAGTAGCCAGCCCCCCCCCCCCCCCCCTCCCCTTTAGGGGTGGACCGGGATTAATCTGACAAGTTAAGAACCCAACGAGCTTTCCAGAGCTCTCCTCACCTACTCACGCAGTTTGGGTATTTCCCCTGAATTCCTCGGATATTGAGGATTTCTTCCTCTCTTTGTTTTCTCTGTCTTCATAAGGCCCTATGCAGTGCATTCGCCACTAAAATGGATTGTTCCATTCCATCCAAATAAAACATGTACAAGTGAAACCATGATAAGGTGAGATTCAGTGTGTTTTTGTACACAAATCCAGCAAAAAGACCAAAACCAACAATGAATTAATTCTTTAATCAAGTAATGTCTGTGTTTACAAAGCCTGATATACAGTCGTCAATTCCTCTGTGCTATTCCTCTGTTGTTCAGTAATATCACTAACACATCAGTGAATCACACTCTCATTCATTAGCATTAAGGCAGTGTCGTTTATTAACCTCACATACCGTACATCATCATGCTGCTGTCAACACTCACAAACACACCAAATGGATAATATTGGATATTCAGCCTGAAAACAGCCCTGAGATGAAAAAATAAAAACTACGAGACAAGATTTTACAACTGCAAAAAGTTATCACAAGTGATTATCTTTGGTCTGCCTGTTTCCAAGGAAAGCAGTGGAAACACAACAATCCCATTACAATCAGAAACGTGAACATGCATGTACTTGACTGGCCAATCCAGCTCCCCGTCAGACGGCATTGCAGCTGAAGCTGATCCTTTCATACTATTTCGTCAAACGACTCAGTCCCGTGCAAATCAACGAGAGGAAGCAAACAGTCCTCAACAAATACACTATTTACTCCCGTCTGAGTGAATCGTGTAAAAAGAACTGCGATGCCCAGCCATTTAAAAAAAATTGGGCTTGGAGCTGAATGCCACAGACAACCGAGGCAAGCTGGAAAACACTGAGAGACGGACTGAGTCATTGTTGGAAGATGTTGACGATAATAAAGGTACAGAATAACACCAGCACTCTTCAACTGCATTATTCTACTTTAAATGCTACCGATTACAGGTGAGTAGCGTGCACATGCACATGCATAGAAGCACACACATGCACACGGGCTGTCACCATCCCTCACCGAGCATAGCAGGGTTCTGAAAGGGCAACTTGGCTGGCCATCTGGCCTGTATATCAGCAGAGGTTATTGTGTCGACATCATCATTACCGAGCACATTGCTGTTTAGCAAAGGTTATCCGGAATCTGCACAATTATCTGTTGCTACATGTGTCAAAAACACAAATAGAGATATCACTGTGAAAACAAACCCAGCTATCACAGCAGAAGATTTGGATTATACTAAAGGACTAAAGGATTTAAAAATGAATTAGCACATTTTAAAATCAATGTCCTTTGAATTGATTTAAATATAAAACATGATAAAAAGAAAAACCTGTGATTTGCTTTGCAATTTTTAGCTTCTCCAGTAGCTAGCAATATTTTAACATTTACCCTACTAACTTAAATCTTCACAATCACCGTAAACTACATTCACGCTGTTTTTGTTGCTAATGTCCATCTTGTTCAAAATTCTCTCTGGTTCAGAATTTTAAATGTGAAAACTGATTAAAATGCTGATTTGTAAAAGCTCCTGTGTTATATCGATAATAATTATGATTCATGTAGATATTCACTTGCTGAGGGTGAAAATGCCATTTCACTCAGAGCTGAGCTGGTGGGAACATGATGGGTATAAGATGTTGCTGAACCTGTTCTACAAATACACACACGACAGTAACCACAAGTGCTTCACTGGGCTCAATCCCTGCCCATCTTCTAGTGGAACCATCATCAAACATGAAAACCTTCAGGCTTTAAGAAGGAAGGGGTGATGAGAAGAAGAAGAGAAAGAGAGAGATGGAGAGATACTTTGAGAGGTGTTTGATATTCACACTCGGAGGCTGAGCTAAATATGATTCCTCATTAGACAGCAAGCCAAGGCTCTTCCCAGGTACAGCCATGCACTGGTGAGCTGTAGCCACTTAGCACCTGATTAAAACGTGGAAATACTCCCTGTGGTGTTATGGGATCTGTGTTAAGCTACTCCCCCATAATGGCATTAACTATGTTGAAGTGCAAAGTAAAATGTCTCATGTCTTTGCCATGTTGTTTAATTATTTTACATGAATCGGCTGGGCCTCCTTTGCCATTTCAGACAGGGGTAGTTACAAGTTCTCCACGGAGGAGCTTGTCTTTCTCTTTGAATTCTAGGTTTGAATGTAGACTTTGCGTAATGAACATGAAAAACATCCAAACATCAAAGGCACAATTTCCCCACAAATGTACTTATCTCAGTTCAGAAAGGTTCACTATAGTAATTAACAGCACTATAAGACGCCACTACCCGACAGACCCGCACAGAGACAACCAAAGTCCCACCGGCCCTCAAAGTCTGTCAGACCAACGTTGCTCATGCTGACACCACCACCACAGAAAATTGACAAATTTTAAAATGTCAATATGTCAGGCTCCATGTCATCTGCAGCTGCAGGTCTGTCACGGTATTGTTTTAGCATTGACATGTGGCACTTTTCTATGATACAGTTTATACCATGGCTGTCAAATCATTTGTCCCATTGGTTTGGACACCTCCACTACTACTTCATATTCAGCATGGGTTTACTGACCACAAACATTACTTGAAAAAAATGTTAGGGACTTAACACACAGATATTATATGAACACAGCTGGAATAAACAACAATAGTCGTAACATCTACCTATCTATCTATCTACTTATCCATCTATTGTTCAATCTCAGTCAAAATTAATGAAACTCTGTTACCATCATTTACGATCCTTTCTTCTCAATATTGTCTAATACTCGGTGATTTGAAATTTTCAATCTACTGAGGCATAAATCAATTCAAATAAAGTTCTTAGCTGGGACTACAGGCATGGCTTGGTGACCAGCAAGGTACAGATATGGCAACATTTCACCAAGTGAGGTACCAATTAGCTGCTCAGAAAGTTACATGCTTTACAGGAAGGACTGTAACCTCAACACCTCTTCATTAAGATAGACTGGGTCCAATCCAAACTGATCTTAATGATTATTTAACCTCAAAGCTAATTTCAGGTAAAACTATTAAAAAAGGCTGCAGCTACATCTTCACAACAAGAGGGGCCTTAATGAGGCCAAAAAGCTTCAAAAAAAGACATTCTGTAGGTTAAATTTGGTCCATTTCAGACCCTATTACCACTATGGGCTGGAAAAATCAATGAAAAATCAACACTAACATGGCTTTACTGTTTTTTCAAGGCAGTTCAAACATGCCTGCCAAATTTTGTGCTATTTGAACTGAGGCACTGAAGTGGCATTTACAAACATCGAAAAGGCCAAAAATGTTAAATGGACTTCAGTCCAATTAACACTTCTTTTTTTGTATACTCACTGTGCACTATACTGTCCACATGATAACGGGCCAAGAACACATTTAGCCAAGTACTTCTATATTTCCAATCTTCTTCAAGGTTCCAAAATGTGATTGTCAATCATTTGAACTTTCAAAATATTTATCAGTGCTTCAAATGCCCCCTCCCAGGCTTAAACTCCCTTTTAGCTGCTAAATAATAAATGGTTTCGCTTATCTTCATCCCAGTATTCCCAGTGGATATGGGTATTCTATCAGCAATCTCTTTTTATAAGAGGCCCCATTTTGTGATCACTGCCCCACTTTTTCCACCCTGAAATACCATTACATTGTTAGATATAACTCTGTGACAGTCAGTGCCTCATTTTCTCCTCTTTCATTTTGTAACCTCCTAATTTTAGCAAAATGCCTTTTGACTCTCATCCCAATAAAATGTGATTTTGTGTATAGGTCTGGGCTTTCAGTTCTCTGCTCCCTACAATAAACAATAATTCTATTAAGGTTTTTGGTACAACCAAACAAACATATATTTTGGTTTTGTTATTCTCTCCTTGGCGGCTTGAATTGAAGGTAGGAAAGCTGGTAATTATGCATTTCCCACTTCTGTCTTATATACTATAAATAAGCACGAGTTATGTTTTAACCTGTAGCATCCAGTTACATGCGTCTGTGGAGAGCCACCGGCAAGAGAGTTGTTAAGGTTGAGAAGAGTTTCAGGTTTTCCTCCAAACACTGCAAATCTTCCAGATAAATTCTGCTCTGATCAATTGCAGCTGAAGCGTTTCTCAACAGAGACGAGATGTAAACGCAGAATGAATACTGAGGTTGTGTTTCTGACGTGTTAACGGCATTTTGATGTGCAGTGTTCCCTTTTTAGTGCATTAAGTGTTTTTTCCATGCTGAAGGCGCATCTTAATTAGAAAGACACTGAGACACTTTAATCCTGAATTTATGCATATGTTTTTGTTTGTTTATCTGATCAGGGACCTCAGCCATTCCTGGGGCTGTTCCCGCCTAAAGATTTTCCTTCTCAAATAGTAGTCGTTCAAGCCAACAGTTGACAACTTGTTGCACATTTATGATATCAATTTAATTATCTGACAGTTGTTTGAGTTTGGACTACAGACAAAGTTTCAGATTCCACCAGATGCAGCAGATTTCAGAGGCGTCACAAAAGAAGCCAGTTTATTTTGGATGGAGTCCCTGTCATGCTGCACAGAGCAGATCAAGTCAGACACAAGAACAGCATAAAGAATTCAGTCAATTTTCAAAATAAAACACTGTGCAGACTCACAATCACATATCACATCACTACGTCAACATCTACTGCCGTGGTTTTTCAAGTAGAAGAAATGTGTTTAAAATGTGTCTTCTAAAACGTTCCCTGTGAAGTATGAAGCTGTGCAGAGGACTGACTAAAACAGCGTTGCAAATGCGGTATTGCAGACCCATGCCATGTGGAATCTGCAGGTTTAAAGTCCAACTTATCGCCACACCACACGTTATTCTGCCTCATACCTTGTGTACCACTTAAAAAAACGATTTTCTTCCATTGTTGTTGTTACATTCAAACAGCTTTCCGTATTGGGGTTTTATTCATTGCTTTTGTAAAAAGGAAAAGCGCATTCACCAATCAGAGCAAAAAATGTAAGAGTATGTTGGTTTATTATGTTTCTGACTTATATCCCGACATTTGCTTCACAAGCTGCAAAAGTATTTTCATGGGACCACAGGACCATGATGTTCACACACTTATCTGATCAATCGGTCTAATTGACTGCAGGACAGATATTATACAAGTGTGGCACACTTACTGAAATTACAACATCCAAATAGCGAACATTTTTACTCAGTATTAAATTAATGTTGTCTTATTTGACACATCTGAACTATGGCAGGTCTATACAGTAGTCAAGATACGGCCACTTATGATGTTCTGTTCTGCTATGAGTTGTCAGTCAGCGAAGTTGAGAAAAAGTTCCCTTCTTATATTCTCTTTATCCTTTAATTACAGACCGATGTGGTGATAAAAAAATTAGATTTAAACTCGCCATCCTGTCTTTTATTAGGAACACAAAGAAACTTGGAACATGAGGCAGATGGAAGTGGCTTATGTCTCCTTGGTAGCACACTGAGATGAAACCAGGATGGCAGCCAAAAACAAACAAACGCGCACGCAGGCAGTCACACAGCTACATTTGCACGCACACACAAACACAGTCGATATTTCACCCCTTGCATCTGCCAATTATGAACTAGATTCGTTTGTGGAGAAAACATACACAAGTCTAAACTTAGCAGTGTTCCATACACACACTGTGAGTCAGTAGTGCAAAACACAACAGCGGAGGACCCCCCAGGTGAAATCCCAGAATATCGACTGGATGATTCAACTCTTTAGAGTCGTTAGGCTTTTTCTTTTTTCAAAATCTTTAAACACCCAGTGAAAAACCTTTACTCAGACAACCCCCACCCCTATTTCTTTTTTTTTTTTTCAGTTGAAATAATCCTCTGTATGACAGCACATATTCATCGTGCTTGGATGACAACAATGCAGAGTCCATTGAGAAAACCTCAGCATCTGACGCCTACCTCGCAAACAGCTTGAGGGTGGCATGGCCTCCAGGCTTCCCTCTGCCCAGGTTTGGACACAATCGTTTGATCTGTGGAGGAAGGCTACCACATGCTAAGAAAAAAAACTCATGCTATGCTAGGTGTACATTCCTTTCATGCTGGACCAGAATGAAATACGATAAGCACTGAATTGCGAGTCTCTGTGCTACACCGACCCTGATGTGCTCACTATCCATGTCAGACACTTCCCGGAGCCTCGTTTGCTACACCCTTAAGAATGCAATAGATTAGATGAAAAACTCTGGGCAGGAAATACAATGTTTGAGCTGTCATGCCCTCTCCACTGCCTCAAAGCTGTTTGTTACCTTTGTTCTTTACCCATCTGCAGTTTTCCACCGAGCAGTTCAAACTTTGCTGAATTCTTGTTTATATTAGAGGATGCAATATCTTACCCCACTCTGAGAATACATTTGCAGGAAATAATCCAATCATGTTCCATTTCGGTGGGACGTTTTATTGTTCTCTTTTGTTTCCTAGTATACAAAACTCATTAATAAAATCTTTGTCCCTTCCAAGATGTTGTCTAGCTTTATTAAAATGTTTTTATGAGACTCAGCTGGGAAAGAGGGACGGAGACACTGCTGAAACAGCTTATAGATATAGCAATGTGCTCGCTGTGATTGTAAAAGTTGCACAGTTAGAGGTTCTGGTAAGGAGAGACGTTGACAGTGAATACGGTGTGACAAGGACAGAGAAGGAGAGAGAATAATGAGGGGCTGACGGAGTGCAACATATAGAGGGGGGAGAGCATGTTGAGGGGTCCAGACAAACTGCTTTCATTAATTCCATTTGTATCTGTAAAAGGGCGTGATCGGGTGACCTTTGTAGCATCCAACCCAGCTCCATCATTTTTACTCATTATGCAAGAGCCGACAAGATTCAGGCTGACACCTGTCTCCTCGGGGAGCGATTAAACAATAAATGAATTTGCTGGAACTTTGTAAACTTACTATCTGTGTCTTGGTCAGAGAAGAGAAAAAAATAAACCACAGGATGGAGGAAAAAAAACACACTGGGAAGCTAATAAGATTTCAGGGCATTTCAAGAACCCGTAAAAGCTGCCAGTAGCCATAATAGTTTGAGCTTCAGTTAAGACAAAAGCAGCTGTTTGGCATAATAAAAATAATAAATGTTGAGCATTTACTCTGGTCTTGCTTTTCTTAGTCACTGTTGGAAATATCATTGAAAAAGGTTTACTGACACTCAACAGTCCACTTTTTTAGGTTAACAAGATATCTGCAGGACCAGCAGAACTTGTTAGATGGGAGCAAACCATGTCAGAGAAAAAGAAGCAATGCATGTTATCCTTTTCAAGTCTGAATACTGCATTGCCTCTTTAAAGATATTTTTTATCCCACTTCATTAATTCAAGCACGACAGTTAATTAGGCAATGGGTTTTTATATAAGAGAATTCCGGGCTGCTGCAACGTGGTGCACAAATATTCTGCTTTCACTGGTGAATTTCAATCAGCTACAGTGCAGCTGTTTTTTGTTTTTTTAAACAATCGGCATATTGTCAGGCAGCAGTATATGTAATGTATACATACTCCTCATGACAAACTTCTTGGCACCTCCACATACAGTCTTTCCCAGTGGAAATGATGGAAGATGTGGATGATATTGAGAGTTGTCAGTACAGCAGCTTCTACAGTATGTTACCACATGCTTATATGTTGCTACTGTATGTAGTCACCGTATTCCCACGACTTGCACTTAAATGTGTCTGATTATGTAAACAATGTGAACATTTATGAAATATGGCAGAAGTAAGTAGGGTATCAACCACTAAACCCATCAGGTTACAGAGGTGTTCACGCTTATTTTGTACAATTATATAAGAACAATGATGACTAAAAGATATTTTATAGAGATGAACTACCAGTTGGCAAGTCAGCCTCAGTAAGAGAATTAATCATTTTCTCTATTTCGGCAATTATAATGGTTATTTTTGGGTAAAGGATTAGTTCAACAGGTGCGTAAAATATTCTTACAATTTCTTTGGAGCTGTGAGTTAGATGAGAATATAGCTACTTAAAAAAAAAAAAATACAACTTTAAAATAAAACAAATTAAAAAAAATGTTCCTATTCACTGAGAGTTGTTATTATGATACCAAAAGCACACAAACAATTGTTTTCCATCGTTTAGTTTCTGTGAAAACCTGCAAATGTTACATTTTGAGTTCAATCAATACATCTTTTTTAGTCGTCACTTAATTTTACTTTTGATGCATGTTTAATCGTTTTCTGAAATTTTGCTCAGTACAATAAAGTCTAACATTGTTTTTCCACTCAACTATTTAGTTACAGTTCAGTTAAAAGACCCATTATATATGTGGTGAAATTTACCTGTAATCTAAGCGGAGAATCCGGTGCGTCCATCTCCACATAGTGGCTCCCCTCGTCCTCCACAGCCAGCAGCAGCGCCCACATCAGGCTTCCCACGCACTGGAAATCCTCAGTCGTCCTCTTGTACACAAAAAAAATTCAACCTGCATATTGTGCATTTTGATTGTCAATTGATGTCAATATTTTAAAAAATATGCAGATAGCGTGCAGTTATCCTATTTCGGATTCACATGTTCATTAAAAACAGAACATAAAATTGTTGTCAGCGACTAACATGAAATTCCGCCAGACACACGCTTCTTAAGCAACAAAACTCCACATTTCAATCTTTCACACAGTAATTTCTACATGCTGGACTCCAACATAGGTACTACGCATCTCTATGATTGTTTTTTTTTTTTCTGTAGAGCTGCAACTCGTTTAAGGTAGCATAGAAACCGGAAATAGACTCACTGGAGGCGAGTCATCAAAACACGTCAAATTCTGGTCCTCAGTAACTTTCTTGTGAACAAGAAAATACCGAAACACGGCACCGCTTTCATTTATAACTAACATCCACTTTGAAGTACAAAAACAACTTTTATCTTCTCACGGTAGCTAGCTCGTATACCCTCCTTCTTTTCCTCTTCCGGTTTTGTATCCCTCTTTATTTTCACTTTGACCTCAGCTGAGAGTGAACGCTTTCTGAAGGTGCTTAGCGCACCTTAAAGGAAACCCCACAGTAAATGTATGAGGTTTACATCGTTTTTCCAGCTCTTTGTTGCAGAATGATATCTTTTCCCCCTAAGTTGGGTCTTTGTCTCTTAGCTGTTGCTCCAAATTAAAACTTTGGGGCAGGAAGCAATGCTCCAACCACTTCCAGCCGTTTCTGTGGAGCTCCCACCCTGTGAGGGGCAAGAGGAGGCCATGCCACAGCCCTCCTTGAGGCGCCTGGGCGCCAGATTGAAATACATTAACTTTCGCATTAGAGCCTAATAAGGGAGAGCAGCGCAGCTTCTGCACCCTGCCAGTATCTTTCATGTGCCCAATTACTGACAGATCCCCAAAATCATATTCACCCTTTACCACCTTTAATTAGTTCTTTATCACTACTTCTTTTCCAGGATGTCGTCTCCGGGCCCAATGCACTCATGTCAGCATGCTGTGAGACGACTGCATTAATCAGGAGTTGATATACCCCAAAGATGCATAAGCATTTATGATGTGTCTCACACAGTGGATTCCAAGGGTTTCTGTCACCATGGGTTATCTACACTGAGCCCTGTCGTTGTGGGCAAAAGTGTAGTAGATACTGTGGAGCTCAATGGAATAAAGGAACAGACAACTGCAGGGAGACAAGCAAAGCAAAGAATAGCATGTCAGGTAATGTCAAGTAAAGGTTTCATGGTGTGTGAAATATCACTGTCATAAGCAAAGGCATCACATTTCTCAAATAAACTGAATTAACACTCCTGCAGTTTGTTTATTAGTGAGAATCCTGACAGCCAATATGGATTTAAAGTGAGAACATGTAATAGTTCTGACATGTTTTTTAATTCTACATTAACATCTTCCCGGTGGAGCCAAACAGGCTTGCCAATAGACATTCATTATATTGATTTTGCAGCAATGTCAAGTCTCATAAGAAAATGAGGTTTCTCTCCTTTTTGTCTGTCACTTAATTATTGAAAACAAGATTTGCTTCTGATTAAGGCAGCAGATCGTTGTCGCTGCAGACACATTGACATGCATAAAACACCTGAGGTGAGTGGGGGGAGGTGGGTGGATATGGTTGGGGCAAGGTCTTTCCTCCTTAAGCCTATTAAAGAAACAGATGCCAGATTTTACAAGGTTTGCTGTAACGAGATGGATTAAATGGCACCATATGTCTGGATTACTTTTCACCCATTTTAGGTGCTGAATTTGTGCAAACATTTATGTAACATTGTGACTATGTTTACATTACCAGCTAAAAACCCACCGACTGCTTTCTGGCTTTGTTTTGGCGGAGAATTGCTGCTGATTTTTCCAACTCTGTCCTTGCACTCACTGTAAATGGCACACAAACAAACAGCATAATCTGTTCATGTTAGCACACAGATCAACATTTCAAAATTATCCACCGAAAACGTTCAAACACTTGTCAATGGATGAATGGAGGGATGTTACCGTGTTCCAAAATCAGCCTCACCTACATTCCTTTGACCTGTCCAAATGTAAATGTCATTCCTCTCCATCAACTCCACTCACCAGAGATAAACAAGTGACCTTTTCTACCTCCTGCCTGTACTCAGCTGTGTGAGTGTCAACATGAAAGAGGCGGGTTAAAAGAAGGAAAGAAAGGAAACAGTTGTGAGCATACATCATTTACAAGTCCCCTATTAAAGCAGTCTCAGTTGTCGAAAGATTAAAGCTTAATTGACTTTAAGGTCAATGATATTTCACGGTTTTAACAAACAAGGGTTGGATATATCACGAAGATCTTACACATGAACTTCTCTGTGTTGTCTTATGAGGAGTGCCCTTTGCTATGTGTAAAAGGATCACACTGCCTGACACAGGTTTCCCCATCTCATATCAAGCTGTATGATAAATCAGTAATGGAGGGATCCGATGCTAGTTTGCCCTATGAAGCTTGTCCTGCCCTTTGACCCAACACCATAAACAGCCTCCCGTCTCAGGAGGGAAAAAGTAATTGCTCATTCTGTAGATACAACCCCACGTCACCAAGTCACTACTTAATTATTTACATGTCCTCCTGGTGGTTCTTTCCTGTGAATCACACAGTGATATTGAAATATGACAGAGAGGTTGGAAAACTCCCTTCTCTTCCCACCTGAGATGTCTTTGCAAATGCACAGAATTGATTTCCTTTTTCTATTTTAAGACAGTAAAAGTGTGTCAGACTAGGATGCATATTTTACTTGCATGTAGCGGGGTGATTTTCCTGTGATGTAGTGAGGCTACAGGCCCGAAGCCATCGGTAGAATGCCAGAATGCACAATGTGTGAGCTGCTGGAGTAATTGATCTGCATTGCTGTCTATTCTGGGTTTCACTGCAATATTTCTGGATCACGCACTGTTGTACAAACCCTTGATCAACATGCTGAATCATTACATGTAATTTTCCAGCTAAGTCATAAATCATATTGGGATGGAAGGAGGAGATAATGTTTTGTTTTTTCCTGTGTTTCTCTGTTTTACATTTTTCTCCATTTTTTTCCTCATTGTTATTCAAGTGCATCCCTTTAAAAGAAAAGGTGGAAAAATATTGGCTGCCTAAGTCAGACTTTGTCTTGCTACACATAACTTATTTTAGAGGTGTAAAAAAAAGATTCAGGGTACAATACAGTTGCAGACATCCCCACCCCTCCCCAAAAAGAGGAGAAAATCAATAAAACTGATAATAAAATGTGTAGCCGAGCTTTGTCTTTCTTTGGCTTTCTGTGCATGGGTGAGGCAGACTTTGGATGGCTTTGTGGGAATATGAATAATGTATTTTTCATCTACATTCACCATCATCCTACAGTATGTTAGGGGCCTTAAGAGATGGTGGGATGTACAAACGCTGAGGTTAGAAATTAGACGATTCCAGAAGGACTGTGTGAAAATGCAGTGCATCTGTTGTTTATAATCGGGCTATTTTCTTCTTCTGGCAATAATTCAATCTGTGTGAAGGTGGGGCTGATTTCAAATATAAGCAAATGTTCTCATGCAGCACCATCCAGGCAGCTAACGAGCAAGGCAGAGAGAGGAGGTGAGTGTGAGAGACAATCCTCTCAGTGTTTATCAAAGTGGTCTAATCAGGTCAGTTACTCATCTCTGACGTCAAGTAATCTCACACTTGTGCGTCCCTACCGCAGACTGATGACACTTTATGAGCCATTCTTCACTGATAATATTTACCCGAGTGCATTGTTAAATGCATTATGTCATCCAGTAATATTAAATCACACATTGCTCCATCATAAACTAAGTTTGTACCCCAATGTCAGGGGAGATAGAATTTAAAACCAAAGTCTAAATTGTAGGGTGGATGTCTGTGTGGATGAATACGGTGGGACAGATAAGGAAACCGAGACTAAGCCAGATGTTGTATTCCTGGGTGTGTCTTCGGAGTCTTGGCTTGGTTTTTCCTGGTTGCTGAGCCGAGCTGTTTGAGCAAAGCATCGTGGGAACTGTCATCTCTGCTGAGCAGTAGATGAAATCAGGCGGTCATCGCACAGAGAAGGGAGGCAAAACTAAACCAAAAACCTCCATGAAAACTTTTATTCTCATGGACACAAATGCTTTGAATAATCTTGCTCAATAAATGCTTAATTTTCATCTGAAATTAAGACAGTACCCCCCCCCCCCCCCCATCTCACCTTTTTTTTGTGCAGTTGGCAGAATTTTTCTAAACTGAATTATGTAGCAATTTGCTGCGTCTTTGATGT